>NW_022145597.1:11043852-11486006 GCF_000002235.5 Strongylocentrotus purpuratus
TTCTGGAATCATCAACATGATAAGAAATGTGTCACAGTTTAGGTAAAATTAACATGCAATGTACACAGAAAGATGTATATAGGACTTCACAAACATGTATCATAAAAATGAGACCCGCATTTTAAAGCTGTTACACGTCATATTTAGAGTATGAAGGAATTTGAAGAGCATTGCTTTTCAGGGAACACTTTTTCTCTGATGTTCTTCCACACTGGCATGGTAACAAATTATTGTTCACCTCTCCCCAGAACTCAACCTTCTCTTTAAATATGTATAACTTTGGGTGCGTTTAAGCTCAATTTTGAAGGCACAATGAGCGATTTGAAACGCACATCGTAAGCGCTCATCGTGATCGCAGTTCCAAGGTGTACTGTTTATGCTCACTTTTCTGGCTCCTCCAGGCAATTCTCGCTGGGTGGCCTTAATTGGCCTTGCAGCTGGATTCACAAACCTGCACTGTGCATGCTACATAGACCCACTAGAGGTCAGTGCGTTGACCCCATTTAAACGCGTTTACAAATTGTAAACGCACCTTTTTGTGAGTTTACGATCGGCGATCGTGATCCCTGTTTTTCTGTGATTCTACACAAGTGAGAAAGGACGCAACCGTGTTTTGAACTAAACGCGTAACAGATGCCTGATTCTGGCCAGAAAAAGTTGAGCATTAACATACCCTAGCTAAGACGGTTTCGTGTGAACGTAGCTATATTCATAAAAGGCTGGTACATACATTGAGATCAGTGGCATATCCAGACCTTTCGGGAGGAGCAACATATCTCTGCTCAAGATCATCCATAATAATAATAATAATAATAATAAATTTATATAGCGCAGCTTTTATACAAAATATATTCAGCTGCGCTGGTTAAGAGCTCCTTTTTACTAAATTCTAAAAAATAAGATCTCTCAGTTGAACAAATAAGTTTTTTAATTGGATTTAAAAACATTGAGAGATGGAGTGCTTCGTATTTCTATTGGCAAGCTATTCCATAGTTTGGGGGCAGCAATAGCAAAAGCACGGTCCCCAAGAGCAAATAACTTTAAGAGGGCTCTTGTTTGAGAATGAGTACTATATTTCTTGCGTTTCAATAAAAATTGATTGTGCTTGCAATTTTGTTTCCATGAGGAGGGGCAAAATTGTCCCTTTGCCCCTCCTCCAATTACGCGACTGATTTAGATTATTGGTTTAATCAACTTAAAGGCCTTCAAAGCCATATTATATTTATTATATGTGTAGGCCTAAATAAAAGAAAGTTTAGATTTCTGCTCGTAGTTCTAGAAAATACAAAACATATAAAAAAGAATGATGCTCCACACATGAAAAAAATTGTTTCACAAATTTTCGCACACCAAACACGACACACGACAAAAGGAGATGACAATACGTCATGCTAGACAACAAAAAAAAAAAAACGTTCACACCTACACGAAATTTGGTACAATGTTGTGTATTTTTTCATCACTGTGCATCGTATTAAGTGCGTGGACCGTGGCAGAGACTATAGGTGACACAGTTCTCAAACTAAATCATCTCACCCAAAACTTTCGCACGGCAAAGATGTGATGGTCTTGCATCTTGGAGACGCGGTGGGGGGGGGGGGGGGTAACATTGACAAATCAGAACGAGTCTTATATGGTTTGAACGATAAAATTACATAGAATTTTTTTTTTTCTCAAACTAAAATTTTGAAGAGGGCGGTATGCCACATTGTGAGATGGTAATACATGTAGGCCTACTTGGTTTCGGAGAAAATTTGAAAGATATATATTGTTAAATCATGTATTGATTTCGGTCAAATATATGATTTACAGTAATCGTAAAGTGAAAATTTTCCACCAAGCAAAGAAATATGTAAGTCTGTAGAGAACTATAACCAAAAAAATTGAATATGAAACAGCAAAAATAAAGGACAAAGTGCCAATACATTATAAAATATTGTATCTAGTATATATATATTTATATATATATATATATATTTTTAATTATTTTTTAAGTATCTCTTTTAATTGTTTTTTTATTTCCTGCTCACTCCCTCACTTTCTCATCGATCCTAAAGCTTATCTATTATCGTTGTTTATTCGTTCTTTTAAATGTTTGTTTTTTAAATAACGGTATAGTTACAGACCTCCACTGATACAAGACCCTCATATAATTGTATTAAAATCTAGGAGTTAAAGAAATGCACCATGTCATGCTATGTAAATATAACACATTGGTTTATTATGGGTTATGAAGCAGCACCTTCACCTTATACTTCTTGTTTGTATAAGAAAATCATTATTCAGATTGCCTAATTCATATTGAACTAATAAATTTGCATAGAAGATATGTTTATTACCGTTACCTTTTCCTTTTTTATATTAACAAATCTAAAAATAAATTCCAAATTACAGAATTGCATCACAATTTGTACACGTGATTGAATATGTACTATATTAGTCTTGAAACTTATGAACAATATTTAAAAAATATCTCTATGTTTATAATGTATGAGACAATGTACTATGTTTATACTGTAAGAACAATGATTCACTGAATTGCAGAATTGTATCATAATTTGTACACGTGATTGAATATGTACTATATTCGTTTGGAAAATTATGGACAATATTTTAAAAATATCTCTATGTTTATAATGTATGAGACAATGTACTATGTTTATACTGTAAGAACAATGATTCACTGAATTGCAGAATTGTATCATAATTTGTACACTTAATTGAATATGTACTATATTAGTTTGGATAGTTATGGACAATATTTTCAAAATATCTCTATGTTTATAATGTATGAGACAATGTACTATGTTTATACTGTGAGAACAATAATTCACTGAAAAGTTTATTTAGCCACCCCCTCTCTCTCTGTCTCTCTCTATCTCTCTCTCTCTCTCATTCTTTCCCTTCCTCTATGTCTGCATGTCAGCATCTCACTCTCTCTGTCTCTCATTCTCTGCCTCTATCTCTGTCTCTTATTATCTGCATGTTTCTCTCTCTGTTTACGAGTTTATTGCCTACAATTTAATTAGATATGAGCTTTGACAGAAAGAATGTGATCGCAATGAATTACATAAAGCAGTGATAATATATAAAATATATATAATATATAATTCATAAGCTCATATTGGATGAAATAAGAATAAAAAAGCTAATATTTCAAGCTTGCTGGCAATCTCTTGACGAATATGTTTATCATTGTATTCACTTTCGTTTTGTTTTCTCCCGCAAGCATCATCACAGAAAGGAATTAAAAAAAAAAAAAAAAAGGGGGGGGGGGGGGTCGTCATAAGCACAGCTTGAGCTGACGTCCCCAAAATAGATTAATTATTTATTCAAGAAATAAACATAATTATGTAAATGTGATGTTGGTGAAAAGCGCAAAGCCAACACAATGAAAAAAAGAGAATGATAAAGACAAAGAAATCTAGAGAGTGAGAGAGAAGGAGAAACAGAAGGGAAAATGGAGAGCTGCATTTAGGTAGTATCACGTAGAACCCATTCAAAGTTGTTGTTTTTTCCATCCTAATTGGAGCACGCCACCCTATACCACTTGCAGCTAATTCACTGAAAACAATATTTTAAAATCATTATCAGAATCCATTGAAAATAAAACAGTTATATACGAAAAAGATTTTTTTCGTTTCTTTAACTCATATTTCTACTCTTCTAATACAACATATTATTACTATCAAAATATTATTACATCAAATGAAAATGACAAAATGCAACTTAAACTTTCACAAATTCAGTATTGATGCCTGAAAAGGGCCTTTGTGATTTTATTTTTCATGAAACTAAATCAATTGAGCGTTGTTTAAAGCTGATATTCTAAGCAAATAAATGTCCCTTAATTTGGTACCTACGGCAAGCATATGTTATTCATAAGTTTTCAATTACATAGTATATCACACAAAAATTCTGGCTATTCGAAATCCTCAATTGAAATGTCAACAATTTCCGCCTCTCTTTGCATAGAAAATCAGTCACGGCGCTGGTCTACTATTTATGACATCACGTCCGGAAAAGAGTATATTCTCGTACCCGGATGTTCCATAGAAAGCATGTTCAGAGAGATACGATTTGTTCTGCTTATTTTTGTTTCAAAGGCTGAAAAGTCTAATAAAACATAATTCAAGGTACAATTCTTTACCTTCCCCTTATATGTCATAGTATTAATATAAATTCCCCTTTAAAAAATTATGACAAATACATGCCAACCATGTTATTTTTGTTTTGGTGTTGAAATCGGCCAGGCACGGAGTGAACAGTAGCTGTCTGGTAAGTGGACCCACAGTTCATTACCATACAGCGATCTACCGATGGTTACTTCTTCCCTTTTCCCATGTAGTTTCGCCTTCCTTGGCCCTGAAGATCCTTCATCTAATTTATTGTGCGATCTACCAATTCTTACACCGGTAGTCACTGATGAAGAGCAGGTCTTTGTTAGTTGTTTTCTTAGCTGCTAACGTCGCTTTCATACTCTTGTAATGGCCGATAAACATATAACTAGCGCACGTACGCTCCATCACAAGCAAGCCGCGCCTAGAGAAGCGGCCTGGTCTTACATCCCGATTCTGCTCGCTTCACGAACGTTCGTGCGAGAGCCGCATCACTCGCGGATGAATATCGTTCGATCACTAATCTTAGACGTTGTCAAAATATTATAGAGGAAGCGCGCTTGCATGATCTCGTTCAAGTTTGATATTTTACAACATAAAATGTTTACCTGGTACTGTATCCTTTTTTGAGGCAGTCACACACATCTATGATAAGTACTATCATAGTTCTAGGCCTATTCGTTTTACAAAACTGCTCCTGTACCTTATCTGATGACAAGATAATGCATCCGCCTATTCATACGTGCATGATTTAACCTTGTTTCCCAAGCAGTAAACTCGTCTTAAATCTCTACCAAATAGGTGAATATGAGGATATAAAAAGAAATCAGCGACTGGAAAATGCTGATTCATTATTCTTCATTCAAATGAAAACAGAAAATCCATCAAATATACTCATTAACAACAACAAATCTAAGCTCTGATAGGATTGCATTTACGTAGGGATATCACTGCCATTCACTCTCACTGAGCCCGTGAGTCCCGTTTGTGACGTCACGGATAGAGGCCCGACTCTACATGTACTTCCGGGTTTCAGACTTAGCTATTTTGGTAGAGTTTACTCGCATAAATTCACCATTCTAAACTTGTTTTTGTCAGTTGGACACCATTTAGTGTTATTCTGGGGGTTAAAAGCTTTCTATTGATGTAATTATCTCAATATTTGGGATTGTCTTAGAATATCAACTTTAATTGTCTGTAAAATATATATATACGAGAAAGGAAAAAGTTGTTTTCAAGGTTGAAAATTAAAAAAATAGTTTTCATAATGTATTGGGGAAAGAAGATAATCTGCACGCTCTGAAATGAAACACTGAAATGACTGAATCAATATTTGAGCCAAAGAAAAGGAAACAGCGCCATCTAATCATCATTGATGAATAATTTGAAGAACAGTATAGCCAGGCGGAATTTTATTTCTTCTCGAGATTGGACAGCCTTAAAAACCCAATCCCAACAACAACAACAACAACAACATAGGCATAATTCAACATGGTGGCAGTCCGTCTAACGAAAACTCCGCCTTGTGAATTTTGAGAATACTTGTACATGAGAAAAGCCTTGCATGACCTATCAAAATGTTTCGACTTCAGCAACCAACCAGTGGTTTTACGTTTATGGAAATGTAAAAATTATATGTTATATAATTATAATCATTATTTAAGGAGCTGTACTGACCATTAGGGTAAATGAAAATGAATATATGTCAAACACAAACAATGGAACGCGAGAATATTAAATTTTGTTTCGATGAGGGTTAATTGACAATATGAATTTGATCGGTATGTTCCATGATGATACATGATGCGTACAATTTCTTCTGATTTTTATTTCGGGGCGGGGGCAATTCAAGGCCATGATTCGGTACTAAAGGTCTATTCAAGTTTGGAAGAGTTATACTGTTATAGTGACATTGGATACTGATACATCTATAAATAAATGTAATCATTCATGCATTCGTTTATTCATTCTGTGTTCCATATACATGATAGATTCTTCAGTACATGTAAACTGCTTTGCAGTTCAATACAATTACAGTGCAATGTAAAAACAATATACAAATTCAGCAATAGCCCAATATTAGAATACTTAATGAAACAAAACAAGAACAAAGTATAAATTAAAATCACACGTGACGAAATCAGACCAACCTTAAGTACAAAATCACTCAAAAACGACTTGGAATATCAACCTAAAGCAAATTCAATATCCTTGTCCATCAGCGTATGTAATGGGCGAACATAGCGATGAATTATTTTGCAATCTGAACATGATTATATGGGATGAATACAATCGGCCTAGTAGTACTTATTGGACCAAGTATGTTTGCCAAATGTTTGTGCTGTCTATATTGTTATACAGTGAGTTTTAGTATAGGATTTCCAGGCCAAATTCGCGAGTTTGTCATTCGAATTCATTTACTATGCATTTAAGTTAGCGCAGAACAGCTTTGCCATGCCAATTACCATTCAATTTTCCCGATTTTGTATTTAATTTAGCATTTTGGTCGAAGGATTTCATAGATCTGTCATTCAATTTAGAAACTGCTCAACTAGCATTCAAATTAATCGTCACTTGTCGAGGTGTCATTTTTATCATTCAAATTAACACCTGTCATTCGTATTCGAATTATGTTTATTCAAGTTAGGAATGTTAGGGGGAAGAAATGCAACACACGTTTACAGTTTTAAAAAAATACAATTAAATACATGATGTGCCATTGGGGGTCTTTTCTGTTATTCAATTTATTAATTTTGAGGACAAAGCATATGTGTGTAGTCAGACATTAGGTAAAGAAGGGGCGAAATCAAGAGATATGGCATCTCTGACCGGACATGTTCATATACCCCGGAAAAGTGGAGACATAAAAACACTTACCCCAGTCACAATATTGTACCCTTCCTTCATAATGAAATTGTGAAAAATATATGATGAAACACATGACAAACAACTTCCTTACATGAAAATTTACACAAATATTGAGACCATCAAGTCCGTAGATGTAAGTCTTTTTTTTTAACAATCAAACTTAAAGGCTGATAAATCTAAAAGTATATAAAGAGTATAAATGCAAGAAAATAGAATAGGATGAAATACTCATGAAAAAATCTTGAAAGAAAAAGAATGAGCTATAAAAAGTGTTTAATAAACGAGAAATGTATATTGACCATTAATTTTAGTGCACAAAGTGCTAATTTGAATGCTACAAATGAATTAGAATGCTAGAAGTACACCGTCGCGATGTCAGAAAATCGTGTTGCGCTAAATCGAATGACCAAATAGCGAAAGAAGCACTTTGTTCATTAATTTGAATGAAACATACATAGATTCTAACGAAAACTTCATAGATTTGAAATCTAGAAAAAGGAATATAAATCCGAGATATACCCGACAGCACTAAAACCGTCGAATTTGAACGCAAGACAAATTAATTTTAATGACAAACTCGCGAATTTGGGCGGGAAATCCTATACTAGTGATATTGGGCATTGGCATATCAAAAGCGACCAAGTTATGACTTTATGGTCCCCCAATTAACACAGTTTTTAATTCCTTACACAGTTCAAGCACCAGAATAGTTTATTAGTTTACTGTTCTCCACATGAGCTTAATAAGGGGCAAATTCGCTTTGGTTCGGGTATGTCACTCCATCGCTAACACATGGTTCGGTATTGATGTATTAGTGTTTTACCTAAGGTGAATAGGCGCTACTTTGGATTTTTTAAAATAAATAAATATTATCTGTAAACTTCTCCCCCCCCCCCCCCCCCCCGGAGAGGGGGCGTACTCGCCTAATACGATATACGGGAATGTGCCGCTCTACAGGGTTAATTTTTTGGCTAAAAAAATCCCTAAACATGAGGTACGATTTTGTGCTGCAAAATCCCTAAAAGTGCCCCCACTCTTCAGATCTTGGCCTTAAAATTCGGTTACTATTTTTTAAGACCCCACCCCCCCTCTCACATGTAACTGAGATCCCGGAGGGGATCGCCATTGGGTTCTTAAGCTGGGCTCCCACTTAGCCGAGTTGGAACCTCGAGTTGTGTCGAGCTGGCGCGATCTTATGGCAAGCCGTTTTATTATTAATTGATATCAAGAAATAATTTTACGTTGTAAAGCAATGGTAATTCTTGATATCAAGAATTCGATTTCGTGATATCAGGAATTCGATTTCGTGATATCAAGAATTGAATTCTTGATATCA
This sequence comes from Strongylocentrotus purpuratus, assembly GCF_000002235.5. Classification (NCBI taxonomy): domain Eukaryota; kingdom Metazoa; phylum Echinodermata; class Echinoidea; order Camarodonta; family Strongylocentrotidae; genus Strongylocentrotus; species Strongylocentrotus purpuratus. The sequence continues at coordinate 11,052,175 of NW_022145597.1, forward strand.
AGAAATATGTTTTAATGATAAAACTGCTTGCCATAAGATCGCGCCAGCTCGCCACAACTCGAGGCTCCAACTCGGCTAAGTGGGAGCCCTGCTTAAGAGCACGAATGTCATCTTTTTCATTAAAAGTGTCATTAACTGAAGACTGGATATTGGAATCACTTTTCAGTTATGTTAGGTTTGTCTGATTCTTCTTGTATACTGTTCTTTTCATCCAGCCATGTTTGCATCGAAGCAAAAAGGAGAAATATGCCCAAATATAGACATGCATGGGTTTCTAACCCCCTTAGTTTCCATTGTAACTTTTCTATCTGTTCCGCTATCGTGCTTTTGAGCGCCTATCATCCACGCTCTCCAGATTTCTTTCGTGTACAACGGGTGTGCGTGCATGACCAACTTAACAAATTATTTCAATCAAGGTATTTTTTTTCTTTCGAAATGTTGTCAATTTGTTTTGGTGGGGATTGTAATGCCTTTTGCTACAAAAAGGTAGGCAGTATTATACTGCGCGTATCAAAAAAAATATATACCCAACTTTAGTAGCTTATAATTATAAAGTCATAATTAATGTGACCTATGAATCTATTTTATGGTAGAAGGTAACTTATCTCATGTCTAATGATACCTTATTCTTAATTTGTCTTTCTCGGATGAATGAGCACCAGGGTTTTTAATAAGTGCCGTCGAAAGCTGTATGTTGTATTAAGTTTATTCTGATACATCGAATGTGGGTCAGGCTATATGCAAGCGTTACTTTGGTCTGAAATCATTTAAAATGTTAAAATATGTTTCGTGCGTCAGTGCTTCATTGTTAAAAGTGACCCAATGTTTCCAAGCTTTCACATGAAATTATTTCCAATCACAGGATCACCTTTTTTTAACAGCCTTCTAATGTCTTGTCTCATGATATATAAAATCTCACTTGTCCATTGCACCACTTCACAGGCCTACGTTGAGTAAGGTGCATTATGTATTTGTCTCGAACCGTAAACGAAATGTTGGAAGGTTTACTAACCTCACAGAATCAGTAAATACAAGACAGAAAGTCATGATAAAAAATTTCAAAGATATTGACAGTAGACTTTCTTGAACAAGATAAATATAGCATCCAAGGACTTCATACCTGTCCATTTTACCTCAAACAAGCGATGCAAAAGAAGCCAAGATTGTATCACCAGAGCAAACAGAATATCATTTATTTCACTTGTTTAATGAGCCTTTGCTCGAGTCTGAATTGACCTTATTACCTTTTCTATTCTTAGGCACAAAATCAATGCGAAAGTGTTAACAATTGTTTTCGAAATGGCATAACAATGCGCAAGGGCTTTTGATTCATATCCATCGCTTCAGTCTTAACTTGGTACAAGAGATTTTTACAACGCTTTTTGAATAGACTGCTACTCAGTCATTCGAGGCAGCAGATGTATGAATAAGGTATCATTAAACATAATATTAGTTACTCTTTAACGTGAAATATAACGAAGGTTAACAAAGGTTATAACTTTTAAACAGGTATCTGCAAATATTGGATATAATTTTTGTATTCGCACTGAATAATTTTGAATTCATCTACATAGGCGTGTGTGTGTTCGAATGTGTGTGCGCGTGCGTGTGTGTGTGGTTGTGTGTGATTGTTTTTTTTTTTTTTTAAAGATTTGTATTAATGAGATATGATGATTAACATCTAGGACAGACTCAAGTTTTAATCCTGGATCCGGTAAGAGTCCATTTGTAGGCTAATTAACACGTAACCCAGAAATGACCAAAAAAGGGTGCAAAAAAGGGTGCAAAAAAGGGTGCAAACTAAGAGTTTGCACCCTTTACATAAAAATGAACCCTATTGAAGGAAAAGGGGTTCCAAAAAGATTGCAATATACGATTTTGCACCCTTCCCACAAAAATGAACCCTATCGACCAAAGAGGGTGCAAAATAAAAGTTTGCATATTGCATGCATATTCATAATTACTTTACACGTGTTCACATAAAAAAATACATTTATCATGATTTGTTAAGCAAATTATGACAATGCACATCAATTTTGTGATTTGTATTTTCCTTCGGCAATCATTAAACAAATAAGTTATTTTGTCTGATCATGTTACAATTACATTCACGTTTTAGCAATAGATATATTGATTATATGATTACTAACCAAGCAAGAACATGCATGTTTAATATGTATTTGTGTACGAGCAAATTTCACGAGTATTCCTCGAGTATGGGAGAAGGATTGCACCTTTTAAATGGTGCAAGACTGAACCCCTAAAGGTGCTGCTATTGCATCGGTTTGCACCCCTAATGGAGCAGGATTGAACCATTAAAAGTACTAACATGTCTCCTAAAAGGTGCAATCTGGCACCCTCTTAAAGGGTGCAGGATTGAACCTATAAATAGGGTGATCACACTGCCTGTGCAAACAGTATGCCTCGCGAACACACACACACAACAGCAGTCAGTTGGTAGAAATAGCAATTTGTGTAAATGCATTTAAAAAAAACTAAACAATATTTTTACATTTTTATTTCACATATATTTCAAGCATACCTTTAACTACAATTCTGTGTAGTTTCATTGTTATAGGCATGTGGGAAATATGTTAATTATTAAATTAGAATATTGTCTTTTTAGCAATGTGTGACATGGCCCGCTAATCGCCCATTGACTCGCGCTGCTATTCTGCGTGGTGAAAAAAATGCACCTCAATGTATAAAACTCCCCTACAAAAATGCAATATCCTCATGTGATTTACTCATTGAATTAATTTGTTATTTACACTCAAAGTAGCCACAACTGTACTGAGATCATCAAACTTTGTTTTTCTCTTAAATTCAGTCCCTGTGGAATGTTGTGGCCTGTTGAATGGTTTCTCGGAAAATCGTCATAAATCCTCAAATTTGACATTTTTTTAAAAAGAAACATATACTGTGATGTAGCTGAAAGTCTACAGATTCTTATCATATGATCGGTTTTTCTGAATAATTTGTGAAACACATGAAGAAATAGCTGTGACGGTGATCCAAGTAATTTCCATCGCAATATTGTATTGGCATTGCAAAAATATTAGGAATTTAAGGTAAATATTTGGTGTAAATATGATCTATGAATATATGATTTAAAAAATGCCCCAAAAATGAACAGTTTGACTTTCCTAATTTGCATAATGAGTGCGCGAATATATAATTAGCTGAAATGACCTAATTTGCATATTTGATGAACATTCATGATTTAAAACAGTTGCATTACTCAAAAATAAATACTGGTGTCATAAACGAATTCCTCGTCATGGAAAATCTTTGAAAAGTCACATTATCCATGTTTTCAGGCTTCCTGGATTAAGATAAGCAACATTATTACATATTGCACATTAATGCTAATTAGATTATTATGCTAATTAGGCTAATTATACTACATATACATGGAATATCTTCTCATGAATTAATGATTAATCTTTCAAAAGTGATTTACAATGTTGCATTGCACCATTTTTAGGCTTTATAGACAAACAATGACAATGAAGTCCATATATTGTACATATTATGCTAATTATGCTATTTAAGACAATTGTATTACTTAAAAATAAAAATTGGTGTCATAAATGAATTCCTTGTAATAGAAAACCCTTGAAAAGTCGTATTATCCATGTTTTCAGGCTTCCTGGATTGAGATTAGCAACATTTTAACATATTGCACATATGCTAATTAGATGATTATGCTAATATGGTTATTAAAAAAGTTGCCCAAGGTTTCCAAGCTGGCAACCAAGCTGAATTTACTTCAATACCCATCTAGAACACAAATCAACAAAAAAAACCTTGTACTTATCAACTTTTCCAGGTCATGTACATGGTATATGGTACCGTCTACCGGACTACAATCAGACTTTGAGTATTTATTGCTTTGCCTCACTATTTATAAAGGCAAAAAAACTAAATAAACTGAGATTTGAACCCTCAAGTCAACTTCAAAGTGCTATTAGTAACACGCTGTCCTTACCGATTGAGCTAACGATGAGTTGATGAAGTATTGATTTGTATAATTACTATGACCCTATTGACCACCCTACCGGATTCCATGTGCGCATGCGCTGGTTTCCCTCGCGAGTGCGCATGCGCCAGGTATAAAAGTTCGTAGGAAAAAAAAAATCGCGAACGGGGCGCGAATTTTTTTTTCCTACGAACTTTTATACCTGGCGCATGCTCACATACGAACTGTTATACTTGACGCATGCAAAGAGGTCACAAACAATTAGACTTTGATTATTTATTGCTTTGCCTCACTATTTATAAAGGTAAACAAAACTAAATAAACTGAGATTTGAACCCACACGGCAACTCCAAGGTACTATTAGTTACACGCTGTCCTTACCGATTGAGCTAACGATGAGTTGATGAAAGATTGCTTTGTATAATTACTATCACCCTATTGACCGCCCTACCAGTAGTGCCGTGTTTGTGCCATCGAACTGGATCGACCAAATCAATTGATTCATAATATATATGCAATATTTTTTCCCGTAACATGAGAGTAATTTTAATAGTTTCATACTATTAATTAAATGTAATGTTAACTGTTATTGTATAATTGTTTTAAATGGGGGCACGCTACAAGAGTCCTATCTCGCACCCCGGGGCAACGTGTCTGACACGGCCGGTTGTAGCAACTACTCCGAAGATCAAGATTAAGTGCAGTGGGACCGGGCCTTAAGGCCCGGTCCCACTGCACTTACGGATGCAAAGAGGATGTAAAACGTTAACAAAATTTTGCCATCCGTTAGAAAACGCTATACATCCGTTGTGTACTCATTGCATACGTGTTTCATACGCTCTATCCATCGAGCATCCGTCCACTGTGATTTCATCCGCGCAAAAAGTTTTGAGCTGCACAAAACTTTTAGAACGGATGAACTTCCGCCGTGTACGATGTAAATCCGTGACAAATACGAGCAACACACGTTCTATGTCCGTTATCATCCGTTAAACGTCCGCTGTATCCTCTCTGCATCCTCTGGGCATCCTCGCAACTTACATCCGCTGCAGCTGAAAACGGAAAGAGGGAGGAAAGATAAGGTACATGGAACGTCTATACATCGTTAGTAGCACGGAAATAGAAAGGATGTAAGCGTATGCATCTCGTATATAAAGTATTCAAAGCTTTCATCCACTTCCATCCGCTTTCATCCGCTAGGCTTCCGATGAACATCCGTTTAACATAACCGCTACATACTACCCACGTCCGTTATTTTCCGTTCTGTTTTCGCAAATTTTCGCAAATTTTGTCCATTTCTGGAGCGGACGAAAACGAATGGAGCCACACGCGAAATTTTGGTCGTCCGCTGTGTCCGTTATGCATACGTTTTGTGTCCATCGGCCAGTGGGACCGGGCCATATACGAACGAACGAACCGCCCTACCGGATTCCACGTGCGCATGCGCTGGTTTCCTTCGCGAGTGCGCATGCGCAGGTTCCCCTCGCGAGCTCAAAGTTCGTAGGAAAAAAAAATTCGCGAACGGGGCCCCTTTACAATAGACTATACAGTAGGTATATAATGGCATATAATGGCAAGAAGTAACATATTTACAACGAGTATAACTCATGTGTATGTAACAATGTAACAACATAACAAATTATGCAGATGAGTATACCCCCCCCCCCCACCCCCCAATTACAACACATACTTTTTTCTTTTTTTTTTAAACAATTTTGTTTTATTTCTCCAGATGTGCAATACAAACCATAACATACAATTGAATAAAATTAAACGTGTTCAATATTGATGCTTTTACATAAACATAATTAAACACAAACTTATTTGCAGTATATATAACTTAGCAACAAAGTAAACGTATAAGTACCTAAACATAATATGTCAATTGTAAATGTTACTCACTTATATACAACAACAAAAAACTTAACAAATCTGGAGGTAATTTTACTGGAACAATCCTGCCCCCTCCCTGCCCCCTCCATCACACAAACATACTCACCCACCCACCCCCCCCCCAACATACACAAACACACACGCACACACACACACGTACACACACATAACGTACACTTCATACATGGCTACCTCATCTTATGTTATACATTAATGTATCTGATAGCAATCTGTCGAAAAGGTGTTTTTTACAAGATATTTTAAACCGAGACAACGTAGTACTACTAATTATATTATGGGGTAACTTATTCCACTTTTTAACACACACAGTTCTAAATGATTTTAAGGCAGTATGGATACTGGTATATGTCTGATGGATAAGGTTACTCTGACGAGTATGATAATGATGGACGGAAGAGTTTTGCACAAACACATTAGTCAAAAATGTATACTGGAGTGATTGACATTTAAACATAAATATTAAGCAATTAAGAGATACCAATTCATCAAAAGGCAAAATATGTAGTTGCAAAAACAAAGGAGTACTATGTGAACTATATTCTGAATTTGTTATATACCTAACAACTTTTTTTTGAAGTACTTGCAACTTATGTACATGGGTTAAATGTGTGACCCCAAGCAATATTACAATACATCAAATGAGGCATAACAATATAGCATTATATAAAGTAACTAAGGTGTACTGGGGGAGGAAATAACGAAGTTTGGATATATCAAGATGTTCTTTCCATGATAAATATTCATCAACCGTAACACCAAGAAATAGCACATGTTGACTGTGAAAAAGGATGTCATTTAAGACACATTTCTGTAAGGGTTTTAAAAACAAATGTGTTTGAAGTCGAATATTGATGAAAGAATACAAAATTTAGGTTTTCTGTTTACAACAGAAAACCAAAATTTGGTATTTTGTATCAAATCTTTGGGAAATCTTTGCAGAAGTGAGTCTTAAATGACATCCTCTTTCACATTATGCTACAATTTAAGTGAAATTTTGCCCTCAAATGTTAGGCGAATTTAGGGCTCCCAACACTTTAGAGAGGTTTAAGCACTATCTTAAGTTGATTTACCCTACCGCTACAAGTCAAGAAAGAAATTGCCCGAAATTTCATTGGCAGACTAAATATAATAATGAGTCTTGAAGAAACTTCCATATTGAAAGGAATGTCAAAATGTCGTCTGGATTCGCTGATTATTTGCTTGGCTCTGTGTGTTTGGAACAGCAAACATAACAAATTACAGTCTTCGCTTTACTTGAAATCGACGTTATTCCATCAACATTTTGTTAATATGTGACCCGGCACCACAAAACCAACAAAAAGTCGCAATTATTTTCCTGATTTCATCTGATTATGAAAGAAGAAGTTCTCCTCATTAAAATGGTATATTACTTGTCCAAATTGAAGCTTCCTAACCCTTTCAATTAAGTGAATGAAAAGAGCTGGTGGGGGAGGTTACTGGTATTAAATTGTGAGAAAGAGAGCTTTAAAGTTTGGGGCTATTCAAGCATGCGGAGCAAGCAAACCACATGGAAATCAATAGAAGGGTGAATCAAAAGGCCATAGCAACCACTATGAAGAGATTTTCAGATTAGGCTGAAATTTGGCCTTATGGTCAAACATAGTCTGTTCATTATGTTTCTGAGGTTTCAATGTGTGGTCTTTCAAAATTTATTATGTTGTAAATGTATAGAGTTGTAATTGGACAGATTAAGTGAACTGCAACATAGTGCCGAGACACCTGCACTAGACAATGCCTATTCATGGTGGACCCGGAGTCTTTTTGTTCCCCCTTACATAACACTGCTTGTCACCTATCTTGTTTTGTATACATCTGGGCAATTATTTGTAACCACATTATGAACTTGCTTTATACTTAATTCCCATACTGTTTTCTTTCTCACAGGAGGTTCAAAGTATTTTTTACTATGACTTGCTCTTTCATTTCCAGTAGCCATCCTGATGATAATTAATGGAAGCAATTCATAAATACCAGCCAGAAAGTGGTATGAAAATAAAGAAAGGCAGGAGACACACAGTAAAGACACCAACATAGAATAACGAAAAATAGAAAGAATGAGAGAGAGAGACAGAGAGGGAAAAGAAGGGGGAGAATTATGATAGCTGTAAGCAAAATGATGATATCAAGAGTGTGAATGTGTGTTTACAATAAGAACTTGATTTCAAAACTCTTATGGGAGAATAAATTTGGAAGCACAGAAATGAAAACAAAATTATTTAGGGAATGTCACAACCTTTTCTCATCCTGTATCACAAGTTTAAAAATGCAACAACTCTCTCTCATCCTTTATCACAAGTTTGAAAATGCAACAACTCTTTCTCATCCTGTATCACAAGTTTAAAATGCAACAACTCTTTCTCATCCTTTATCACAAGTTTAAAAATGCAGCAACTCTTTCTCATCCTTTATCACAAGTTTGAAAATGCAACAACTCTCTCTCATCCTTTATCACAAGTTTGAAAATGCAACAACTCTTTCTCATCCTGTATCACAAGTTTACAATGCAACAACTCTTTCTCATCCTTTATCACAAGTTTAAAAATGCAACAACTCTTTCTCATCCTGTAACACAAGTTTAAAATGCAACAACTCTTTCTCATCCTTTATCACAAGTTTGAAAATGCAACAACTTAAGCTACTCGAAGTCGTTAACGGAGAATATCAGACGAACGCAAATCTGGAACTCGGATGTGAAAGCGGATAAAAACAAAATGGCGCGCCGCACTGATTGCTATAACGGACCAATCACAGCCCGCGTGGCACGACCCGTTAGCAACGACCGACCATTTCCGGACTACGATAATTTCGCTCGGGAAAAGTGATCAAATTTTGGAAGAGACCGAAGGCTGTGCGAAAAAAACTGGTCTAGAAAAACCGTTTAAAACACATCTTTTACTATGTTTTAGACTTCCAAATTTTGATACTAGGTACAGAAAAGACCACTCGTTTAGAAAATGCAAAAAAACAAAAATCTATTTTTTTTCACCTAAATTGACATTTTAGCTGATTACGGAGAATCGCTGGTTGCGACTTTTTGTTGGTTTTGTGGTGCCGGGTCACATATAACCAAATTTATCTCGTGGCATCCCTACAGATATCTAGACTTTCGTCACCCCGTTTAAAAAACTTTTTACTAGACGGTCAACATTTTAGGGAGCAGCTTAAAGGCCAGGAGGAGATCCTTTTCCACTTTAGAGTGGGAAAATGTTGCATATGTACTCTCTCTAATCTCTTTTCCAGCATTTATTTTATCTTATACTCATTTCTCCATGATTTTTTTTCTTTGCTATACACTACATCAAGGATGCAGATCCGCACATGAAATACACAAATTACACCATTACATTCTCATCTATTTCTCAATTAGTGTTTCTGTCCTAACAGGAAACTGAAGGAAATTTTGAAATATAATTATATGTATGTCATGTATCTTTTACTTATCTGTATATCATATATTGTAGGGCTTAAATTGAATACTCAATCACCCTCTTACTTAAATAAGTGGCATTTCGCAATACCGTGGATTGGAGAAAAGGGTTAAATTTACATAATGTATGCAACTGGGTTTTTGCATGTTTGCATTAACATAAATCATTTCAATATATGTTTTAATATATATGTCTCCAGTTCGAATGCAATTCGTGCGGCCACACGCACACACGCGCACACACATACACACCCACACCCATACACACATAATGTTTTTATGCCCGTATGTACACTGTTGGTTATAAAGGTGGAATAATTATTTTTACCCCAATTTATGGAATAATTTTGACAATGATTTATTCCTAATATATCTAAATGAAAGTATACATTCTCAGATTTTATTGAATATTATTTGCGAGTGTTTGTTTTGCGTGACTGCTAAAGCATGTGTGTGCTACTATGCTAATCAACTAGGGGAACTACGTTCATTAGTCATAACTGACAGTAATGAGGATTAATGCCTCACAAAAGGGCACTAGAATAGCTGATCGACACGGTTTTTATTCTGGGGCCTCACAGTAACGAGGCCATTGCTTAGCCACTGAATCATGACTGTACGCAGCGGGGGCTAAGGTACGTCGCCTCCCCCACAAATACAAAAAACTAAGAAAATGCAATCAATTATAAATAATTCGTTGCAATTTCCCCCGGTCCCCAACAGGAAAAATTCCTCTGTAGGGCCATGCATTTCAATATTTATTTCTCTTTATACATCATACAAGATATTGCTTCAGCTTAAGCCTCATACTTTGCAGTTGCGTGCGATGGCCGAATATTCATTTGCGAGCGAGCGAAGTGAGCGATAACATTTTTAAAGATTTGTGAGGTCGCCGTGCGAAAAAATTACATCTTATACAGAGGGAAAACCCTATCCTGATGGGGGTATAAGCACATTCTCATAACAGAAGACCGAAAAGACCTTTGAAAATTAAGTAACATAAATATATCATCTATAAATGCGAGCGAACATAATTATCGAACGAGCTTTGGGGGAGATTGCTCTTAGTCGCATTAAGTTAGGGGCACGTTTAATGATGAGAGGAAAAGGGGACACTAATTTATCGACAGGGATAAGACACTTATTAGAAAAGAAAAAGAGCACGTGTCAAAGTAAAGTATGCTGATCAGAGGTGCAAATGGGGCACTTCTTACACCTGACAAGAGGCACTCACCAGGGATGAAAAAGGGCAATTATGAGAATGAATAAGGGACACTTATAATAAAGGAAAATGTGCATTTGTTGAAAAAAGAGGCACCGATCATATTGTAATAGGGGCATTTATCGGAGGTGAAAGGGGGATTTATGCTAGAAAGGGGAAATGGCTCTTATTAAAAAGAAAAAGAGGCACACATGTTAAAATAAACGGGGTACTTATCAGAGAGGAAAGGGGATAATTGTGAGAAGGGGAAGGGGCACGTGTCAAAATGAAATGGGCAGTTATTAATGGTGAAAAAAGGCACTCATCAGAGATGAAAAGAGCACTTGTCAGGTGGGAAAGGCATCTCTTAGATTTGAAAAGGAGCAAATATCGGAGGTGAAGGGAGCACTTATTTTAAGTGAAAAGAATTAACTTCTCGTACCCGAAAAGGGGCACTTATGAGAATGTCAAGGGACACTTTTCATAGGTAAAAAGTGGCATTTATGATAAAGGAAGTGGCTCTTTTTTTAATGGGGGCACTTATCATGAGGTAAGGGCACTTCTTACAAAGGAAAATTTGCACTTGACTAAGTAAAAGGGGCACCTCTCAGATTTAAATAGGGCAATTATCAGAGGTGGAGGGAGCACTTTCAAAATGAAAAGGGGCATTTCTCGTACCGTAAAAGGAGCACTTATTAGAGATTAAAAAGGGAACTTATGAGAATGGAAATGGACACTTATTGCAAATTAAAGTAGGAACTTGTCGAAGGAAAAGGGGATCGTGTCAAAGTAAAAGGGGCACTTTTCCTATATGTACAAATGGGCACTTTTTGGTTACTTGAAAAAGTGGGGGCCATTGTGCCCTCCCCTGCACCCTTCCCCCCCCCCCGGGGGGGGGAGGGGGGTAGGCCCTGTGCCGGAATAACAGAATATTGCTACTGTTTGCATCGATGTCTCTAGGTGTGCAATGTCCAGCCATTATGCAACGCCCTGTCCATTTCATGCAGTTCAATGGATATGTCCTAATCCAATATCACAATTAAAATATAAATGGCAGAGTTCAATATGTTTTCCTCTGTCAGTGGGCAATTTTTATTGTTATATACAAACAAAAACGAAAATCACCAAAAATCACCAATTTGTATATATCATTCAAAATCTTGTGTCTTTATTATATTTTTTATTTCATGAAAAACGGGATATGTCTTATTAATCATGTAAACACGGAATATCCATTCGGAATGACGGTGTTTTAGTGTGTGTTTGGGTAATGAACAAAGAGGTCGCTTGAAGAAGGGCGTGGGCAGGGGCGCGACAAACCCTACTCCTCTTGCACACCAAATTAAACACTAAATAACATCGGTAAATTTTGATGATATTTTTATACAAAGTACGAAAGTGCATAAACCATCCTTTATGTGTTTTTTGTGAGAATTTTGTCACGTAACTTATCAGTAAGTGGTACCTGACCTATAAGCGAGCTGTCTGGTACCCCCCTCCCTCCACGCCCCGCCCCTCTCCCGCCCCGCCTTTCAAAATGATCTAGCAACTTCCAGGTAAAATTTTATATTACGGATACGAATAATTTATTGTGTTCGAATCGAGGTTGTATATACTAGAAATGGGTGTAAACTAGTCATATAAAAGTCGATATGTTTTAGACCCGTGCCCCCTACAAAAATGTAATCATATATATTTTTGTTCTGTTTCATGTGTGTGTTTTACTGTTTGTTTATTCTATTTGTTATGTTTTGTTTTGCTTTTCGGTTTGGTCAGTTGTTGTTATAGTTCTTTTTTGTTTCTTTATATTGCTTTGTCTATTTAGTTGTTGTGGTTTTTTTTTGAGGGGGTATTAATAAGACTAATTGTATTCATTTAAAAAAAACATACACTCTAAACACTTACTTCATAATAATATTTTTATAGATGACATGTCCATAATTGAAAAAGAAATTGCAAAATTGCAAAATTCATAGGTGTAATGATTTATTCAAATCTAACTTGGAATAGTCATATTAATAATAATTGCATGTTAGACTCGAGGAGCTTGGGCATTCTATATGAATTAAAATATTATCTTTCACAAAAATCACTATTTACAAATCTTTCATTTTGTCATACATATCTTATTGTAACATGGTATGGGGTAATATTAATAACATGAAAATTTAGTTAATTTATCGTCTTCAAAGAAAGTACTCCGTATATGAACACACTCACATTTATATAGCCCATACTGATCCAATGTTTTAGGAACTAAAAACTTGTATAATTGCTGATATTCAAATTTGTCAAACTGCAATCTTTATGTATAGATTTAGGATAAATACTTTACCATTAGCATTTCGAAATATTGTGTGTCCAATAGTAATATACGTCCTTATCCTACCCGACACTCATCCGACTTCCATTTAACTAACCAACACATTATTATGGCATTAAAATCGATAAGACATTTTGAATGCTAAACCTGACAATATTGAACACTCTGCATCTCTTTATACAATCAAAGCTTCGAAGAAAAGATATTTAATATCCCAATATTCATATGGGTCTAAACAATATTAATTGTTTGTTGATATAAATTTGTATAAGATGATCAGTTCATGAACAAAACGAAATGAAGACTTACTTCGCCTGCAAAACCACATGCACACACTTGCAATATTTTTTGTTGTTGCTTTTCTGAGAGTTTGGATTAGAGACTCTGCATCATACAGGCCTATTTAAACTGAACCTAGACTACTCAGCCAAGTATAATATAACACTTTCTCATTTTAAGTAAAAAAATTACTAACACGATTCACGATAAAATATCTTATAAAGACAAAAGTTTTCAATAAAATATGCCATATCTTTATAGCACATGTAAAAACACGTCTCGTGCGCAACACCAATATAAGGTGAAACAGTAGACAACTTAATAAATAGTAAAATAGTACAATGAATAATGTAAAAAACAAGATCAAAGTATACACTGATAATGGAAACAAGAATGAAAACGTTTGATCAGCTAAAAATATACTTTTAATGATACAAATAAAATACCACGAATGGTCAGTATTTCGTGATCAGTATTTATTCCCTATTTCCTTCCTCATTAGTATTTCAGCATATCATGTGTGGCCATAATAATATGAGTATAAAGTCGTAACCCCGCAAAATCCCTTCGTCATAGTATTTAAGAAATTATATATGATGGTGTCGGCATGAAAATTTGCAATATACATGTACAAGCAGTAAGCATAAAAAGTTGGAATTTAAAATTAACAGTTAAACTTAAACGTTTTATAGACTTATATAGCCTTATAATGAGTTAAAGACAAGGTTGATCTCTGGTGAAGGTGAACAAATTCCTGGACTTTTTCATTCTTTTCATGTTAGTCTGGTCTGGTTTGATTTTGTTCGGGGTTTTTCCGTATAAAAGCATTTACAGTGTGGATGAGTATCGTATACAAATAAAATCATATACAAATAGGTCCAGCGAATAGAATGGTTCTTCCATTGACCTCTTATTAGAAATGTGACAGCTTTAAAGATTGTAGCCCTTACTTCCATGCCACATAATATGTTTGTGTAGTCCCATATGTATATACTATCTGTGTACAGTTCATGTGACTCTTAGCTGGAATGCTTCAATTTCTTATCATTTTGACGGTTCAAAAAACCTCATGGTATATACCAATACCTATGTGCTACACGATCAAACATTTCCAATTGCTTCCACACAGTTTTTCCAAATGCAAATTTGCATGACCAGAACTTAACTTAATCTGAATCTATTTAAGCAAGTGTTTTACAAGGACGTGAATTATTTTTCACATAATATTATTCCAAACATTCATAACTGTTTAAAAACTAGAAAAACAAACAAATGGAATATTTTCTGGCAGTAATCTGTTAAGTTCTTGGAATAAACCTATTCCAGCTTCTCCATTTCTTTCCCAAATAATGGAGCGTCATTTGGAGCGTTATTTCCCTCACTCCCCTTAACGCGAAATAATGCACCAAAAATATGTTGTTCCTTGCTTAACCTTATGGATCACAGGACTTATAAGCTCTGGCGTTTTATCCCTCGTGACACCTAGGTCTGAATATGCCACTGAAGATCGAGTAGGCATCACAAAGCAATTACAGAAAGTAGACCCTCGAGAGAGAGAGAGAGAGAGAGAGAGAGAGAGAGAGAGGAAAAAGAAAGTGTAAATTCAAATTAAAAAAAAACATGCTCATATGACGTTGTAAACGGAGCGAATAAAAAACAGGAAACGACAAAAGGAAGGTAATGTTATTGTCATTTTTTTCAATGATTCTTTTGCATTTGATCATTACATTTCATTTTTGGCGTTATATTTTTTTTTATCAATTTTATACCATTTTAAATCAATAAAACATATTCATAACAAGATAATTAGACCTCTATTTTCTATGATGTGATATGTTGATTTGTTGTTATATTTCATACGTTTTAATATCAGTAAAACATATCTTAAAAACGAAAATGATGTCTTTAGTAGCATCTGTATCCGCCAGCTCGGGGCTCATGGTGATTATTCCCAAATTTACTACATAATAATCAGTTAAATTCGATTAACGTTTAGAATACCATGTTCATACCACGTGGTGAAATCTTGGTCTGTAGTAGTAGAATCAGTCGCTTTTCTTCCTTCTTCCCTGATTTCCCTGATATCACGCACACTTTCAAGTCGTCCTCAGTATGATAAGGAGGTCTAAAATGCTTGTAAAGTAAAGTTGTTCCACCGTGTCTTATATTGTAACGATGCGAATCCATTCTCACGTGTAGCTGGTCTCTTGTTTGACCAACGTATGCTTTCCGGCAACCCCTACGCTTGCAATAGATGAAATAGGTGACATGTGAAGATTTGCATGTGAAACTGCCCTCAACAACCACAGTGTCTCCATAGGGACCGATCACAGTGTTTCCATTGGGACCAATCACAGTGTTTCCATCGCGACCAGTCAAAGCTTCGACTTCATCTATTGATAATGTTATTATGGTGCATGTCTTGCAGTTATTTTGACAAGGATTCGTACCAGTGATATTAAGGACCTCATTCAGCTGTTGGCAGAGCAAATTTACAGCCCTATTACCACGGTTGCCACGCCTGCATTTAGCGCGAAGATGCATTAAACTTAAGATGTCTTGCTCGGAATCCCATCGTTGATTCTACAATAGAATCAGTATATAGGAAAGAAAATTAGGATATTATATGGAATATGTTCTTAACAGTTGCTTTTCTTAACCCTGAAATTTGTGATTGGCCTGATCTAATGCCCAGCTTTGCTCTATATTAATGATGGGAGATAATAATTAATATTATTATTATTATAATAACACTGGTTTCTTGACACAGCGATTTACCTTTAACTGACCGATGGCGCTTACCGTAATATTATGTCAGAGTCTTTTCGAAAATGAACGTGTCCCCCGGCCGACTCCTACCACCCAACCCTTAGAGAATCCTGCATCCACCCCTTGACATAGTCATTTTTTTAAATGGGTTTCATTTACTCATTTGTTTGTTTTTTCTTCATAATTTGTGTTATTATTATTATCATTTGGTACAGGCCTATTGACCTTAGCTCGAGTTGACACAAGTAAACATACTTATAGTGTACATGTAGGTCTCTGAATGTTATATTAAAACTTAAACATAAATCATATACACATTTATTTGATTCAAGCTAAATTTAATTCGCGGCTATCAGAGTACTAAATCGCATGACCATAATTATAATGTCATCGACGCAACCATGCAGGTCACCACGCACTTGCACACGTTTGATAGTAGGTCTACAGATGATCACATTGCAGAAAAGATCTTCTTGACCAAAAGCTTCAATTTAGCCACTGATATCGACGGTTCATTGTTCCGCTGAGACTACGTCTGGCTCCACAGAAAGCCTGTGTATTGGGAAGGTTGCCAAATGTCAGTTTCATTAAAGAATTCCCCATACCAGACGGTTATTTATGTCTACATGTCGCCATGCTTTTATGCATAGATCACTGCTCAAAAGAATGATAATTTTGGGAACTTACCCCTCTAACAGAAATCATCGAGCACCGAGTGCAGACAAGTAACATGCCACCGCTGAGATCATATTCTCCGAGACACCATCTACAGAACATGAGGTGTTCACATGCAATTGGTATTATCTCACCGAATTCACGGTCGCAGAGTCGGCACAAAAAGTAATACCAGTGAGGAGGAACTCCCTGGTTTATAGACACTGGTATTTCCTCAACCATTGGAACGCCGGTTCGTGGTAAAGTACCAAAGAACAGTATTTTTTAGGAAAATATGTCACGGTTTAGCCCGCGTTTATGCTTTAAAAAACCAGCCCATGTTTTCAGATTGATTTCCTCATTATGTGTCCATGCATGAGGCTGCAATAATAGTATGAGAGACTCGATCGCATTTCGAGGTAGTCCAGAATATGCCCGGTTCTTTATACAGTGTGTATTCCCTACAATTTATTTAAGCCGCCGAAGATGGCGTTATCAACAAACTCATAACTACGCTCACCGGCCTGCGTCTTTTTTTACGTAACCTAGCCATCCTATCGCTGTATTTGATTGGCTCAATAGGGTCCTGTACGTCATGCGCTAGTCATCAATATTCATGATACGCACGCACAGAGAACTTGATGCGATAATATATCAAATACGAGATTTCATACAAAAATTAAAAGTGCAAAGCTAAGTTTGCTTAAAATAAACGACATTGCAAAAAAATCGGGAGGCTTACCGTAAACGAATGACTACCCAGGTCGTAACTTGTCCATAATCATTGCGAAATTATGTTTTAGTCCAGAATCTGGCCGATTTTATTTTGATCTCCACCACACCGTACCAATGTAAATATTCATACGTTCAAATATTGATATGCATCGTAGGATGGCTAGGTTGCGGGAAAAAAAGACGCCACCGGCCTAAACGCCGGGCGCGTCTTTTTAAACCGGCAGGAGATTTACTCCTTTTGCCCTTTACAGTGGGAAAATGTTGCCCTCTAAAGTGAAACGGACACAAATATTTTACTCTCACTGTCTCTTTTCCCAAATTTCTTTTACCTATTACTCCTATCTTCGTTTATTTTTTATTCTCTGCTGTACACTACATAAAGGACGCAGATCTGTAAACGAAAAACACAACTAACACCATTTTATTTTCATCGATTTCTCAATTAGTGTTTATGTCCTAACAAGAAATAAGGACATTTTGGAATATAAATATATTTTATGTGAAGTTGCTTTTACTTATCTGTATATCATATACACTGTCGCTCATAAAGTTGGGATATTTTTTTTTTACCCCAAATTTATGGAATTACTTTGACAATGATTTATTCCTAATAGATCTAAATAATAGTATACATTCTCAGATTGTATTGAATAATAATTTGCCAGTGTTTGTTTAGCATTACTGCTAAAGCATGTGTATGCTAATATTCTTATCAACTAGGGGACCTACGCCCTTAAGTCATAATTGACAGTAATGAGGATTAATGCCCCACAAAAGGGCACTAATAGCACATCGACACGATTTTGATCCTGGGGCCTCACAGTTACGAGGTCATTGCTTTGTCACTGAACCATGACTGTACGCAGCGGGGGTTAGGGTAGGGGGCAGTTTCCATCAATAATATATTTTTTTTTTAAATGCAATAAATTTTCAATAATTTATTGCATTTTACCCCGGTCCCCAACATTAAAACAAAATCATGTGTGTGCGCCCATGCCTTGATCCATAACGCATGGTCGTACAGAGGATTGAAAACAAGAATATTCCAACTATATGAGCGACAGTGTATATTGTAGGGCTTAAATTTAATACTCATTCACCCTTACATGTTATAAGTGGCATTTCGCAATACTGTGGAATGCTTAAATGGGTTACATGTACATAATGTATGCAACTGGGTTTGTGCATGCACGTATTAACATAAATCATTTCATTAGATTATGTTTATATCATATATGCCTGCAGATCAAACCCAACTCGATCGGCCGCACACACACGCATACACACAACCACACTCATACACACATATTATGTATACGTTCGTATATATGTAATGCTATAACCATGGACCCTAGAACACTAAGGTCATATTTTAGCTCTCAGTCAAGGCTTTACAAAATTTAGTTGAAAAATACAGTAGAATCAATGAATTATTACTATTTTAGGTGCGTGAATAGATTTCACGTTGTTGGTAAATATTATAGGTTCAATGTAACTTATTCAATGTTATTTAATGTTCTTTTATTGGTTTACTCGACCGAATTATATGAAGGCGTACTTAAGTTTTAAGAGGTGCTTACAATGTCACGCTTTTCAACATCCTGTGAATAGCTGTGAATTAAACTTGTTAACTGAGAGTGAACATCACCCCAAGATGAGAGGATCTTACCTGAAACACAAAAGTTTCCTGAAAACTAGCATACCCTATTACTCTAATTCGTGTGCATGTTTTAATAACGAACTACTTGTAGTCATATGTGGTGACGTGCAATCCAATCCGGGCCCCACACATGACTTTCAATCAACTTCGACGTCCTACACCCCAAATCGCGAACGCAAGAAATATTCTGCAACTGAATTGTATAAACTTTGTCCCAGTACTCATGAGTGTTTAAAGCTCCCTAATCACACGTTGAAGCTTTTAAAAACACTTGGAATTGATAAGAGAATGAGTAAACATAGAGGATATAGAGGATGTAGAGCCGGGACCAGAAAACAACGAAAGATTCAAGTTATGTGTACACCTAGACAAAACACACCAAACCTTATAAGACGCGTTGAACCCCAAAACCTGGTGCATGTTGGAATTGATAGGTGGAACATTCCTACTCTAATGAACACAAATTCAAGATCTTTGATACCTAAACTCGACGAGTTGTCTGTGTTTTTACATGAACATGGAATTGACATAGCTTGCATCACAGAAACTTGGTGTCAGTCGTCTATCCCAGACTGTTCAATGACCATTAACAACTATCACCCCCCTTTTCGTTACAACAGGGATCATACAATCGGGGGCGGCATAGCTTGCTATGTACATTCATCTATTCCTGTATCGGTGTTACATGAACTAAGAGAGAACGATACTGAATCTGTTTGGGTTAAGCTCCAACCACGTCGCTTACCCAGGCAGTTCAACCCAATCATAGTTGGATCTTTGTACTTACCCCACAATAATAAGCATGAACATGACAAAATGTTACAGCATATTTACAGATCCTTAGACTCCGTACTATGTCGTCATCCCGGGGCTGGAATCATCCTGATGGGCGATTTTAACCATATGCCTGACAATCGTCTGATGTTGGCTGCAAAAGGGACGTAGTATCTTTAATACAACAAAATACAGTAGCATCAAGTTTGATATTGCAAAATATCATTCTCATTTTCTCTAGCTGCCAGTGGCTTTTATGGGTTTTTACTGGTAAATAAATAATGAAACTATAAAAGAATAAATGTATACAATAAATAAATGTATAATTAAATATTTAAGTAAAGCAAAGAACTTAATAAGTGGTATTATATTCAACAATTTGAATTAATAACCGAATAAATGAATACTTTTAAGGGATTAAAGGTAATGCAAAGTTTTGGGAAATTTTCAAAATTGGATGTATAGTAGTTCTTTAAAATTATATATTTGGATGCCCCTGTGGATTTCAACCGCGACTACGATCATTGAATATTTTAAAATCGCATATGCTTTCAATATGTTCATTTGAACCAAATTCATGACCCCATACCAAAACTTTGTATTACCTTTAAGAATACATTGACAAAAGTAATTAGGAGTTAATATAACTGTACAAAAAATAAATGAATGAATACAAAAAATTAAAAAGGGAATGAATAAGTAAATAAATCAATCAATCAATCAAAAATTTGTTTACAAGAAATGTTCTATTCCTGATATTTTACAATATTCACTGTTACACTCAAAATATTTAATTAGCCTTCAAAGAGGGGAAATTCATTGTATAATTGTGCAATAATAGCCTTAAGTGCGTGTAGTTGTTATTATTTTCATCCAGTTTGGGCTTACAATAGATTAAACTATTAATACTTTTGGTAATAATCACAAGTGCATGATCTATTAAAAAATTAGTACCATAGGTTTTATGAAGTCCTTTAGAGCTTGCCTGATACTGTCCTTCATAATTGATTCATGTGAATGCCTGAATCTCAAAGGCATCTGCCTGGACAAGTAAACAAAATACCCAACATTAATACAAACTCATTAAAAGTTTCCGTACAATGTGCATCGGGCAGTAACACAAACGATACATTTTCAAAATTCCTTTTCAGAAAACAGTACAAATGTAATTATACATTAATTCACTCTTTTTCCTGATTATTTCCTATAAGTTGAGCCAGAATAGCAAAAGCACATAGGAGAAGCGCTTGTTTACAAGTTGTCCAGTAGTAAAAATACAAAATAATTACACAAAATATTCTGTGAGGGAATTTTGTTTTGATTATATTTGTTTTGAAGAAACAAAAGCTCTTCTAAAAAAAGGATTGTGATTGAAACATAATATCCAAGTTATACCTAGTCCAAGTCCATTTTACTTCTGTTCATGCACAAATTGGTCTATATTGATTTTATTGGTAACTTTGTGATCTAAGGCTTTATAGTTCAATTTAGATAGAAGTGTGCCATTGGATTAAATGTAGGAAAGTGAATAACTGTCAATCTACATGTGAACAAATTTGTGAATCTACGTGTAGTTACGTTGATTTTCAAATGTGTATCAGTAAGAACAGATTCAATATGTTTGATTTTCTAAGATAGTGGCTTAGCTAGGTGCTAATTCGTGTAAAGAATGTTGAAAATATATGGCTAGCTGATGTATAGGCACCAATCAATTTTAATAGTTACCAAGGAACCTACCTGAGAGGGGTCTGGTATGAGTTTCAAGAGATTGAAAATGAAACGTGACTATTATGGCTCTGGTTTATCTTAAACCAGATATATTTTTCTTTTGTATACTTGCTGCTCTAAATGTAGAAATAAGTAATTTTCTCAGATATTAAGATATCTGTGAATTTACATGCATTTATCATTCCAATTTTGGTAAACAAGGTCTAAGTTGGTAGAATTAAGTATTTCAATATATGTATTTAAAAAAACCTTCTGAGTATGATGATACATACATATACAGATATTTTCCGCATAAAACCTTTTTCCTCCATAGGAAATATCTTTTACTTCACGTTGTGAAGGCCGCAAAAGAAAATATGATCAACTCACGTATTTATAAATATATATTTTAAGTCCAATGAACTGTACTATTGTGAAATTTGGTGTACACGGTTTATCCTTGCTCTATATAGCAAAGTCATCAAGTCATTATTTTGCAGGTGGCATCATTCCCATGTACCAACCAATACCATTGATTCATGCGGCGACTGCTAAGCAACGCCGTGTTTGTTTAATTTGTTATGTAGGAGACTTGTATTTCCCTAGCAACATCAAGGTAATGCAACCAGTGACTCATTCTTAGGGCTATTCATAAGCCCAGACAGTGATTCATCGTAATACCCCCTTGTGTTCTTTTGTATCATCCCAAATAATTTGAATCGTGTGCTTTCATGCCTATGATAAACAGAATACATATTAAAGGGGATGGTGTTGGGTGTAAGAGTCGTTTGTGGTAAAAGTTTCTTTTTAAATATGATTATTAAATAATGATTTGTTGGGGAGTAGCTACTTGTAGTTAACAACATTTCTAAGATAAATTTCAAACATTTAAAGTCAAAATTTTTTTACTGATAAGGAGTGTATTTGATCATGTGAACAACTTATCAAATTTCAATTCCTGTGGTAGTTAAATATAAGAAATGTAGCCACATCTTATTGCTACTACACTTTAGATTAGATAATCATTATGAATCAGTATAGTTGACTCTAAATGATTTATATTTTGAATACAGGTTATTTTCTTTTTCATTCTCTGTAAAAGATGTAAATAGGTTCAGTAAATACTGTATTTTTTCCTTCAATATTTGTACATACAAAACAAAGAATCATCAATGCATCTATCTATAATAGAAACATGAATGGATAGATAAATAGTCAAACAAAGCAGTTTACCAAAGAATGGACTAAGTTAGACAAACATGTGTGGTAACTACTAGCTGCCATTAACAAGTTCACCTAATATTAGTAATTAAGTATATTAAACACTCAGTAGTCAACTCTCGTGGGAAAATCGACACCGTTCGGGTGTCTACCCAATAACAGGTGTTGTCAATCACCATGGTTAGCCTTCAGTTGTATGATCATTAGACCTTATAATGCTTTGCTTTTTCGTCACCCGAAGACTCTCGAGTATTCTCCAAGAGATTAGGGGGGATTCTTGACTGGCGTACGGGTTTGCTGTGTGCAGATTTGTAATCCCATTAATGGTATTTCCACCAAGTCTGGTGTCAGCGAATTATGGCCTTCTGCACATTGAAACTGTCGAGTGACTCCCTTTAAAGGTACTATGTCCCATTTGCAGGCCAAACAATTGAAGAGGTTAAATTTCAACGGCATTTTAAAGAAAATACTAATTTAGAACTTCCCTAAAAAAAAGGGGGGGGGGCTTGAAAATGTCTTTAAGTGGGAAAATAACTACTATTACTTGTCGAATCGACTTAGGAGCTATAGAGCCATTAAGTAATAGACTGAATTTTCAATGATTCAATCAGTTTAATTTTGGCAATTACAAGAAGTGGGTTATTGATGTAGACAAATGATCTTGTACCCTTTACAGCTCATTTTATGTATGTACCAAAGATGAAAAAAGCCAGTCATTCACTCAATAGTGTCTGACAGTGAAGTCTTGCAAGAAAACGGGTTTCCTTGCATAATTTGAATATTAGAACACTGCTATTGTTTAAATTTCAGAGATAGGACATACGTGAGATATTCATAATTCCTGCAAAGTTCTAAAGAATTTGATGTTGGCTGCAAAAGGGACGTAGTATCTTTAATACAACAAAATACAGTAGCATGAATTTTGATATAGCAAAATATCATTCTCATTTTCTCTAGCTGCCAGTGGCTTTTTATGGGTTTTTACTAGTAAATAAATAATGAAACTATAAAAGAATAAATGTATGAAATAAATAAATGTATAATTAAATATTTAAGTAAGGCAAAGAACTTAATAAGTGGTATTATATTCAACAATTTGAATTAATAACCGAATAAATGAATACTTTTAAGGGATTTAAGGTAATGCAAAGTTTTGGAAAATTTTCAAAATTTTCAAAATTCTTGAAAATTATATATTTGGATGCCCCTGTGGATAAATTATAAGTATTAGAAAATTTAGCCCCTAACACACTTCTGCTTTCAAGAAAATCGAATAATAATGGCGCCTAAGGTCATTGCATGGTAGCTGCAAGCCTGCGACCATTTAAAATCTCAGAATATGCAGTTCTGATATATAATTTCCAAACGGGAATAGCAAATCGGTCGATTGTAGTCAAGAAACAATGTTTTTAAGCAAAAGTAATATCAGTCTTGACAGGTAGCTATACAACTTAAAGAGTTTATTATTTGCGATTTCATCACTTTAGACTCGATTTCAATCACGACTACGATCATTGAATATTTTAAAATCGCATATGCTTCCAATATGTTAATTTGAACCAAATTCATGACCGCATACCTAAACTTTGTATTACCTTTAAGAATATATTGACAAAAGTAATAAGGAATTAATATAACTGTAAAAAATAAATGAATGAATACAAAAAATTAAAAAGGTAATGAATGAGTAAATAAATCACTCAATCAATCAATCAAAAAGGTGGTTTTATATCTTTATTAAAATGTTTTTACAGGAAATGTTCTATTCCTGATATTTTACAATATTCACTGTTACACTCAAAATATTTAATTAGCCTTCAAAGAGGGGAAATTCATTGTATAATTGTGCAATAATAGCCTTAAGTGC
This sequence comes from Strongylocentrotus purpuratus, assembly GCF_000002235.5. NCBI lineage: Eukaryota > Metazoa > Echinodermata > Echinoidea > Camarodonta > Strongylocentrotidae > Strongylocentrotus > Strongylocentrotus purpuratus. The sequence goes on from NW_022145597.1 coordinate 11,076,709, forward strand.
ATGTAGTTGTTATTATTTTCATCCAGTTTGGGCTTACAATAGGTTAAACTATTAATACTTTTGGTAATAATCACAAGTGCATGATCTATTAAAAAATTAGTACCATAGGTTTTATGAAGTCCTTTAGAGCTTGCCTGATACTGTCCTTCATAATTGATTCATGTGAATGCCTGAATCTCAAAGGCATCTGCCTGGACAAGTAAACAAAATACCCAACATTGATACAAAGTCATTAAAAGTTTCCGTACAATGTGCATCCGGCAGTAACACACACGATATATTTTCAAAATTCCTTTTCAGAAAACAGTACAAATGTAATTATACATTAATTCACTGTATTGCCTGATTATTTCCTATAAGTTGAGCCAGAACAGCAAAAGCACATAGGAGAAGCGCCTGTTTACAAGGTGTCCAGTAGTAAAATACAAAATAATTACACAAAATATTCTGAGAGGGAATTTTGTTTTGATTATATATGTTTTGAAGAAACAAAAGCTCTTCTAAAGATTGTGAGTGAAACATAATATCCACGTTATACCTAGTCCAAGTCCATTTTACTTCTGTTCATGCACAAATTGGTCTACATATTGATTTTATTGGTAACTTTGTGATCTAAGGTTTTATAGCTCAGATTTAGATAGAAGTGTACCATTTGGATTAAATATAGGAAAGTGAATAACTGTCAATCTACATGTGAACAAATTTGTGAATATTCGTGTAGTTACGTTGATTTTCAAATGTGTATCAGTAAGAACAGATTCAATATGTTGGATTTTCTAAGATAGTGGCTTAGCTAGGTGCAAATTCGTGTAAGGAATGTTGAAAATATATGGCTAGCTGATGTATAGACACCAATCAATTTCAATAGTTACCAAGGAAACCACCTGAGAGGGGTCTGGTATGAATTTCAAAAGATTGAAAATGAAACGTGACTATTTTGTCTCTGGTTTATTCTTAAACGAGATAGTGTGCATAACTTTTCTTTTGCATACTTGCTGCTCTAAATGTAGAAAAGAAGTAATTTTCTCAAATATTAAGATCTCTGTGAATTTACATGCATTTATCAATACAATTTTGGTAAACAAGCGCTAAGTTGGTAGAATTAAGTATTTCAATATATGTATTTAAAAAAACCTTCTGAGTATGATGATACATACATATACATATATTTTCCGCATAAAACCTTTTTCCCTCCAAAGGAAATATCTTTTACTTCACTTTGTTTATAAATATATATTATAAGTCCAATGAACTGTACTCTTGGAAAATTTGGTGTACACGGTGTATCCTTGCTCTATATAGAGCAAAGTCATCAAGTCATTAATTTGCAGGTGGCATCATTCCCATGTACCAACCAATACCATTGATTCATGCAGCGACTGCTAAGCAACGCCGTGGTTGCTTTATTTGTCTATGTATAAGACTTGTGTCCCCTAGCATCATCATGACGATGCAACCAGTGACGCATTCTTAGGGCTATTCATAAGCCCAGACAGTGATTCATCGTAATACCCCCTTGTGTTCTTTTGTATCATCCCAAATAATTTGAATCGTGTGCTTTCATACCACTGATAAACAGAATACATATTAAAGGGGATGGGGTTGGGTGTAAGAGTCGTGTGTGGTAAAAGATTATTTTTAAATGTCATTATTAAATATTGATTTGTTGGGGAGTAGCTACTTGTAGTTAACAACATTTGTAAGATAAATTTCAAACATATAAAGTTCAAAAAGTTCATTTACTGATAAGGTGTGTATTTGAGCATGTGAACAACTTACCAAATTTCAATTCCTGTGGTAGTTAAATATTAGAAATGTAGCCACATCTTATTGCTACTACACTTCAGAGTAGATAATCATTATGAATCAGTATAGTTGAATCTAAATGATTTCTATTTTGATTATTTTTAAATCACATGTATTTAAAAAGAATATCACTTGTATATTTTTCTCTCTCTGTAAAAAATGTAAACAGATTCAGTAAATACTGTATTTTTCCTTCATTATTTGTACTTAAAAATCAAAGAATCATCAACGCAGCTATCTAAAATAGATATATGAATGGAAAGAAATATAGCCAAACAAAACAGTTCACCAAAGAATGGACTAGGTTTGACAAACATGTGTGCTGACTTCTAGCTGCCATTAACAAGTTCACCTAATATTAGTAAATTAAACAGATATGTACATGATGTTCATCATGTACATTTAACGTGATGTAGAACTAAGACTACGTATCTCTGTGTATCCAGTTCTTGTTTTTCATGTATATTATTATTTGTTTAGGTAAATGTATTCAGGTAACATGATTTCTGATTTCCCTGTACTATTGTCTGTAATATACAGTTATCGATGTGATATATACTTAATTAAGTCATATTAAAAAGACATCATAATTATTTGACCTGTCTATAACCTGTCTATATAAGAAACTTGCCTGTAGTGGTCACATCATGATTCCATCAAATATGAGATTTTGGCTAGAAAGCCTTTCTAGAAACTTCACCTCGCTAAAGTACACACATATTACTCTTATCTCTTGGATGGATGGCCAGTAAATGTAGAGAACCAATTACTGCATAATCACGGAAGAGGTTTACGGTACACCATGTGTAAAGTCCTCGAGGGACTGAGGAAAGTGGATAGAAAATAGAAGTGAGATGGAAAGGCGAGAAAGTGGAGGTTGGAAGGAAGAGTATCTTTCGGAAGTGAGTATAGTCCTGAAAAGGACTGTAAACCAGAAAGTTGTAGGAGGGATGAGAGGTTTGAGTAGAAGACTGGATTGAGTTGGAGAGTTGAGTTGCAGAGCAGGAGCAGGAGAGTAGACTCGACGTTTCGGACAGGTTGACTGTCCGTCTTCAGGAGTCTCCTGAAGTCTCCTGAAGACGGACAGTCAACCTGTCCGAAACGTCGAGTCTACTCTCCTGCTCCTGCTCTGCAACTCAACTCTCCAACTCAATCCAGTCTTCTACTCAAACCTCTCATCCCTCCTACAACTTTCTGGTTTACAGTCCTTTTCAGGACTATACTCACTTCCGAAAGATACTCTTCCTTCCAACCTCCACTTTCTCGCCTTTCCATCTCACTTCTATTTTCTATCCACTTTCCTCAGTCCCTCGAGGACTTTACACATGGTGTACCGTAAACCTCTTCCGTGATTATTCATACCACCATGCAAACCTTCAAACATCATCCAATTACTGCATGTGTATATTTAAACTGGAATGCTGTTGTAAGCATTGGGCTAAGTAGCAGGCCTGCAATCAATCTCAACAGTAAATATATAATGCAATGACATAGGCAAAGAGGATTTCATCAGTAATTGGTAATAATTTATTGATTGGTTGCCATTGACATCAAAACAAACATGACATTTTGTGAAAATTGTCCATTTTGTGATTCAAGGACATATGTATGTGTAAACACTCACTTTTAACTTACATGTTTAGTAGTATAGTACCAAAGAAAGCTAGAGTGCAGCAAGCCCCCCCCCCCCCAAAAAAAGGGACATTTTTGGAGCTGTAATCATATACCGTAGCCGTCTGTAGGCCTACATCAATATTCAAAGCAATAGTATTAGAAGTGGCAAGAAAATCACAAGTTTATTTCATATTTTTTACACACATTAAACGTGGGATTTCCGACAAAATTATAAATTCTAGAGCGAAATTTATTTGGAATATGCTCTTCCATCGTTGTTGCATCCAAAAGTAATCTATTTAAATCTTATCAGCCTTTTCCAACATGGTGCATTGGTGACAGACAAAAGAAATACATTTCTCTTTCAACACAGCCACCAAAATTATGTCTACCCAGAGGAATTTTCCTTTAAGCACTTTAAGATATGTGCAATTCGAAAATGTTCTCATTCACTTGAAAATGTTCAACAAAGTTGTACTTTTTAAGAGAAATAAAGGTGACTCGAAATAGAAATGGATACCATTATTAGATTTCACACAGGATGTCAAAAAAAGTTTAATGCAATTATCATTTGAAAGTTGCAGTCATCTTGAGTTTAGATAATATTTCTTATATAGATTTGAAATTGATTGAACCATAAAGTTCTTCCAGATCATACTTTGTCTCTGTATTCTACTTTAAAATCCAGCCTAAGGCATTTAAACAAATAAATATACATGTTTTTCTAAAGCATATGTTTTTTCCCTTTTTGAGTCTGTTTTCCTTTTTTCTATGTTTCATTTGTGTGTTCCCCCTCCCTGTCCTCTTCATTTTCCCCACTGTTGATTCCGCTTTCCCCCTCATGTTTCCTTCTTTGTGAATTAGATTTTTGTTGGGTCTTCTCTTTGTAAAGGTAATTATTCATGATATTACATGATATTCTTTGAAATCTTATGACAAATTGTTGTGTGAAGTTGTGTAGAGATGTATAGAAGAGGGCACTCATGTGTCAGGAATTATAACCCAATACAACCTAATCATTCAACATAATTACCATTCGAATAATAATTATTTTTAAATGTATTATTGAATTGAGCATTTTATTGAGTACAATTGTAATCTGAAAATCAAGTTGAAGACTCTTTCTTACCTGTCGAGTATATTTCTATACACTGTACAATTTCATTATCAAGTTATCAAGTTATTATCAAGAAATTAAATAATATATATCCGTGAGAGTTATCTGCATTTTAAATCACAATAGAAGTATCGATACTTCGATTGAAAAAAGGGGAAAAAGAGAAAAGAAAGTGGACACTATTTATAATAAGATTTTCAAGTGTTGATAAAAATTGCAATCTTGTAGAGTCAAATTAAAACAATTATAATTATTTAAAAAGCAATCGCAGTAAACACAACAGGAATGGCATGTTGACCGTGCTTGTAAAAACTATGGAGTCCGGAGTCCGGAGTTAACATCCACAGCTTATTACTCCCCATTATATCTCAGTCTTTTATTTCATTTTTGAACAAAAATGTCTTACAGATGCACAGACCTTGTAATGGTTTAATGAATGTTCCCATCCCCGTGTGAAAGTTCAAAACTTAGTTTTAATTGATGTTGGTAGAGTATTAATTTCCTTTAATTTGATATATATTTTGTTATATTTTATTGACGGTTTATGTACAATTTTGAGCAATAAAAGTGTCCTCTTTCTTTTTCTCTTTGCTGAGTGAACATGTGATAATTTGAGTAGCACTCGTGATTCATTAAATGTTCTCCGTTTCCTGACTATAATTTTCAAAGCAATCTCTAAAATATGTGTTTACCCCTTAAAGTGAGTCAAAATGGATTGCCGACATGGATGCCGACATGAATGCCGGGAAAAGAAAAAGATCAATTGTAATCTGAAGGTCTTCTTTTCCAATCCATGTGACTTTACCTAAATGGTATAGCTTAATATTCGATTGTACTCTGTAGGAACACTGTAAAGAAAATCTCCGTAATTTTACAGCAAATCTGCTGTCAGCAGAGTCGCCATAAATTCTGATGTAAAAATACAGATTGGTTGTTATTTTCTCCTACAAACATTTCATGTATTTTCTTTTACAAATTGTATGTTGATTAAAATTACACCAGAATAAATGTAAAAACATAGTACAAAAATGTTGTATAAATACATATGTTTGTTAATTTGGTTTACAGCTTTGGTGTGGAAGTACCTTTTTGTGTATTTGTATTTGAAGCAATTTTGTTTTATTTGTTTACACCACCATGTAATTTTACAGCATGAATGTAGAAATATAGTACAAAAACGTTGTATAAATACAAATGTTTGTTAATTTGGTTTACAGCTTTGGTGTGGAAGTACCTTTTTGGGTATTTGTATTTGAAGCAACTTTGTTTTATTTGTTTACACCACCATGTAATTTTACAGCATGAATGTAGAAATATCGTACACATTCAAAGTCTCTGGGACTTCATTCATATGCAAATGAGCATCCTCCGCATCATGTATAAGAAGCCCACTCAAAGCCACGTGCATCAGTATTCAAAGACAAAAGGCTCATTCAATCATGCAAAGAAGGGCGGGAAAAAGACAACAAAATCAATTGTAGTAATAGTCACACTGACAGAACATTCAATCAGGGAGGGACATGATTCCTCATATTAGGCTTATACTTCGTAGAATATAAATTAAACTTCAATATTAAATTTCATTTAAATCTCGTTTAATTTAATTATTCTACTTCGTAACGCCTAATTATTCGAAATCATGTCTGGGATTTTAAAGCAATATTGAATGAGATGGAACAACAAAATAGAAAAGAACCATAGTTTGATATAAAACTTTTCCGTTCTTTTATTCTTTAACGGGCTAAACATGCCCTAAAAGATCAAAACATACATTATAGCACAGCTATTTGATTGCTAAAAATAGACAAATAAAACTGTGAGCCTTATCACAGAGTTCATGTATGAAGAAAAAATTGGCATAAACATGTAGACTAAGCACATGCTGACCTGCTTGTCAGAGTCAATAATATTCTTAGAGTTCGAAAAAGAGCACCAAAGTTCGATATCACTTATTGCAGCGATGCAATTTCAAATGAGTTTTTCGTCAAATTCAGAGGTTTGTTGTAGAAAAGTGCGAATGTTCTTACAGAACTCCTCAGTAGCAAGAATAGTGTCAATCGCTGTGCCACTTCGAAAGGCTGCACTGGTTGATGCTGCACGAGTGCTATGTCCCTTAAACATCGAAGTGTCGATGCCGGCTAGATGAAGGACCTTTTTCAACCACCGGCTCACAGTTTGCGATGAAACGTTACGATGAGGACGATTAATGGACACGAAAAGGTATCGACTACTATGTCGACAGTGCGATGTCTTTTTTTAGATATTCGCGAAGAGTTTGAAGAACACATATCCGCTCGTCCTTCGGATAGGCCGGTAGCTGTATGACAGGCGCCGGCCGACCAGGTTTGCTGGTTTTTATCAGCTGCTTGATGTAAAAGGAAACTGACGAATTCGACACAGTAGAGTCTTGCGTAATAATATGAGCAATTGTATGCGATCGTCTACCAGAGATGAGGGCGATGAGCATAACAAGTTTCAGAGTTAGATTCTCAAAAGAAATGCTGTCATTAGGAACCAATGTCCGAAGATAATCCAAGACGACTTTCACGTCCCAAGTACAATTATATCGTGGTTGGGGAGGTCTCAGACACCTTTCATGAAGCGCGACACCAGCGGGTGAGAACCGACAGCATGACCTTCACATGGAAGGAGAAGAGATGATAACGAACTGCGCAGAATATTCAAAGTATAAACTGTAAGCTGACCCGGACTCGTATTCTTCAGCTAAACAATTCAAAACAAATCTCACATCCAAGAAAACTGGATCAATTTCCCTTGTAGAACAGAAAAGGAGCCATTTCTTAATGGCCGAGTTGTAACTCTTTCGCGTAGACATCCTCCATGACTGGGCGATGACGTTGGCAGTTTGCTGCGAAACTCCTCTGTCTTGCAATCGTTGCCCGATAAGTGACATGCCAGTAATGTCATGTTGTGACTCTGAGGATGTTCCCTGTCGGAAGAGGGAAGAGAAAGTATATCATTTGTCGTGGGTAGAATCAAAGGAAAATCAACGAGCATATTAAGCATTTTGGGGTACCATGTTTGTGTTTTCCACAAAGGAACAACTAGTATGGCCTCTGCCCCATCTTGAGATAATTTCTGTAATATTCGATTGATCAAACAGAAGAGAGGGGAAATATAGCTACGAAACCTCCCCCAATCAAGACAAAAGGCATCGGTTGCCAAGGCGTCAGGATCAGGTAACCACGACACAAATAATGGTGTCATGCGTTTGTTTAGGCGAGATGCGAATAAATCTACATCTGGAGAGAAGAACGAAATAGTCAGTGAATTGAACACAGACGCATCTAGCATCCATTCCGTGTTCGTATTGAATCTACGTGAATAACTATCTGCCATAACATTCTGTTTTCCGGGAATGTGTTGGGCTGTTAACCAAATATCCCTATTTATGCACCACAACCATATTTCTCGGGAGAAGGAATGTAAGATAGACGAATGACATGTCCCAAATTTGTTTAGACATGACACAACAGATGTATTGTCTGATCTTATGCGGATATGTTTTCCGAAAACATTCTGGTATAAAGCCTTAAGAGCCACATTTATAGTTATAATTTGAAGAAGTCTTCGATGGGAAAAAGGGTGATACTTCGTCCTAACCCAATTCATCCATTTTGTATATCGCCGATTCAACATGATGGCGAACAGAAAGTACGCATGCGCGGTAGCGGCGCAGCACAATACGCGTACTTTCGAGATCTCTTCGTGTGTATTGTGTTTTACAGACGTGTATCAATCAGATATGATTATTTACGTCTGGGGACCGACCTTTAACGTCGATGATGAATCGACGATATAATAGGCCTACAGGCTACACATGGATGAATATTGGGTTAGGACTAGGAATCACCCTTTTTTTCCATCGAAGACTTCTTCAAATTATAATTTCAAGTGGTTTTCCGGATGCCCAGAGGAGTCGAAAAACATTGTAGACTAAGTCAAAATTGTAATTAATAATAATACTTCTTTACATTTCTAAAAAATGTGCCCCAACCCGCAGTTGAAATCGTTTTCCTAAGCAGGCTCTGGAGCTCTTACCAGTCCTATATAGAGTACACTCCTACGCCTTCGGTGGCGGGGGAGCTCCCTGGACTCTGGGGTTATACTAATAGCTAGAGTAGAGACTAGAGACTACAGTCATGAAACTAAAATGTGTTCGACAGACTTAGTGCAACGTTAGATCTAGTCTTAGTCTATGCATCAAACTTACAATTAAATTCCGCACCACTTCTTCAATGTTCAAACTTCCTTCAAGTGAGATCTGATCTTGCAGCACTTCACTCCAGTTCTGCTCTTTCAACACGCGTACAGGCTGTACTGGAATAAAAATGGAGGCGATCGGGCCGCACCGGTCCCGTCGACGTGCACGTTTTTAAGACTCGTTGTTCTTGTTTTTTGGTGTTATCGGCGTTTCACTCTTTTTGAGAATATTTACGCCTTCAACTTTTTTTTCTTTCTTTTTCTTTTTCTTCTTTCCCTTCTTCCTTTTCCCTTTTTTTTAAATAGCTTAATCTCATATCTACTGGTCCACGAAAACCCCTCACCGCGATTGGCACCTTCCTGCCAGATCGGCGCGGTGCGACAAAATACCAGATACGTGCCGGATACGCGTGGTCATGAAAGTTATGTAATCAGTATTCATTTATGTACAAGCAGTGCACGTACTCCATGCAGGTGGAAGTATTCTTTGAAAAGGGGAAACAAAGGCTATTTATGTAGAACCTCCGTGGCTGTAGGAGTGATTATTTCAAAATGTACAAAGTGGGACCTCCTCATGTTTTGAAGATCTGTGGTTATTCGGGGTCATTTGGGACACGTGCGCTAAAAAGTGAACTGGTCTATTAGACCAAATGGCCATTACCACGTGGGTTGAGACCAAACGGGCATTAGACAAAGTGGGATTAAACCAAGCGGCAATTCACCCCCTGTAAATTAACTTTTATAATTCTTGTAAATATAGCAAAATATTGTAATGTTTCCTTGATTTTAGTTTTATGACTTATAAGACATACAAGCATAAACTTTACAAGTCCTTTTTGTGAGAAACTTGTGATAACGCATAAAACTTGTGTGAAACATATCAGTGGTAAAGAGTAAAGACAGAAAATGCGACAAAATTCAGTCACATTTACTACGTTTAGGCTACATCATTTCCATTCAAATTAATTAAGACAGCAATGTTGGAAAACGGAATCTGTAAATATGCTACAGTATTATTTATGTGAAATAAGTTTCATGAAATGTAAAATGCTGTCCAATCAAAACGACATTATAAAAACAGAATTTTGTTAAAGAATCTAGTAACTGCATTCACATTAAATCACATCGAAGTAAAACTGCACCATATCCATTCAATTTAAGAAATCGTTGTACGAATACAGACATCTGTAAAAATACATTTAGGTAAACAATTTCATCTGTAAAATTACAGGCAAACTGTATTAGTAACTCTATTTTGCCTTAACATTACAGGCAAACTGTATTAATAACCCTATTTTGCCTTAAAATTACACATTTCTGATGTAAGTAAGTCTCACAATAAAAATGAAGTATTTTTACGGGATAGATCTGTAAAATTACAGGCAAACTGTATTAGTACTCTATTTTGCCTTAAAATTACAAATTTCTGATGTAAGTCAGTTTCGCAATAAAAATGAAGTATTTTTACGAGATAGATCTGTAAAATTACAGGCAAACTGTATTAGTACCTGTATTTTGCCTTAAAATTACAAATTTCTGATGTAAATCAGTCTCACAATAAAAATGAAGTATTTTTACGGGATATATGTAAAAAATACATCAGAATTGCTGTATTTAGTTAAAACGTTACAAATCTGTATTTTTTTTCCTGTAAAAATACAGATATTTTTTACAGTGAATAATAGAACAAAATGGTGTTATTTGCTAATTGATGCACTACAAAATATGTACATAGCTTGCTGTAAATGATAACTGTTCCCAACTGTTTGATAAACAGTTGTTGACGATAACTTTAAATATATTCTATGTGAATTATGACTTATTTATAGGCAATAAGTATAAATTCTTAAGCCTTGATTACGTTCAGAGGCCAATCACTTTTATATTATCTCTTAAATAACTATATGTGGATGTTAAACAAATTGATCACTTCAAATTAAAACAATAAATATTACACAATAAATATATTCTAAGATCTATTGATCAGTTCCAGCTAATATAATTCATATGTATCGAAATGTTCCAAATGAAGCTATCGCTGTAGAATAAAGATAATTTATTAGTACATGACATGTAGGTCATAGAATAGGAAGTGAAGACAAAAAAAGGATTTGCACATCTGCTCGTAGAATGTACAGGTTTTATTGTGTAATAAGTTGAATCCTTGACTAGAGATGTGAAGACCAGGGGTCAAACTCAAATTTGAATGTAAGCGTGGATTCACTGGATTGTAATTGAATCTAGTGAGCAGAGAAGAAATAAACTGCATTGCTATGAATTAATAGATATATTTTAATCATATGAAATATGATATACCATGAAAGGTTTGGATATGCTTACATATATGTGTGGTTTGATTTTTTTTTATAAATAAAGTGGAGAGTGAACATGTATTATTGTAACATTACAAAATCAGCAACAAACAATCAGTCGTTCCACAATGGCCCTTGGTGTTCTAGAGAGATTTTGTTAATATATTGAATTAGACATTGTTTATGACTGTCGGTTGATTGCACGTTGTAAAAGTTTACTGTAAACCAGTAAACATAAATTGTTCTTATTTTCCATCATTTAAAAAAGAAAACTGAAATCGGCACTTAGCAATAAAGGTGTTATTGACAATCTGCTGCACGTATCGTTATATCAATGGCATAACGAAGACTTTCAAGGTATAAAAGGATTATCCATGGCAACTATGACAGTATATTTAAACATCAACGGGAAGCGGGTAGATTGTATAGAATTGACCCCCCCCCCCTCCCCCTGTGTGCAAAACAGTGTCTGTAAAAGCAACATGCCCTCGTCAATTGTATGAGGTGGCATGTCGAGTTATAAAGACTTCCGGCACTGTCTTTAAAATCCAGTAATATGCTTATTCCAACTTGTGAAAATAATTTGGTCCAAATATAGTTTGACATAGTAATTTTCCTTCATACAGATTTTTTCATAAATTGTTTCCCTGTGAGTTTATTGCATTACATGCTGTTAATTGAGATTGTTGGCAATGTAGAGAAGGTTCTCAGTGTCTTAGGCACCTTGTAATTTATTTTAATCATTAGTAAAGTCGCTTGTTTATGATCTTAGACTCATAATATTAGAATGTGCCATCATTTTCTGGTATGATTGAAACCTATTTGTCTCATAACAGTTATGAAATTATGTATGATTGAAAAATATGAAAAGGGGTACTTGAGAAAATGAAGGTGTAGAAAAAAGTTAGATCAAATAAAATTTGATCGGGAATATTTATTATCTGCCTCACAGTACAAATATTTACTGCGTCATATTTAGAGAATGGTAACTTCTTTAATAAAGTACTTTTTCTTGATGTGGTTTTATTAGCATTCAATGTAATTTTAATGATGAAAGGGTACAAATAGACTACTGATTGACACAATGATGTAAACTTTCGGATATTCATTGTGGGATTTATAAAACCAACAAGTTATTTCACCTACATGTATTTTCCCTTTGATCTTTAATGCAGTGATATCTTAAGAGTCCCTTTAAGATTATTTGCAAGCCAATTATTAAATGAAATTCTTATTAATAGCATAATCATAAATCTGTTGATCACTTTATTTCTGCTTAAATCCCCTCCAAAGTGTTGGGAGCCCCAACTTCACCTTGTATCATGAAGTGAAAGAGGACTTCATTTAACACACACATCTCCAAAGATTAATCCCCCCCCCCCAAAAAAAACAACAACAACAACAACAACAACAACAACAAAAAAAAAAACATGTTTAAACAAAAATTGATAAAAAGAACACATAATTTGTGGTTTCTGTTGTACGCAGAAAAAAAAAAGTTGTATTCTTTCATTAATATTCGAATTCAAACACATTTGTTTTGAAAATTCCTGCAGAGATGTGTCCTTAAAGATAACCTCTTTCACATTATGATACAATTTAACTGAAATTTTGCCAACAAAGTTTCGGGGCTCCCAGATCGGGGCTTTAAGATTGTATTGTACTGTCCATACATCACATTTTAATTCCCCATAATTGTATTTCTAAGTTTAAAGCTGTTTTATTGCGAATGATATTTCCATTATTATTATTACTCATAGATAAATAGATGAAACAAATCAGACTAGAATAAAGATAAAGAGATCTTGATATATAGATATGTACGCATGGTCATAGCCATGTGCATATGTTTTCCTCCAAAGAAAGAAGACATCTCTCTTCATTTTGATAAATTATTTAAAGTCTCTTTAAGATTCCCTGAAAAACAATTATCTCAATGAAATTCTGATTAAAAAGCAATGATCATAAATCTTTTAATCACCTAATTTTTGCTTAAAACTCCTCTAAATTGTTGGGAGCCTCACATTTCACTTACATTGTATCATAATGCAAAAGATGACGTCAAAAGATGTTGTTTACCTCATCAAGCTGACAACTTTCCAAACAGGAGGTGAAAATAGTTGAGATCACATGAAAATATGATAAACATTACTACTGCTTATATTTTCATTATGAGTTTATGATATATAATTTTTTAATATTGCCGTGTAAAACAGGCTAAGAGTGATTAACCTATGTGATTTACCTATAAGTAAAGCAACAAGGTTACATTATAGCATTTAGAAAGATAAGCAATAAACTGAAGAATGATTCTGTTTACCAGATCTATCCAAAATACACCGATCAAGTTTTGATATGATATGCTGTTTGATTTCAACTGCAGTCAGCAACTTTGCAGTCTTTTGTCTGCTAAATCATGCATGCTTGACAGCTGCAAATTAAATGGCAAAGTATATATAACAACGTGTGTTCAATTCCCTGTGATGCACCTACCCTCTAACTATGGGCACACATATACCTCCATCACACATACCCTACCCACACCCACACCACACAAGGCCTCTTTTAGGCACCTTCATAACTAGAGTCACATGCTGTGTGTGTGTGTGTGTGTGTGTGTGTGTGTGTGTGTGTAATTGGGTTTTTACAGACGTGTATCAAATTGAAAGTGCACAACACACCCCACACATATTCACACACATACACCACACACATTCACCCAATCACTATCCTCACCCACCACTTTTCTACACAGCGTCTGTCTTCCAGCACAAACTTGAACCATGATTGGAAATGTGCTACTATTGCTTGTATCCTTGACTACGGCCATGATCATGTGGCACAAAGCGAACATACATGTATTCATTCTTCGTTAATAATTTCAGGAAAACACGATAGTTGCACTCCATCTAATTAAAAGGAGATCCAACCCAAATAGACAGCTACTCTAAAATAAAGCAGAAAAAACAGAGAAGCAAACTGATGAAAGTGTGGGGCTCGTGCTCCACCCCCCTTTAAATCATAGCCACACTTAAATGAAGAATATGGGACGCCATGGTTAAGTTCAATGATGTTTATTCGTTTTTATAAATAAAAAACGGAAAACCCTGCATTTTACAGAAGATAAAAGAAAAGCATCATGAGTGCAATGATCACAGTATAAAATCATGCAAGTCATCATTATTGAAAGTGATCAGATATATGTAGATAAATGCAGTTTGTATACGTTCAGTTCATATATATTGAAATGCAATTAACAAACTAAGAAATAAATACATAGTATTCAATATTATCTGCATATAGATATTACAGTTTTGACTCGGATCATAACATAAATAATCCTTCGGAACTCACCCTTAACTAAGTGTCACACAGGTAAGGAAATACTACGTCATCAGTCTGTTTTACATGTATAGCTTTACTTAAGGACGGTTCCAGGACACCTACCCCCTGGACATCCACCCCCGGATAACCACCCCCAGTCAACTAACCCCTAGGACAACTACCCCATAGGACAACTTCCCCTAGGGCAACCACCCTCTAGGACGACTACCGCCAGGACAACTACCCCCGGACAACTACCCTAAGACATCTACCCCTAGGACAACTACCCCCGGACAACGACCCCTAGGATAATTACCCCCGGAAAACTACCCCCAAGACAACTACCCCTAATGATAACCATCCTCTAGGACAACTACCCCTGGACAACTATCCTAGGGGTAGTTGTCTGGGGTACTTTTCTGGGGGTAGTTGTCCGGGGGTAGATGTTCTGGGGGTATTCGTCCTAGAGGGTGGTTGCCCTAGGGGGCAGATGTCCTAGGGGGTAGTTCACTGGGGGTGGTTATCCAGGGGTGGATGTCCAGGGTGTAGGTGTCCGGATATGCGTAAAGACACCTCACACCTCAGCGGCTACATTAGACAAAATGAAACATCAATTATCTTTTATGGACTTTTACATCTAAATCAGTATATTTTGTAAAATCCTCATTATATATAAACCGAGTCTGATACTTACAGACTACTCATCAATCCCGTAAAAACTCAACACAAAACTTTTGTCGAAGCTATACAGCTAGCTGACACCAAATGCATAGCGCGCTGGACGCATACAGGGCGTATACAGGGCGCACACAGGGCGCACACAGGGCGCACACAGAGCGCACATGAAAACAACTTCCACGAATGCACAGCGTGTTGCTAGCGCGCTGGACGAATGGTCCACGCATGCACCGCGTTCTACGACGCACGGCCAGCGCATTGGAAATCGGAAAAGAACGTGTGCCTAACTTTTGTCATAATTTTGGAAAAGCTAGCGAGCTGACACAAAATGCACGGCGTGTAGCTAGCGCGCTGTGCGTATACAGGGCGTGTGCTCCGCGTTTGTCTGGCGCTGGTCTAGCGCGCTCCACGCATGTCTGGCGCTGGTCTAGCGCGCTCCGGCGCATGTCTGGCGTGCCTTTGGCGTGTATATTCATGCGTCGAGCTCGGCGCACGTTTTTGAGCATGCTCAAAAAATCCCGACGCACACAGCGAATGACGACGCATGCATAGCGCTGGTCCAGCGTTGGTCCAGCGCGCTCGACGAACGAGTAACGAATGATGACGCACGCCTAGCGAACGACAACGCACTGGCCCAAATTGCAAATTTCCAATGCGCTGGCCGTGCGTTCCCCATGCGTCCTCCCTGTGTGACCGGGCCTTAACATGCCTCTGTACGTTTCCACCGAACGGTAAATAAAACATCTCATTGCATAATATACAATTATTGAATCGACTCGTATATTACGACATCATAAACATTGGTAGCAAAGTAAAACCCAATATCATCATATATGTTCAATTATCTCTACATACCCCTATAAATGGTGCAACACAAACAGGTTACATTGACGGCTTCAATTAAACATATCGGATGGTGTGGTAGGTAAATTTGAGTTCTGGTCATGCAATTGCATTGTGAAAGAAACGTTGTGGAATCGATCAGAAAAGGTTGATCATCTAGCATATAAGTATTGATGTGTACTGCAAGTTTCTGGAATCATCAAAATGATAAGAAACTTGGCTTGTTAGAAGGTTTCGCTTTTTGGGGTAGATTCTATCCAAATTAATCGCTACTTTGTTTAATTTAAGAATCATTTTGAACGAAAAAACTATTTCAATAGGTCATGAAATAGAGAGAAGAGATATTCTAATTTTAAACGTTGCTCAGTTTATTATCTATAGAAACTTTATTAGAGATTGTTTTGGAAGTGAAAAGCACAGGATTCATTCTGTATAATTATTTGAAGAAAAAATGTAATCAAAAGAAATTAGATACAAACGAAGTAACAACAATATTTTCAATATTGAAGTTGGTGATTATGTCGCATTAGTTTCATGTTTTGTACTATATGCGATATGGTACAAATTGCATGAATTAAGTATATAAACATTGTAAATAGCTGTTATTTTATGATATGAACAAATAAAGTCCCTCGATAGAGGATAGTACATGGACAAAATCTTGAAATAACGTAATCCCGCGGTTTCTAACCTCCCCTTTAAATGAAAGCAATGTTATACCTGTAATACTTGTTCAATATAACCCAAAATATGCTCAAAGAAAGCACTTGCTCGAGATGCCGGAGTAAGGATAGATTGCTGCTGTTTGCATCGATGTACAATGCCCAGTCATTATGCAACGCCCTATCCATTGCACACATCTCAATTGATATGAACTACTCTGATTTCTGATAATTTAAATCCAAATGACAACGTTCCATATGTTTTCGCGAATGGGCAATTTTATTTTTATGACGCAAAATTGTTAATTTGTTAATTTAATATTTGGTATTTGATTTTTCAAGAAATGCAGAAATATCTGCCAGAAAAGAAAATACACATGAAATACCACAGAGGGTCAGTATTTCGTATTCAGTATTAATTCCCCCTATCCTTCACCATTAGTATTTAAGCATATCATGTGTGGCAATATATGACTATAAATCGGTAAGATTTTGTCTTACGAATACGAATAACTTACTGTATTCGATTCTAGCTTCAATATATTAGACATCGGTGTGAACTAATTTGTGCATTCACCCGAAATGCTGATATTCTTCGATACAAGACGACCTTTTTGAGACTTGTGCCCCCAACAAAAACGTAATTATATATAATTTTTTTTTCTGTTTCGTAAGTGTTTTATAATGTTCGTTTTATTCTAGTTTTACGTTTTGTTTCGGTTTGGTTTGTTTTTGTTTTTGTTTGGTTCGTTGTTGTTGTTTTTGTTACTTCTTTGTTGCTTTATATATTCCTTGCTCTAGTTAGTGTTTTTTTTTTTGTTGAGGGACTGGTAATCATATGTTTAGTTCATTGTTTTGGGTGCTTCTATTTTATTTTATATTCTGTTATGAGAGATTTGTTAAAGATACTGCATATACAGGCCTATACAAACTGTACCTAGGCTACTCAGCCAAGTATGATAACACTTTCTCATTTAAGAAAAACATTACGATTACATTACGATTTACCATAAAATATCTTATGCAGACAAAAGTATTTAATAAAATATGCCATATCTTTATAGCACATTTAAAACCATGTCTCCGTGCGCAATACTATTATAAGGGGAAATAAAGTATATGCATGTATGTATAAAAAAAGCCGTCAATCCAAAAAGGAAAGGCTTATCGAACAATGCAATATAAATATAAGAAAGAGAAGAATATACGAAGAAAAGAAAAAACGAATTTAGAATGATGAGGTTAAATGACATACTGCAACAAATCACCTGAAAGCTAGTGTATAACTTAATGTATAACTGAACTCAGGGTCTTCTCCAAGGGGGGGGGGGGGTGGGGTGCGACACCCCCCCCCCCCCACCTATCAGGATATTGTCGGTAAATTTGCACTGCCGTCGGGAAAAAAGAGAAAAGGGGGAGGGAAAAAAAGGAGGGAAAGGGAAAGAAAAGAAAAGAAGAAAAGGAAAAGAAAAGAAAGAAAGGAAAAGAAGGAAAAAAAGGAAAAGAAAGGAAAGAAAAGAGAAGAAAGAAAGAGAAAAAAAGAAAGAGAGGGAAAAGTGAAAAGAAAGGAAAAGAAAGAAAGGAAAGAAAGGAAAAAATGAAGAAAATAGAGTAAAAGGGAAACGGGGGGGGGGGTGAAAGAGAGGAGGGAGAGAGGGTAGGTAAGAGCCTGAGAGAGGAGGAGTGGGAGTAAAAGAGAGAATGGGGTTGTTGGGTGGACTCGACTCGTCGAGGGAGCAAATAAGACACGGGTAAATATGTTGCTGTGTTGGGTCAGTTGTGTTGGTATTCTTGCTCGATCATCGTGTACTATATCAATGCAGAAGTTTGAAGTCGGTGAGATGTATATCGGTCGGCCGACAAGTTTTTTTTTCCTTACGAACTGTGACTTTTTATCCGCTGTGACGACTTCGAAAGTGACTATACCTACATTATTTGTATTTTCTCGAAGTTTTACTTTCCTATAATATCAGCTAAAGAAAATCAGAGGTTTAACATTTTCGGGGAAACTAAATTCAAACAAGGTTTAAGAGTCAACAACGGTACGAAGAATCGTCTTCCTTTCTCTATATTGTAATGAAACGCCAAAAATTCCGCGCTTCGCGCGAAAGGGGAAGACTTCATTTAGACGAGTCGAGAACGGTACAATGAATCGTCTTCTTTCTCTAATAATTTAAGGAAACGTCAAAGCTTCGCGCGAGAAGGGAAACTGAATTCAGACAAATAGGGCTTATGAAAGGTAAAGACCAGTTATGGTCATGCGATTGCATTGTAAAAGAAACGTTGTGGATTCGATCAGAAAAGGTTGATCATCTAGCATCTAGCATCTGCAAGGTTCTGGAATCATCAAAATGATAAGAAATTTGGCCCATTCTTCGTAAAGTTACAAGCACTATACACAGAAAGATGTATATGGGACTACCCTATATCTCTCACAGACCATGAGAGAAACAAATTTACCAAATATATGAATTAGTAGGCGGTTTCCCGGCAAATGTTTTATCATGTATTAGTCAAAACATATTCTTTCACATGATTGGTAATGAGAGCTTCCATTTCATTTTTTGAAATTGGGGCGTTTCCAATACTTGTCTTTACCTTTAAGAGTCGAAAACGGTACAACGAATCGTCTTATTTCTCTAATAATTTAAGGAAACGTTAAAGCTTCCGTGCTTCGCGCGTGAGGGGAAACTGAATTCAGATGAATAGGCCTTAATAAGAGTCGAAAACGGTACGACGAATCGTCTTCCTTTCTCTATATTGTGAAACGACAAAAATTCCGCGCTTCGCGCGGAAGGGGATAACTTCATTTAGACGAGTCGAGAACGGTACAACGAATCGTCTTCTTTCTCTAATAATTTAATGAAACGTCAAAACTTGCGCGCTACGCGCGAGAGGGAGAGAACTGAATGCAGATAAGGATTAAGAGTCGAGAACAGTGCTTTGAATCGTCTGCTTTTTCTCATAATTTAATGAAACGTCAAAGCTTCCGCGCTTTGCGCGGGAGGGGAGAAACTGAATTCATACAAGGATTAACAGTCGAGAACGGAAGGCAAATCGTCTTCTTTTCATAATAATTTAAGTGATTCGCTTGCTCACTACCGCCCCTCCCTAAAATAAGATCCTAGCTCAGCGCCTGCATTAAAATATATAGCTATGATGCTGACTAAAGTTGACGAAATAATTCGCATATTTATGTCGTCGAGGAAAATGACCATTTGCGTGTACGCAAGTACAATTTAGCTTTAGGCCCCGGGGTTATAGGCTTAAATTTGTAGATATTGTCGGTTTTATGGGTGGCTATTTTTGTCGGTAATCGTTGGCCTCTGGACCCCCCCCCCCCCCCCCCCCAATGGAAAAAGGTCTAGCGACACCCCTGACTGAACTGTTTAACAGTTACTCCACATATCACAATACAATGACAAGATTCGAACAGAAAAAACAGAGTATTCTTATAGAATGAAGAGGAAGATCAACATCGGGAAACTAGGTGGCACTACCTTCGACCTTCCTGGCAGATTTCCAATCAAGAAAAAAAAGCTACATCTTCTAGTTAGCAGGTGAGAAAATTTTGTTGAACAATTTTGTACGATTTCTATTGGAAACGCACGGATTATTTATTATATGTTCTTTACAATAATAGGGTAGTGTCTTCCGTACATGTAAACTGCATTGCAAGAGAGCCCTGTATTACATAATACAATTATAATAAAATGTGAAACAATAAACAACTTAATGAATGGTAAAATGTAACAATTAATAATTTAACAAAGCAAGATCAAAATATAGACTGATAGTAGAAAACATTATTTAGACTTTTGATCACGATACACGATTCAGCTAAAATATACTTTTAATGATACAGATAAAATACCACAAAGGGTCAGTATTTCGTGATCAGTATTCATTCCCCATTTCATTCCCCATTTCCTTCGCCATTAGTATTTCAGCATACCATGTCTGGCCATAATTATATGGCTATAAGTCGTAACTCCGCAGAATCCCTTCGTCATAGACAGTATCGGCATGAAAATTTGCAATTTATAAGCAGTAAGCATAAAAAGTTGGAATTTAAAATTAACACTTAAACTAGAACGATTTATAGACTTATATAGCCTTATAAAGACCTAAAGACAGACTTGAGGTCTGGTAAAGATGAACACATACATCGTGCGCTTTTTCATTCTTTTTAGGTTAGTTTGGATGGATCACAGTACTCAGTAAGCTCTGGTGTTGTATCCCTCATGAAACCTAAGTCTGAATATGCCACTGAAGATCGAAAAACACTAACTCATGGCACTTACTCCCAAATTGAGTACATAATAATCAGTTAAAATTCGATTAACTTTCATTCATACCATTCGGTTCAATGGTCCCAAGAAATAGCATTATTTTCTTCTCTTCCTGCTTCATTTTCTTAGCTGATGTAGTGTAATGGAAGGATTTTATCACGCACACTTCAAAGTACTTGGCAAAGTCTTTAATCTTTACTTTACTATCTGTACGATGAGAAATATCGTTAAAATGCTTGGCGACAGAAGATTTTAAATTATTATTCTGTATATCTCTACAATGATCACTCATTCTCGCACTCAGCTCCTGTTTCGTTTGACCAACGTATGGTTTCGTGCATATCTTGCATTTGATGTAGTAGATAACAAATTTAGTTGAGCATTTTGACATTTTCTCAACATTCATAGTGTTTCTATTGGGACCAGTCACAGTGGATAAGTTTACTACCAGGGTGCATGTCTTGCATCCAGATCTGTGACAAGGTGTTGTTCCTCCTACGATTGTGGGTTGGGAGGAACCTGGAAGCGAAGATGTACTTGCTCTAGTAGATCCAGTGATATTAAGGGCCCCTTGCATCTCCAGGCAAAGCGAATTTAGAACAGGATTGTCACAACTCTCTAGGAGACCTCGCCTGCATTGAGCGCGAAGATACATCGTACTAAGGATGTCTTGCTGGGAATTCCACTGTTGATTCTGCAATAAAATCAGTTTATAGGAAAGGAAATTAGGTCTTGCTTTAGAAATCTATACTGAATGATTCTTAAGCTCATGCTCAAGGAGGTCAAGGCTCGCCTGGAATCTTCATGATCTAACCAATCAAATTCAAATTGAAAATCTATGATCATTTTATTGTCATTTTTTTTTCTCTTTGTTTACTAATAATATTTTTTTTCTTCATTTTTATATAGCGCTTAATACAAATGTCTCTTAGCGCTTTACAAATATACTATTACCCCGGTCATTGGATTCAGTGTTTGCCCGCACACATTGTGTGCACAATCTCCACTCCCAGGGGGGCATTCCAGCCAGGCATTTAATACTTGACGCTCAAAAACTGTTTGACCAACAATGACGACCGCATCCTACCGGGTACCCATTTGACACCTGGGTGGGGAGTAGCAAGTGCAGGTTAATATCTTGCCAACGGATATTAGTGCCGTGTCGGGATTCGAACCCTCGACCTTCGCATCTCTAGTCAAGCGCCTTAAACCACTCGACCACGACACTCCCACTTCAATTTTCGTTATAGTGTTGTATTCAGTTTTTTTTCTCATTCGGGCTGAGTGGGGGGGGGGGTGGGGAGGGGGATATTATCTGAACTTCAAATAGTTAACTCAAAGAAGTAGACCCTTTTTTTTCCTTTTGGGGGGAGGATGGGGGGGGCAACGATTAGGCCTATATATATATATATATATATATATATATAATGAATATGATCGTGTTTTTGTAGCTGTTTTCCTTTACCCCTGATATTTGTAAGCGGCCTGATTTAATGTCCAACTTTGCTCTCTGTAGGCTACATGAAGGGTGAAAATAACATCCGTTTCTTAATATCGCTTTACCATTAACTAATTAAAGGCGCATACAGTACTATTATGTCTAATAGGCACATAACATGACGGAAATAAACCACTAAAACAGTCAGACAAATGTTAAAGTTCAATGCTACAAAACTGTTCAAATGTAACGAACGAGAACTTTTCATCAACAACAAAACTAATTTCTGAAGGTAAAATACATATGCTCCACTAAATATAACTTGCATATTTCAGTTGCTGAATCAGTATACGCGTATAATGTAATTCAATCTTTTACAATTTACATAACTTTTGCTGGAATAAAGTGATTCCACATTACTTTCTGGCAAACAATTAACAAATTATAATTTCTTGTTAAAGTTTGTCTTTTCATGTTAATCGTTGTCCACCTATTTTCATTCAATTTTGATTTAACGATTAGAACTATGACAAATCAACGTTATAATACCAAGGAGTTATTAAGTCACCTTCCTGATAAAACTGGTCACTTGCATGTGTGGAGAAAAGAAACACCATGCATGAGCACGACTAACAATTGCTAAATTCGGTTTGTATGTATACAGGAGAGATGTTCTGTTGATAGACTTACCAAATAAGGCATGGCAGTGATATAAAACACTATGGTTCTACATGTATATTGATAGTACTGAATCACCTGGTAACAAATATGAGATCTATTTTATCATCAATGTATTTCTACTGAATACGCTAAATCATGAAATTAAATAATAAAGTACATTTTTTGTTTGTCAATTTAGGAATTGATAACGATGAACTATTTGTGTTGTTCATAGAGTACAACAACAGTCTTGACCGAAAACTCCAATTCAGTCTCTGATATCGACGGTTAATTAATTGTTCTGCCGAGACTACGTTTGGCTCCATTGCACTGGCCGCCTGTGTATTGGGAAGGTTGACAAATGTCAGTTTTATTAAAGAATTCCCCATAGCAGACGGTTATTCCTGTCTCCATGTCGTCATGCTTTCATGCATTGACCACTTCTAGAAAGAATGATAATTTTGGGCACTTACCCTGCCAACAGAAATCTCCAAGCACTGAGTGCAGACCATGCCATGTTCGAGATCATCATGCAATCCATTTCTTTCGAGACACGGCCTACAGAACGTGAGGTGTACACATGCTATTGGTATGTCCTCTTCGAAAATTTTGTCGCAGAGTTGGCACACAAGCCTATGTAAAAATATTGGTACTATCTCGTCTTCTCCGTGTACCTCAGTTATTGCTTCTCCATCTTCTTCTGCGGGTACCCCAGGTGCCTTAGCCATTTAGCACATTTAATAAAATACGTCCCGGTTTGGTCCACGTTTATGCCTTAATAACCAGTACATGTATTCAGATTGATATCTGTCATTATGAACCCATGCATGAGACTGCTATAATATTATGAGAGACTCGATCGCATATCGAGGCGACGCCTCTATTGAGCACGAACACGTGATCCATTTTGACGCTTCTCATTGGCTACACTCTTGCACCCATTTGAGATGAATTATTATCATTATTATTATTAACCGGAGCCATAAAAATGCACTCGTGACTAGTGCTCTTTAGTTGGCCTTTTATCGGTGTCGTTTGCGTGACTGGGGTGTTAAAGATAAAGTTGAGTTCTTGTCATGGGTTTACATTGTGAAAGAAACGGTATGGAATCGATCAGAAAGTGCTGATCATGTAGCATATAAGTATTGGTGTGTACTGCAAAGTTCTGTAATCATCAACATGATAGGAAATGTGGCACAGTTTTGGTAAAAGTAACATGCAATGTACACAGAAAGATGTATATAGGACTGCACAAACATGTATCATAAAAATGAGGCCCGCATTTTAAAGCTGTTACACGTCATATTTAGAATATGAAGGCATTTGAAGAGCCTTGCTTTTTCTACACTTGCATAGTAACAAATTATCATTCACCTCTCCCCAGAACTCAACCTTCTCTTTAAATATGTATCACTAAGACGGTTTCGTGTGAACGTAGCTATAGTCATAAAAGCTGCTACATACATTGAGATCAGTGGCGTATCCAGACCTTTCAGGAGGGGCAACTAATCTCTGCTTACGATCATCCATACACTTCAACGAGCTAACAACTTCAAGAGGGCCCTTGTTTGAGAATGAGTACTATATATCTTGCGTTCAAGAAAAATTGATTGTGGTTGCAATTTTTTTTCCATGAGGAGGGGCAAAATTGTCCCTTTGCCCCTCCTTCAATTACGCGACTGATTAGATTATTAGTTTAATCAACTTTAAAGGCCTACAAAGCCATATGATACTTATATGTGTAGGCCTAAATAAAAGAAAGTCTAGATTTCTGTTCGTTGTTCTAGAAAAGAAAAAACTTATAAGAAAGAATGATGCTCCACTCACGAAAAAAATCGTTTCACAAATTTTCGCACACCAAACACGACACACGACAACAGGAGATGACAATAGGGACTTTTAGATTTGCGTGGACTGATACTTGTGACGTCCATTCAAGGCAGTGCATTAAAAGGACGTCGATCGTAGCAATCCTCGTTGCCGTTGTGCAAATCAAAAGTCCCTAATACGACATGCTAGACGTAAACAACAAAAAAACTTTCACACCTACACGAAATTTGGTACAATGTTGTGTATCTTTTCACCACTGTGCATCGTATTAAGTGCGTGGACCGTGGCAGAGACTATAGGTGACACAGTTCTCAAACTGAATCATCTCATCCAAAACTTTCGCACGGCAAAGATGTGATGGTCTTGCATCTTGGAGGCGCGTGGGGGGGGGGGGGGGGGTAGCATTGACAAATCAAAACGAGTCTTATATGGTTTGAACGATAAAATTACATAGAAAAACGATTTTCTCAAACTAAAATTTTGAAGAGGGCGGTATGCCACATTGTGACATGGTAATACATGTAGGCCTACTTGGTTCCAGCCAAAATCTGAAAGATATATATATTGTTAAATCATGTATTGATTTTGGTCAAATATATGATTTACAGTAATCGTTAAAGTGGAAAGTTTCCAACTAGCAAAGAAGTATGTAAGTCTGTAGAGAACTATATCAAAAAAATGAATATGAAAAAGCAAAAATAAAGAACAAAGTGCAAATGCATTATGAACAAGTTGTATCTAGTATATATATTTTAAATGATTTTTTAAGTATCTCTTTTAATTGTTTTTGTATTTCCTGCTCACTCTCTTACTTTCTCATCGATCCTAACTCTTATCCATTATCGTTGTTTATTCGTTCTTTTTAATGTTTTTTTTTAAATAACGGTATAGTTACAGACCTCCACTGATACAAGACCCTCATATAATTGTATTAAAATCTAGGAGTTAAAGAAATGCACCATGTCATGCTATGTAAATATAACACATTGGTTTATTATGGGTTATGAAGCAGCACCTTCACCTTATACTTCTTGTTTGTGTAAGAAAATCTTTATTCAGATTGCCTAATGTATATTGAACTAATAAATTTGCATAGAAGATATGTTTATAACCGTTACCTATTCCTGTTTTTATATTAAAAAATCTAAAAATAAATTCCAAATTGCAAAATTGTATCACAATTTGTACACTTAATTGAATATGTACTATATTAGTTTGGAATCTTTTGGACAATATTTTCAAAATATCTCTATGTTTATAATATATGAGACAATGTACTATGTTTACACACTGCAAGAACAATGATTCACTGAATAGTGTATTTAGCCACCCCTCTCTCTCTCTCTCTCTCTCTTTCCCTTCCTCTATGTCTGCATGTCCTCATTTCACTCTCTCTCTCTCTCTGTCTACCATTCTCTGCCTCTCTCTCTGTCTCTTATTCTCTGCCTCTATCTCTGTCTCTTGTTATCTGCCCGTTTCTCTCTCTCTCTTTACGAGTTTCTTGCCTACAATTTAATTAGATATGAGATTTGGCAAAATGAATGTGATCGCAACGACTTACATAAACGAGTGATAACATATAAAATATATATAATAAATGGTACAAAACTTAGATATTTAACATTGCAATTAATAATCTCATATGGATGAAATAAGAATAAAATACCTAATATTTCAAGCTTGCTGGTAATCTCTTGACAAATGTGTATATCATTGTATTCACTTTCGTTTTGTTTTCTCCCGCAATCATCATCATAGACAAGAATAAAGGGGGTGGGGGATCGTCATAAGCACAGCTTGAGCTGACGTCCTCAAAATAGATTAAATATTTATTCAAGAAATATACATAATATTATGTAAAAAATTCTTGGTGGAAAGCGCAAAGCCAACACAATGAAAAAGAGAGAATGATACAGACACAGAAATATAGAGAGTGAGAGAGAAGGAGAAACAGAAGGGAAAATGGAGAATTTCATTTAGGTAGTATTGATTGATTGATTGATCTTATTTCATTTCATATAACAATTGTTTGCACAATAAAGAAAATAGTTGGCAAAGTAAGATCAAAATTATGAAATGAATCAGGAACATACTGGAAAGCATAGCTTGTTTTTTTAGGTTCCCAAGAATAAGTATAATATGAACATTATTATCATAAATCATATTAATGTGTCTTAATAATCACAGTATCACGTAGAACCCATTCAAAGTTTTTTTTTATCCTTATTGGAGCACGCCACCCCATAACACTTGTAGCTACTTCACTGAAAACAATATTCTAAAATCATTATCAGAATCCATTGAAATAAAAGAGTTATATACGAAAAAATGTTGTTTTTTTCTTCTTTCATTCATATTTCTACTCTTCTCTGAAATACAACATACTCTTAGCAAAATCGCACTACGGAAACACAATAATGATAAACTTAATCGTACTACGGAAAAACAATAATGATAAAATCGTACTACGGAAAAAACAATAATGATAAAAAAGTGCTTGTTGATTATTTGACTAAGCAAATCGGCCTCTTTATGAATTTATATTAAATCTATATTTACTAGATGTTTTTGATGATTAAAAAATTACAAAAAAATAATCTTAGGATAGTTTTAACAATATTATTTAATATGCAATATTATGTATATAGGGGCAAAAGTTTCACGGAATCCCTTTATTAATTTCTACTTAATATATATAACATTGATATATATATATATATATATATATATATATATACATTTCTTTTTGAAGATGATTGTGTAATGAATTATTGTCAATTGATGTATACATAATTGTCCGAATTTTCGAAACGCAACTCGTTTCTTTTACAGGGAGATTATACCAAAAATAAATAATCGTAATGATTGTATGTACTCTTGATTAAATGAACTCAGATGAATACACGAGAAAGATAATTGGCACACGTTTCCTACTCTTGGTTAGTTTATTTCACATTGCGCATGCGCAGCTTTACAATTGTGACTCATGGTATGACATCATCAATATATTACAGTAATAATACGAGATGAAAGGCAATTAAAAATTGGCTATATATCTAACAAAGATTCAATCAATGAAAAGAAAGAACATTAATAAGAAATTTAGAAAGATAATAGGGGCTTCTGGTTTATGGACAATAACATTTGTTTTGATGAGTACCTGATTAAGCTTAGTACTTTCCATATAACGGGTTACTATAATAATTATAGTATTTTTTCCATATGTTTTTCCTGATGGGCAATTTTTATTTTTAATACCAAAGCACAACAAAATTTCCAAATATCACATTCACATACACCCACAACAAAAAGTGAGTCATTTGACACATTTAAGCATAATTTTCGTGAGTCAGGTGTAAATTGACTCATTAGTAACAACCAATGAGTCTCTATTGTCTCATTTATATTTCACCAGTGTGTCAATCATGAGCTGACGCATTTGCAAAATGCTTCGACTGACTCACATGGTCGTAAAAAATGAGTCAAGATCGACATAAGAGCATTTTAGAAGAAAAAAGTGAGTCAACTTGAAAGTGAGGCTGTATGCATGCGCGCGCATGCTTTCGTGACGTCATCCAAAATGCGCATTCTCGAGCCATATTTGAATTCCCGATCGACGACGCGACGTCGCCATCTTATATCTTGGATTCAGAAGAGTTTTGACTGCAGCTAGTGAAAAATTGGTACGCATAATTATTCATATGGTTTTAAACGATGATTTTTATGACTGGATTCGTGGGCTGAATCTTCTGATTATTATACAAATGATGCATGCGTTCATTTTACGATATCCGCACTCGAGTTGATGAGGCTGTGTGTAACTTAACTATCACTATGAACATGACTGACAATGAGAGCGGACAAAATATACAGTTCCTCAGGTAGACAAAGGAACATCCCTTACTGCTGTAAAAATGTGTAGAACAGGTGTCACATGCATATTCACCTTTTTACATAATAGCTGTGAAGGGATGTTCCTTTGTCTACCTGAGGAACTGTATATTTTGTCCGCTCTCATTGTCAGTCATGTTCATAGTGTATAGATTCTACTGTATCGCACGAAGCCGTGTCGAATGAAAACATGCATGATCTTGCATCATTGTTTTATACAACGAAACTCCTAGATCCTTGTTATTTGATGTAAAACGAATTAATTCAAGATTGTTTCGTGACAGTATGGGTGACAAATAAATCTCAAGTTAAGGCTTAATTTAGTGCGTACAAAGTAGATTTTTCAGATTCGGGTAGCGGGACCACCGATTACATCGCTAAAATGTGATATTTTAGGATATATTTTCCATTGCAAATGTGGACAGTGACTCTGGCATGGTATGGTATGTGTGTGATAGGCCTAGGGAGTAGGGGGTCTATGTCATGATGCACCCACAACAAAAAGTGAGTCACCCTTACTCAAATTGATGAGTCACTGGTTTGTCCGTACAGCGAAACACTTGAAGGATCATGTGAGTCACTATGACTCGATACAAATGAGTCTCTTAGATAAATAAGACTCATTTGTATCGAGTCATAGTGACTCACATGATCCTTCAAGTGTTTCGCTGTACGGACAAACCAGTGACTCATCAATTTGAGTAAGGGTGACTCACTTTTTGTTGTGGGTGTAACCAATATCAAAACAATAAAGTACATGCTTCAACATTCGCCATCTTAAAGTGATCGAATTTAATCTTTCCATTTATAACATATATGTACTGCTCATTCTAATAATATGTCTTTATTATATCATTTTATTTAATGAAAAACGAGAATTGTCTTATTAACTCTAGAAAAATATTATTCCAGTATTTTTTATCCTATAAACGTGTATAAATGAATATTCAATTCGAATGAGGATTTTTGTATGTGTGTGTACATGTTTTGGTAATGAATATGGACAAATGTAGATGTTTTTTTTTTCTTGTCACAAAATAAGAAAGTGCACGAACCATCCTTCATGGATGTTTGTTGCTTTGTCTATTTAGTTGTTGTTGTTGTTTTGAGTGGTTATAGGGTGGTAAGCTTGTCGTTTGGGTCTTTCGTACCTTTTTTAAATTCAGAATTAAAATTTAAAACAATTATCAAATTAAGATTTAAAAGAAGAAAACAAAATTTTCTCCCAAATAGTACTTCTATTTCCGTATAGCAACTCACAAATATTACTTTTTTCAAAACAACCTTAAAATAGTCGAAATGTCACGTGACGAGCTCTCTACCAATCAAAAACTAATACATTTTAATGCGGGATATAAAAACTGATAATGGAGACAATATCAACACTATTGATAACGATAGTAAAGTATACTTTTATTAATGCGTAATATACATCAATGTATTATTTAAAAAAATCTAAAACATCTAATAAAAGTGCGAAGTACCAGAAGGCTCTATCTAAGGTCCCATACTGTTTTAACATATGTGAATGAAATTGTAAACGCATCAAAGCTCCTACCTTACGTTTTGTTCGCAGATGACTATGTCCCATTGGCAGGCCCCAAAAAGAGGTTAAATTCCAACGGCATTTGAAAGATAATACTAATGGAGAACTTCCCTAAAAAGCAAGGCTTGAAAATGTCTTTAAAGGTGAGAAAATAACAACTAATGGTTGTCGAATCGACCTAAGTGCTACCAAGTCCGTAAGTAATAGTCTGATTTCCAGACCATTGTACCGAATGGTCGTACGTTTTGTGCTGCGCAAAGATTCAATTATTCAGTTTAATTTTGATCATTACAAGAATTGGTTTATTGATGTAGAAAAATGCTAACGTACCCTTTACAGCTCATTGTATATATGTTATTACCAAAGAAGAAAAAGCCAGTCAGTCACTCAATAGTGTCTGACAGCGAAGCTTAATTCATGCATAATTAGAATATTAGGACACTGCTATATAACGTTTAAATTTCACAAATAGGACATACATGACACATTCGTAATTCCTGCAAAGTTCTACAAAATTTGACGTTGGCTGCAAAAGGGGCATAGTATCTTTAAGACTGTGTGGGAGTAAGTTTGGGGTACACACTTCTTTTATGAGACAAATAATTAAAATGTAAAAGAAGAAGAAGACGAATTAGATGATGATGAAGACGGAGGAAGGAAGAGAAAAGAAGATTGAGAGGAACCTGAATCCGTGCAGACGGAATTTTGAGGCATCGTTTAACAATGTTAAATCAGAGATGCACGGCCCTACGTGCTGTAATTAAGAATAATATTTTGAAAAGATCTTTCATCTAATTGACACAAAGCATTTATTTCTATTCATGCAAATGATTTTAACAAGTAATCAAACTGAGGAGCAAACTCAAAATTAAGATTCATTTGAGAATTACGACACACAAAATATGGGGTCCCTCTTGCCAGGCGTGTAGCCCCCCCCCCCCCCCCCAAAAAAAAAAGCACAAGAAGAACAGAAAAAGACATGGAAAAAAAGGGGGAAGGGAGAATTGTTGTGAATTAAAGGAGAAAAAAATGAAAGAGAGTTAAACATCGATAAGAGAGGTGCGAGAGCATAAGGAATTGCCTTTCATTTAAAAGAATAATGGGATGTCAACACAATTTATACACTCGAGATAATTTTTGCAAGTACTACTGGTGAAGTACCAGGCCACTGTCTTTGTACAGTATGCGGCAACGAAGCATTATACAACGTCTCGCAACATGTCAGATCACTTTTCTCTAACTTCGAACCAATCAGAAGGCCCGTTTTTTTCCAAGAAGTGCCGATGGACATTAATGCGCCAAATGTGGTTCTCAAATTGCAAAAGATCCCTACTCTTGCAGGGGATATAGAAAAAAGCAATTTTTTGTCATATTACTCCAGGAAGTGCCTGGAAATGCGCCTAAAAATGTGGTTCCAAAATAGCAAATGCCATCTACTCTAGCAGGAGATTCTGACCCCCTCCCAGACCCAACCTCGCCGCTGACGCCTCGCTCTGTGTTTATTCTCTTCACAATGCTACACCCAGAGGCGGCCCTCCCGAAGGGCAGGGGCACAGTGCCCCCTACTTTTTCAAGCACCCAAAAAGTGCCCCTTTTTACATAGGAAAAGTGCCCCTTTAGCTTCTTAAGAAGTTCCCCTATTTACATAGGAAAACTTCCCCTTTTTTTGACAAGTGCCCCTATTAATATGTAAAAAGTGCCCCTTCCCCTTTTAAACTTTGATAAGTGCCCCTTTTACCTGGACACGCCCTTTTTCGTCGAAAAGTTCCCATTTTCCTTTGTGATAAGTGTCCATTTTCCATTCTCATAAGTGCACTTTTTAATCTCTAGTAAGTGCCCCTAGTTAGGTACGAAAAGTGCCTCTTTTCACTTTTGGTAAGTTCCCCCTTCACCTCTCATAATTGTCCTATTTGAATCTGAGAGGAACGTGCCTCTTTTGCTTTGAAAAGTGCCCCTTTTCCTTTGTAAGAAGTGCCCCTTTCCCTTTTCAATAACTACCCCAATTTTAACTCGGATAAGCGCACCTTATATTTTCATAAGTGCCCCTTCTCTGGTAAATGACCCTTTTCAGGTACAAGAAGTTACTCCTTTTCACTTCAGATAAGTGCCCCCTTCACCTCCGATAAATGCCCCTTTAAAATCTGATCGGTGCCCATTTTCTTTTAACTAATGCACATTTTCCTTTATTAAATTGCCCCTTTTCATATCTGGTCATTGCCTCTTTTCAGATGCGATAATTGCCTCTTTTCACCTCTGATTATTTCCCTTTTAGCAACAATAATATCTTATAAATGTCCCTATCAAAATTTGATGAAGGCCCCTTTTACGTCAACAAATGCCCATTTCCTAATCTAAGCACATTAGCTTTCGCATCCTACCGGGTACCCATTTAACACCTGGGTGGAGAGTGGCAAATGTAGATCAATGTCTTGCCAAAGCACATTAGTGCCGCGGTGGGACTTGAACCGCGGACCTTGTGATCCACAGTCAGGTGACATATCCACTCGTCCACGACACCTCTTTAGCTAATTTCAAGCTGCTAAGAGCAATTTCCCCCAAAGCTCGCTCGCTACGCTCGCCCGCATCAATAGATGATATACTTATGTTACTTATCAAAGGCTTTTTCAGTCTTCCGTTATGAGAATATGATTATAATCCCATAAGGATTGTGTTTTTCCTCTTTATAAGATGTAATTTTTCGCACCGCAACCTCAAACATCTTAAAAATTTTCCTCGCTTGCTTCGCTCGCTCGCAAACTATTATTTAGACAATCAAACCTAACTGTAAAGCATGATACTTCAGCAATATCTTGTATGGTGTATAAAGTAAAACAAATATTGAAATCATCCCTGATAATTGTAATCACAATGTAGGGGTATATACCAATGTCTAAAAAATTGAATATGTTCGCTTTGAGATTTTCCTTTGTAAGTGCCCTTTTTCCAGAAAGTGCCCTTTTTTCTTGGTGCCCCCCCCCCCCCCCCCCCACTTTGGAAGTCGCTCTACCGCCCCTGGCTACATCCAATCCCCCTCTACTTACTTGCTACCAGTCGATGGACTAAAGCTGGGCTAGTGAGCATAATTATGGGTTTATTGATAACGCCATCTTCGACGGCTTGAATCAAGTATGTAGGGAATTATAAAGGACCGGGCAGATTCTGGACTAACCTATAGCTATCTAGTCGCGCTTAATTCACTTCACGTACGTATCTTCTTCGTATTATACGTAGCTGATCTGAGTCTTCGCCTCCAGGTAAGAAATTCCTCAACTGCATACTTCCTCTCCAGTTTCATCCTCCCGCCATTGATAACCGCTCGGACTTCTAAAAGTAACGGTAAGAATATTCATTTTGTTTTAGCAGAAACGATTATTCCTGCACAATAATAATTCTGGTTCATCGGGAGATTTATATATTATTTTGTTTCGCCTACATAAGCCGAGAAAACTCTAGCTTATCATCAAATATAGATATATAATCGATGCAATAGTAAAAGACATCGCAAAATATAAACTCAAAGAAAGTGCCTGGTTATTGGTGATCTACCTGCACGTACCAACACGATACCTGATGCAAATGAGTTCGACTCAATGGCGACAGTATACTTCTTTTTTTTAATACCGACTTCATTGAGTTGTTCTGAGTCTATGACAAGAAGGAACCAAGACACCAGGCCCGTAAACAAAGAGGGAAAGACGTAATTCAACTTTGTATCTTAGCATGTGATCTGAGAATTGTCAATGGACGTAAATTGGGCGTCCGGAAAGTTCACATGCTACGACTAAAACGGCAAAATACCGAGCGTATGATAGATTACGGTTTAGCTGAAAAAGAAGCTATGGACAATATTCTTTACTTATATGAGAAAGACCTGAATATTTTCCCAGATCATTGACCCATTGCAGGGGCGCATCTAGGTTTCTGCCGGGGGGGGGGGGTTACACAATGACGATGCATAGCGGTTCCATGACACATAATTTTCCCGTCTGAAAGGGTTCTCTTCTTTACGAATAAGTGCCCTTCAAAGCTTATTTTGATCCCTCCCCTGTTGCTTTCTAGAACTTCCACGATGACCTAATACATTGTATCAGGGGCGTCGCTAGACCTTTTCAGTGGGGGGGGGGGGGTTGGTGTAGAGGCCAACGATTACCGACAAAAAAAAGCCACCAATTACCGACAAAATTAAGTGTCTCAATATCTACAAATAACCCTATAAACCCGGGGCCGAAGGCTAAATTGTTTTTCCTATGGACTATCTATAGTACTTGCGTATGCGCAAATGATCAATGACATAAATATACAAATTATTTTGTCAACTTTTTTAATGCAGGCGCGGAGCTAGGATCTTATTTTAGGGAGGGGCGGTAGTGAGCAAGCGAAGCGCGCTCGTTAGGGGTGTCGGTGTTAGGCCTCCCGCGCGAAGCGCGGAAGCTTAGACGTTTCCCTAAATTATTAGGAAAAGAAGACAATTTGTTGTACCGTTCTCGACTCGTCTAAATGAAGTTTTCCCCTCCCGCGCAAAGCGCGGAAATTTTGGCGTTTCATCAAAATATAGAGAAAGGAAGACGATTCGTCGTATCGTTGTTGACTCTTAATCCTTGTTTGAATTTAGTTTCCCTGAAAATGTTAAATCTCTGATTTCTTTAGCTGATATAATAGGAAAGTGAAACTTTGAGAAAATACAAGTATTGTAGTTGTAGTCACTCTCGAAGTCGTCACAGTGGATACAAAGTCACAGTTCGTAGGGGAAAAAAAATTGTCGGTCGACCGACAATATACATCTCACCGACCTCAAACTTCTGCATTGATATAGTACACGAGGATCGAGCAAAAATACCGACACAGCAACATATTTACCCGTGTCTTTTTTGTTTCCTTGACGAGACGACTCCACCCAACGACCCCCCTTTCTTTTACCCCCACTCCTGCTTTCTCAGGCTCTTACCCCCCCCCCCCCCCGTTTCTTTTGTTTCCCTTTTCTCTTTTTTCCTTTTTTTTTTTTCTTTTCTTTCTTTCTTTCTTTTCCTTTCTTTCCTCTCCTCCCTCTTTTTTTCTTCTCTTTCTTCCTTCTCTTTTCTTTCCTTTCTTTTCCTTACTTTCTTTTCTTTTTCTTTTCTTTTTTCTTTTCTTTCCCTTGCCCTCTCTTTTTTTTCCCTCCCACTTTTCTCTTTTTTCGCGACGGCAGCGCAATTTTACCGATAATATCCTGAGAGGTGGGGGTGTCGCACCCCCACACCTCCCCCCCCCCCCCCTTCGGCGACGCAGATGCAGATGGTTTACCTAGTAAGATGCATGTGCTTGCTTGCATTGAGGTCATTTCAGGTCTTACATATTGATGAGCTGTTTGAAATTAACTAGGAGGTATGCGCGTATTGGGGAATGTGGCTTGCTGCTCTAGTTTTTTTTTTAAACTTCCCATGACGTGGAATAAGTGTTCAGTGTACATCATATGGGACGTACAGTGATAGATGGAAAGTTATTTCAGTATATTCGAAATGGATTCTAGGTAACTCCTTTTTCCTCCCACATCCTTATCGTTTCTTCTATCTCTTGCGTTTAGAAACTTTGTATGAAGCGCATTATAAATGTAATGTATTATCAGGTGTGCTGTATATAATACAGGTCACCTTATGTTTTCGATAGAATATTTTTCTTATTTCTAACCATTTTTTTGTTAGCACGATAACTTGAAAATGGCTCAATCAAATGCCTTGAAATTTGGCACACATATGTATAGGCATGAGGAAAGAGCACAATAAGGTTTTCAACCTTGACCTTGATTGATAACGTCATCCAGGCGCAATTTTGTGAAAATCAAAATATGATCATATCTTCATAACGAAAAGACATTTCTCATTCATATTTACCAGGATCAAGGTCAATATCAGTCCGGTCAATTTCACGTCAAAAAACGCGAGCGTACGCCATTATTAGCAAAATCATTTCATAAAGAATCGCGGGCACGCGCATGCGCGCGCGTTTTCGTTTGTCACGGCCGAACGCTAAATAATTCATCCTGGATTTTTTTTGACACAGTATTCCTCATGTTTCCCCGAACAATTTGATACCATGTTTATCTCTTTATGACCATAAATAAGGAAATGAGCGTCCGTTTAAGATCAACGTCCGTGCGCGCGTGCTCATGTAATACATAGCATATATGGGCACAACATGCCTACACAAAACCCTTATGACTCTTTGGGATGGACGGGAACCCTCAATTTTTTTCATATTCGAATAGAGTATGAGTCGGAGATGTGATTCCATGTCTCATTTGGCCATTAAGTATATCGTGTCATCATCATATTGACCTTCGAACTCAAAATACGAATTTGCATATTATGACGTCAGCATATTTATGGAAAATTGATTGTATCTCTGTAAATATTGATTGATTCTCTTCTTAATGTTGATATCTTGTGGTTGAGGCAATTGTCTACAAGTTAACTGCATATTATTTTTCATTTTGATGACATCATCATAGCGAAAATTGCGATTAAAGGTAACTTGACAGATTTTCTTAATTTGCGTGTTAAGCCTGTGGAAGGTGCCAATTTAGTTCAAATCATGGATCTACATGACATTAATCTTTGAGTACTATCTAGCTTATTTGTGCTTTATGTTCTCCCAAATTTCGGTATATTATAGCTGAGACTATGGGCTATAAAAGTTGTGTCTTTTGTTTTTTGATCAGATGGTGGGATCATGTCGAAATTTTCAATTGAAAGTTAAATTCGCAAATTTTGTAGAACATTGTAGGAATTATGCATATGTCACGTTTGTCCTATTTGTGAAATATAAACGTTAGCAGTTTTCTAGTATTCAAATTAAACAAGGAAACCCCTTTACTTCCTATACTTTACTGTCAGACACTATTGAGTGACTGACCAATTTTTTTTTCCTCTGGTAATAAAATACATTATATGAGCTTAAAGGGTACATGAGCATTTGTCCACATCAATAACCCACTTCTTGTAATGGCCCAAAATAATCTGAATGAATCTATGCGCAGCACAATCTAGGTAAACATGACGGGTAGAGCATTTCATGGAAGAAGATGAAATTGTGAAAATGCATTCTTCGTTATGTCAATTAGGGTCAAAGGTGTAACTGGTTATTGTATGGGGTTAATTGTCATATATCGTCTCAATCTATCTTCCATAGATCCATAATGGTCAATATACTACACAGTTGAATTTTTCATATGGACCTTAAAGGTAAAGACCAGTTATGGTCATGCGATTGCATTGTGAAAGAAACGTTGTGGAATCGATCAGAAAAGGTTGATCATCTAGCATATAAGTATTGGTGTGTACTGCAAGGTTTTGGAATCATCAAAATGATAAGAAATTTGGCCCAGTCTTCGTAAAGTTACAAGCACTGTACACGTACAGAAAGATGTATATGGGACTATACGCACACGTGCGTGACACGTGCGTTTATCTCTCACAGATCATGTGGATAAACTAATTTACCAAACATATCAATTAGTAGGCGGTTTCCCGGCAAAATTGTTATCATCATGTATTAGTAAAAAAAATATTCTTTCACATGATTGGTAATCAGAGCTTCCATTTCATTTTTTGAAATTGGGGCGTTTCCAATACTGGTTTTTACCTTTAATAGGAAGAGCATTTTAAGGCAATAAAAATATCAGTTCAATGTTTGGTAGGCTCTGCAATCAGGCGAAAATTTGAGCTTGTTTAGTAAATTAATCATATAACAATTGTCTATCGAATACCTGAAGGGGGTGCTATACCACTTTTAATCATTGTCATCGTCATTTAAAACAAATAAATCATCATCATCAATATCTTTATTATCGTATTTATGAATATTATCATTTGATCATCATCGGCACACTTTCATGATACAAAAATAGCATACGTATCACCTAATTCGTCAAAGTGACGAATTAAAGTCTAGTTATAATTGTTAATCATATCATTATTATCATCTGTATTATTAGCATATTCTACAATGGCAGTAGTATAGTATAGTCATGTAGAAGTAGGCCTAGTAGTAGAGGTATCATTCTGATCATTATCATCTTTTGCAATACGTCTACATAGACGATAAACTCACGACAATTTACAATTGTCATGAATCATTGTCTTTAAGCTTACCATTAAATGTATCTGGTTCGTATTTTGCTTAGGTATTTGGTACGTGATGATTTAAATGGTAGAAATGAACTTGTGTCCTATTCATTCTAGTCTTATTCATTTGCATTATGTTTTATTCATTCAAGTTCTAATGTTTCTGACTGTTTTCGAGACAATATCTTTTTTGTCGATCATAGTTCTATGTAGCTTGATATTTCACGGTAATTTTGAGAGAAAAACAATGCAAGCAATGATTTCTGAATTGTAGCGACAATCACGTTCTCCTTTGCTGTTCTTCAATAATATTTGACAAGCAGTATTAATTAATTTTTCAAGGGCTCATGATAAATTCGTTTAACTGTTGATTACCCTCGGTTGTTTCTTTTGTTCGGATTATTTGGCGGGGAAAATAAAAGTGAATGTATTATTATTCTTATTTGTTCATCGTCTCTACGCTGCTCTTTGAATCAATAACAGCTTTTAGTGTTAGGCTTCCTGAAAGAAATTTCAATTGTTGTTTAGAAATTTTTGGTTGCACTCTGTAGATTATGATGATGTGTGTTTTTTTTTTAATACAAGATCAAACACATGATGAAAATCTACTGGCTGCATGGCAATAAGTTCTTGACAGCAATAACAAAATGTGAGCTAGTGCTATTCGTTGTGGCGTACACATGGCAATCACATGGTAGATAAAATTATGATCATCAGTACTGGGTCAAATAAATTAAAGAGAACTGAATTTGAACCCGGGCCATAGGCTACCCCCTCTCGTTCTCTCTCCCTTTCTCTCCCTCTTCGTCGCCTTACTTTTCCCTCTCTTACCTCCCTGTGCATTTGTATGCCTCGATAATACAAAAAATAAACAATAAGATTCTTCCTCTTCCCCTCCTTCTTCCTAGTACATGTAGTAGGAGTAGTACTAGAAGCAGTATCACAAAAATCTTGACAACAATTATTATTATGGTTGGTGGTGTTACTAATGTTATTTGTGTAATTATTATGTTTGTTATTGTGATTATTATCCTTATCATGATTATCATCGTTAATATAAATTATTATTGTAATTATTTTAATCATTATTATTGTTATCATTATGATGAATATGAACATGATGATTTTGATGACGATTAGTATAAGTATAAAGTATTATTATAATTGTTATCATATCATTGTTATCATCTTTATTATCAGCATAATCTACAATGGCAGTAGTGTAGTATAGTACATGTAGAATTAGGCCTTATAGTAGAGGTATCATTCTGATCATTATTATTCTGATTATCTTTTGCAATACGTCTAGACGATAAACTCACGACAATTTACAATTGTCATGAATCATTGTCTTTAAGCTTACCATTAAATGTATCTGGTTCGTATTTTGCTTAGGTATTTGGTACTGGATGATTTAAATGGTAAAAATGAACTTGTGTCCTATTCAATCTAGTCTTATTCATTTGCATTATGTTTTATTCATTCAAGTTCTAATGTTTCTGACTGTTTTCAAGACAATATCTTTTTTGTCGATCATAGTTCTATGTAGCTTGATATCTCACGGTAATTTTGAGAGAAAAGCAATGCAAGCAATGATTTCTGAATTGTAGCGACAATCGCGTTCGCCTTTGGTGTTCTTCAATAATATTTGACCAGCAGTATTAATTAATTTTTCAAGGACTCATGATAAATTCGTTTAACAGTTGATTACCCTCGGTTGATTTTTTTGTTCGTATCATTTGGCGGGGAAAATAGAAGTGAAGGTATTATTATTCTTATTCATTCATCGTCTCTACGATGCCCTTTGAATCAAAAACAACTTTTAGTGTTAGGCTTCCTGAAAGAAATTTCAATTGTTGTTCAGAAATTTTTGGTTGCACTCTGTAGATCATGATGATGTGTTTGATCTTTTTTCAATACAAGATCAAACACATGATGAAAATCTACTGGCTACATGCCAATAAGTTCTTGACAACAATAACAAAATGTGAGCTAGTGCTATTCGGTGTGGTATACACATGGCAATCACATGGTAGATAAAATAATGATCATCAGTACTGGGTCAAATGAATTAAAGAGAACTGAATTTGAACCCGGGCCATAGGCTACCCCCTCTCGTTCTCTCTCCCTTTCTCTCCCTCTTCGTCGCCTTAATTTTCCCTCTCTTACCTCCCTGTGCATTTGTATGCCTCGATAATACAAAAAATAAACAATAAGATTCTTCCTCTTCCCCTCCTTCTTCCTAGTACATGTAGTAGGAGTAGTATTAGAAGCACTATCACAATAATAATGACAACAATTATTATTATGGTTGGTGTTGTGACTAATGTTATTTTTGTAATTATCAGGTGGGCTGTATATCGTACAGACCACCTTATAATTTCGTTAGAATTGCCTTTGTTTATTTATTTATTTATTATCAGGTGGGCTGTATCTTATACAGACCACCTCATAATTTTGTTAAAATCGGCTTTATTATTCTTTATTGTTAAGTGGGCTGTATTTCGTACAGACCACCTTATAAATTCGTTAGAATTGCCTTTATTATTTATTTATTCATCAGGTGGGCTGTATATCGTACAGACCACCTTATAATTTCGTTAGAATTATCTTTATTTATTTATCAGGTGGGCTGTATATCGTACAGACCACCTTATAATTTCGTTAGAATTGCCTTTATTTATTTATCACGTGGGCTGTCTCTAATACAGACCATCTTATAATTTAGTTAAAATTGCCTTTATTATCAGGAGGAATATCAATTTTTCACTTTTTGCGTGTGTTCTCTATGGGACATGACTTTTTTAAAAACTGGATTCTACATTCCCGTCTTTCGCGAGCAATATCTTCGTCGTTTTAGCTTCGTTTACGAAATTTTAGTTAGACCAGCCCACCTATACTTGTTCAAAACAAGTATTACAAATCTAGTTATTATTATTATCATCAAAATTCATTCATTTCATTTCATCTACATTATTTCATGAAATGCATTCAGAAAATGAAGAACAAAAAGAAACGAAAATAACCCGTGAAAAAAAAATGTTGTCGGCGAAGCATTTGTCGTAGTACCAGTAATATTTGTACTTTATGGGACACTTTTTGGGCGGAGCAATTGTCGGCGGAGCAAATGTCACCGGAGCAATTGTCGCTTCAGGCGGAGCAAATGTCGGCGGAGCAACTGTTGGCGGAGCAATTGTCGGCGGAGCAAATGTCACCGGAGCACTTATCGCGTTTTGCGGAGTAATTGTCGGCGGAGCAATTGTCTGCGGAGCAAATGTCGGCGGAGCAATTGTCGGCGGAGCAATTGCCGGCGGAGCAAATGTTGGCGGAGCAAATGTCGGCGGAGCATATGTCGGCGGAGCAAATGTCGGCGGAGCGATTGTCGGCGGAGCAAATGTCGCGGAGCAAATGTCGCGGAGCAATTGTCGCGGAGCAAATGTCGCGGAGCAATTGTCGCGTTTTGCGGAGTAAATGTCGGCGGAGCAATCGTCGGCGGAGCATGTGTCGGGTTACCTGCATAGCATCGTCCACTAGCAGCAAAGCGGCTAGGTGATTTTTTTTGTTGTTGCTATTTTGAACCCCCTTAAGTGATGTTTTCCTGGCATCTATAACATGCGGTGCATCCCTCACGAGCCGCAATGCGGCGAGGCGATTATTATTTGTTTTGCTATTTTGAACCTCTATAAGTGATGTTTTATTGGCATCTACTAACATCTACTAATACTTTGGGTCTGGACACATGATGAAGTTTTTCTATGTACATCACATTTTCCCTTGGCAGCTCAAGAGGGGATTCTCTACCCCCCCCCCTCCCCTCCGTAGATCCGCCACCGCAATGTTACAACTCTTAAATCGAGTATCTATACAAGAACTAAATCATGTAGAGTTGAAAACCAGGTGTTAAAACCACACCGAAAGCCTACATAATTATGGGAGCGCCATATAAGCGACGATGCGTAAAAGCTCTGGGAACACCACGGCAGCGTTTCTCGAAACCGTCATAAGTACAAGTTCACCGACATCCCATTGACACGCGTGTATTAAGTTTAACACGCGTTTCAATGGGATGACGGTGAACTTGTAGTTATGACGGTTTCGAGAAACGCTACCCACATTACAAACTGTCTTTTAACAATAGCCGATGAAGCCAGACCAATTAAGGCATAAGATACATAGAGTAAGAAAGAAACGGAAGAAAAGACGAAGACTTTTAAGTGCCGATTGTAATTACGCCCTAACTAGAGCGTCGTGTATTATAACGCTGTGCAAACAAGTGTGTAGAAACCCTTTTGGTGAAGGCCTTAGACAACAGTATTACGCTAAGAAAAAATGTTGAAACAGAAGTTGAGAAATATAGTACGCAATTAAGAGAGAAATCAGATCATTGACAAATTAGAGAATCTGCATAGTGAAAACCCAAAGGAAATATTGGAATCGGATAAAGGATCTGGAAAATGTACACACTGAAAGGAAAAGACACACTTATCACACGTGAACTAAAAAAAAAAAATATATATATATATATATAATATTGAATGTAAACGTTGTTGAAATATCAGACTTGAAGGAAGTTGTTGAATATTTTAATACTTATTTTGTTGACTCCGTTTCTGAACTCGCTAAATAGCTTTTGAGCTCGAAACCGAAACTATCAACAGATGTGAATTATTGAAAGAAAATCTGGAAAAAAAACGGTGATTTACTTTACTTTTCAAATATCTCGATATATTTCGTAATCAAACAGATAAAATCATATACTTGCAAAAAAGAAACTGGATATGATGAACTCTCTGTTAAAATACTGAAATATATCTGTGATATTCCTCATGTAATGAAAAGGTTAGTATATATACTCAATTTGTCTTTGCATTCTTCAGTATACCCTGATGCTTGGAAAATAGCCCGAGTCCAACCGATTCCCAAAGGAGGGGATACAGCGCCATAATGAAAAAAAAATACATACCCGTGTTTATACTGCCGATTTTATCTAAAATAATTGGAAGGGCCGTTTATTTAAATATCTTTGAATATTTGTCGCGGCATAATCTACCAATTTGGATTTCGTCCTAAGCACTCGTGCGAAACAGCCCTATTATGCATGGTTAACCAGTGGTCAGACAATGTAGACAAATGGTATTTGAATGGTGTAGCTTTGATAGATCTTCGACGTGCATTAGATACGGTCAACCACTCTCTCCTCTTAAATAGATTACATTAATATGGTTGCTCCCCGAATGTAATTAAATGGTTTCAATCATACTTGAAAAATTGCCAACAATTTGTCTCATTAGGTAAAGAAAAATCAACATTTAGAAATATAACAATGGGAGGTTCCACAAGGGTCCATCCTGGCCCCGCTCCTTTTTACTCTGTTTGTTAATGACATCCCATGTTCCATCTCAAATGGCATTGTTTATATGTATGCAGATGATACTACTATCTCTAAAAACTAAGCAAGAGGTAGAACTCAAACTGCCA
Organism: Strongylocentrotus purpuratus; assembly: GCF_000002235.5. Classification (NCBI taxonomy): domain Eukaryota; kingdom Metazoa; phylum Echinodermata; class Echinoidea; order Camarodonta; family Strongylocentrotidae; genus Strongylocentrotus; species Strongylocentrotus purpuratus. Next base: position 11,120,523 of record NW_022145597.1, read on the forward strand.
AAAGCTTTTGGTGAACTGAATTCTTGGCTGAATAAAAATAAGTTGATGTTGAATAGTGATAAGACACTAAGATAACAGTATGCTGTCGATTGAATTAAATGGATTCCAATTGAAATGTGTATATGCAAATAAATGTTTGGTAGTTATAATAATTGATAACAGTCTTAACTTTAACAAACATATCGAAAGTATTGCGTTAATTGTGAAACATAAATTAGGAACTATTCGTCGATGTAAACATTATTTTGATAAAGCACAATTCCGTTTGGTCGGGTAGATCTGAATCAAATCATAGTAAACTGGAAAGATTTCTCTTGTTGGTTTGTTATTGTGGTTGTTGCTGTTGTTTATAATTTGTATTTGTAACTGTTTGCTTCAATTCGGATATATGGCATTTACATATTTGATTCATACTCATTTCGTATTCTCTATGTTCAAATCTTTATTTATAACCTGGTGTGCAATTTTTTTAAAGTCGTATTTTGAAAATTTCTATATTTATTTATATTTTGATGTGTTGAAATGTATATACTTGTTTGTGTCATGAAGGGCCTGAACGAGAATCAGTATTTATTTGTTGATTGGGCTACCCTTCGTTTTAAAGATGTGTAATAAATAAATAAAACCTTATGAACATGGGCAAATCCAAAATGGCCGCCATCTGAGTTAGTTTATTTGGTAATAGGGTTTTCGGGTCAGAGGATCTGATTATGATGTTCTTGTATCAGTTACAGGTCTCATTGGGGCTGTCATGCTGGTTATATTGACCAAATAAAAAATGGCCGCCATCCGAGTTAAAGGTCAAGTGTAGTTCCAAAAGAAAACGGGCTAGTATGATAAAAGTTGATAAATTCATGGGGTTTCCGAGGTCGGATAATCTGATTATGATGGTCTTTTATCAAGTTTATGTCACCATCCTGCCCTAAGGCTACAATGAAGTCCACTTCCCGGTTGAAGAAGATAAGGGAAGATGCGCCAAACTCACACTTGAGTGGGTTAATGACGACACCGTATTTCGAGAGTCGTGAGAACATTTGCTAGTTGGAGGTGTTGAATATGTTCCTCTTAGGTCCTGTCTCACTCGCGATGAGGAGGTCGTCGATGTACGGATCGCATACATCATTAATTGATTGTACATTTGTTGTGATCTGTCTAAATATACACCATTTTAATGATCTGAAATTGTCCTTGTCTGATTTCGCAGTTCAAATTAAATTGGGAATGTGTTGGGAAAAAAACGTGATTTTACCTTTTTTGGCGAATGTTTAAATTTTCGAGGGCCAAAACAAAAATGTGCTAAAAAAAGAACAAAGGGGGAGGGGAAAAAAGAGAGGGAAAAAAGAGAGGGAAAAAAAGAGAGGGAAAAAAGAGAGGGAAAAAAGAGAGGGAAAAAAAAGAGGGAAAGGGAAAGAAAAGAAAAAAAGGGAAAGGAAAAGAAAAGAAAGAAAGGAAAAGAAAGGAAAGAAAGGAAAAGAAAGGAAAAGAAAGGAAAAAAAAGAAAAAAGAAAAAGAGGGAGGAGAGGAAAGAAAGGGGAAAAAAAGAAAAGAAAGAAAAGGAAAAAAGAAGAAAAAAGAGTGAAAGGGAAACAAAAGAAACGGGGGTAAAAGAGAGGAGAGAGAGGGGAGGTAAGGGTCTGAGAGAGGAGGAGTGGGAGTAAAAGAGAGAAGGGGGTTGTTGGGTGGAGTCGTCTGGTCAAGGGAGCAAGAAAGACACGGGTAAATATGTTGCTGTGTCGGGTCAGCTGTGTCGGTATTCTTGCTCGATCCTCGTGTACTAATGCAGACGTTTGAAATCGGTGAGATGTATATTGTCGGTCGGCCGACAAGTTTTTTCCCCTACGAACTGTGACTTCTTATCCGCTGTGACGACTTCGAGGGTGACTACAACTACAATACTTGTATTTTCTCGAAGTTTCACTTTCCTATAATATCAGCTAAAGAAATCAGAGGTTTAAAATTTTCGGGGAAACTAAATTCAAACAAGGTTTAAGAGTCAACAACGGTACGACGAATCTCCCGAATCGAGGGGGAGAAACTGAATTCAGACAATGATTAAGAGTAGAGAACAGTACACCGAATTGTCTGCTTTTTCTCATAATTTAATGAAACGTCAAAGCTTTCGTGCTTCGCGCGGGAGGGGGGGGACTTTATTCAGCCAAGGATTACCAGTCGAAAACAGTACAATTAATCGTCTTCTTTTCCTAATAATTTAAGGAAACGTCTAAGCTTCCGCGCTTTGCGCGGAAGGCCCATCACCACACCCCCTAATGAGCGCGCTTTTAAGTGATTCTCTTGCTCACTACCGCCCCTCCCTAAAATAAGTTCCTAGCTCCGCGCCTGCATTAAAGTATATAGCTATGATGCTGACTAAATTGAAGAAATAATTCAAATATTTATGTCGTCGAGGAAAATGACCATTTTGCGCATATGCAAGAACTATAGATAGTCCATAGGAAAAACAATTTAGCCTTCGGCCCCAGGTTTATAGGGTTGAGTTTGTAAATATTGGACATTTAATTTTGTCGGTAATTGGTGGCTAGTTTTGTCGGTAATCGTTGACCTCTACACCCTTTCTACACATTTCTAGCGACGCCCCTGCGTGGATATAAGCTGTTCTTGTATGCTTCGGTCCTGGCAGAGTAGTTGGTGTACTGGTTTGGTCTGTGACTGCGGGTGACTGGTCTGTTGGGGTTGTTGGCGACTGGGATAAACTTCTCTGGGATGGTAATCGGCAGATCATGAGAGTGGATCTTAAATATATTTGTGTTAAATGTTGCAATTGACCTTTTTCGGCAGACACTGAAAGTCAGCCATGCTGGAAGTCAGCCATTTTGAATATTTTAAAAGGCAGGTAGCCATCTTGAATTCTAATGTAAACAGAATGCATTAACTGTTTCTTTTATAACCATATTTCATAAGTCAGAAATAATTTGAAATGTTATTAGCATTGTTTACAAAGACTGGTGTGAGATACTGGAAAGGAAAAAAATAGTTTTCTAAAATTTGGTTTATTCAAGATGGGTCGGGATTTTTCTGTGTGGCACCGCCTATTGTGGGAAATTGCTTACATTCTAAGAACATTTGTAAGTGTGTTGTTTGTATCAAACTAATATGATAGGATACCATGTTTATTTTTGCTTATTAATTATACTACATCCGTTTAGGGTGGTTTTTCAACCACACTCCGATGACACTTAGAAAAATCCGGACCCATCTTGAATGAACTGGATTTTAGATATCTAGTTTTTTTCATTTGAGTCGGTGGCAGACTGGTGACAGACAGGCTACGAATAATCCGGATAACTAAAATTCGGATTTTTGATGGGCCATTGCGCATGCGCCGTTTAAGAAGATAAGCATTGTGACATCACACGTTCAATCAAAAGTAATCGCGCAGGTTATATAGGCGCGTTTAAAACCATATGCCAGCCAATCACCAAGTCAAACGTTGACCTTACACTGACCTTAAGTGTCAGACAGAAAAATCCCTTCAAAAATCCCTTCAAAAATCTTTTCAAGGGTGAAATATATTGCTTTGTTAGAGGATTTTTGAAGGGTTTTTTGAAGGGTTTTCTAAGGGATAACTTATTGATGACAGACAGCCATTTAAGAGGATAACTAAAATCCGGATTTTTGGCCTCTGTATGTCACCGCCTACTGTATGTTTATCTTTGCCAGAAAAGGATTGAAATTTTAGATCAGTTGAGAATCGCAGACATAAAGCACTGTATGGTGCTCGCTCAAATAACATTTTAACAAGTAAACCAATGGGTATTGCAGCAAAATGTTATTATTTTCCCGGTAACCGGAATTTTTAGGGATCTCACGTTTAGACTATATTTTGGTTTTGGCATTTTTCATTTCTTTACGGAAATGGCTGGAATCACGACTCCAATTTCGACCAATCAGAAGGCTAGATTTCTTAAATGAGGTTTTAAAAAAATATAAGAATACATATTTTGTCTAATATATATGTTTTTTTTAATAAATATTTCGATCAAGGCACAGTACCATAAGATTACAATCAGGGGAGGGGTGTAGGATTGGGAAGCTAGGAAGAGACACTTTTTGTTGAGGGGGGGGGGGGTAGATCTAGTCGAGCTATATCCGAACTACGCTGAATCGGGACATGGATCACATGATTCAACACCAAGTCATAAATACCCATTATAAGGTCAAAGCCACTGGCAATGCCACGTCTGGAAAAGGGGACACAGGTTGTAAAAATCTACATGGATTAACTTCAAATTCCTCATTAAAATTCCACGATGATCTTCCTAAATCACTCATTAATTGTTTTCCTTTTAATTAGAATGTACGATATACACAGCAATGTTCAAGGTACAGGATTTAATCAGAAACATTTATCTTCCGTGTCTGTCTCTAGATTGTCCTAAGAATAACCATGGGATACTCCTTGAATAAGATGCTCACTTTACTTCTGGTTGTATTGTGGGGACTAACGACATATTACATTTCCAGCATCGGCGAAGATGGCGTTCGAAGTAGAGTCCGACACTTGGGAGATAGGCTGACTCCGTTTAAAATTGAACCCGACCACCAGATTATAACACGACACACAACAGCAAAGCCTATAGAGACAGGTAATTCAATCAGGTATTCGAATAGATAATAAAATAGGTTTGTTAGTACTGTTAATCAATTGTTTTTCCGTTAAAATTGCAAGACCAGACAAACGAATAGACAAAACTTATAACCATACAAACTTTGAGATTTATAATGGGAAAAAGACAGTAGTTGAAATTTTCTAATGCTACAAGCACTGAGTGTAATATGAAACATTCCTTGTACACTCTAGCTTTAAATCTACGTGTATGAATATCGCCTTTTAATTCGGACTGAGATAACAACATTGTAACGCGAATCAATGACAAGTGAGTATAGGCACAATATCGTAATTAACGTGGACAATGGTGGACGTAGGAGAAAGAATTTGCATCAAATTTCATCAAATTAGTTAGCGGTCAACCTTTATATTGACCCGGCTAAAACACTTGTTGTGTAAAAGGGCATCAACTCATTTGGGATAGTATACAATTATGTAATATCCATCACATTATCGGATCATTTCTTTTCTATGTGTGGTACGACAACATATATTATATGTTTAATCAAGAAAAAGTGTTTCAATAAACAGCTTTATGGTGTTTTAAAAACTTTGAAATATGATTAGTTTTGATAACCCCATATACTAAGTTTCATTCTTTTCATCGTGCCATACATTATGTGTGTAATATCCAACTTTCAAATGTATATCAAACAGGTTTGTAACTTCAAATTCATTGAAAATGATATCAATTGAAAGGTCTTTTTCTCAGATGATACCTATTTGTCAAAAAAAATTAAAATCATGATTTTGGACATTCTTTCAAATTTGAACAAAGAAATGCGTGTTGCACCCTTTCCCATTTTTATTCTTTAGTATTTACGCACGGGTTTTCGCATGAATGCCATGCATTCCCCCAATATGCCGTCAAAAGTATTACAAAATTGCGTCTTAGCTGGTCTACTATACTGGGTTTCAGCACAATCATAACATGTATTGGCTACGGCGTCCTTTTTCAGAACGCTTTTCGCCCCCTTTCCGTTCCTTTTTTACTTGAAATTTCGCAACCATATTTGGGTAACCAAACGCAGGGCATCTCGAAGCTGGATTTTTTTGAAAATCCGTCAAGGGGGAGGGGCATTTTAGACGCCATTTTATATTCTGCATGATTATCTGAGTATGGAAAGCCATTTGGGTCACAGCACGCGTCATAATGTGTGATCCATTCCTTCCTTTCCTTTTCCTTTCTTCTATCCCGATTCACGTCCTGCTGACCCCCTAACCCACTATCATAGATGCTACAGACTTCTAATACATTCCTCTAATTCGTAAAAGAGACGCTCTTTCGTCTGTCTCGTAGGAAACATGGGCGTCAAAGCATGCATATCTTTCTAATACGATTGCAGTTCTAGTTTTTATCTTGATATCATTCAATATAAAAACAATACAACTATTTCTTCAAATTACATTTCTTTTTCATCGTAACATTATTCAAAATCCTTAATTCATGAATAATCCAGAAATTGCGATCGAAATTTGTTTTGGAATGAAAATCAGTTAACTGGTTCGTAAAGTAAGTTTTTTTGGTTAATCGTAATGTTTTAGTTTAAATATTTGATCTTGGAGGTCTATACACAATACCATGATTATATTCTTATTATCCGGAACATTGATTTCGATAAAAAGATACTCTAGTGTTTCGTCCATTGCATTATTTCGAAGCAACCCCATATACCCCAATTAGACATGTTCTTTCTAACCGACTGTACCTACCCTAAATATACGACATAAAAAAGAAAAAGGCTCTTTCTCATACTTTGCAATACAACTGTACAACTCACTTTCAATGTTCATTCAAACATCTCCTTCCTACAAAGTTTTAAAACCAGCCTAAGACTTTTCCCATCCATCTCTTGATTTTATTATATGTAACTTATAACCATTTAACGAATTTTACTCTAATGTCTTTCGTTTTTCTTTTCCTTTTGCTTTGTATAAATCACCACACATCTTTGGTTTGTGTTGGCCAGGAGGGATTGACATTTCTACCTGGTCGCTGACAGGTGGTTATCTCATCAAACATAAGAAAAGGGGTACCATGGGGGACCGACGGGTACCGCTTAGGCATTGTTTACTATACAGAGGGTGCGAGTAGCTACAAGTAGTGTAGTCCCGCTTTAAAGCTGTTATTATCGTTACCATGTAGTTTTTATATTTAATATTTTATAATGTATTATTTTGTTCATGGCAGGGCTGCCTAGTAAACCAGGCCTTCTGTGGCACTGCTTTTGAAAGAAAACAAAATAAATTAATAAATATATCAATATGCATATAATTGTCTTTTTATGCAAAGTATCGTTTCACACGGGCAGGTTTGGTTTTCTGCAATGACACACGACTGATGCCAGAAGGGACCTTCCCACCTATAGCGCTGGCTAGCTTTCCCGGGTCGGGTAATACGTGGGTCAGACATCTCATAGAGACTGCAACTGGTTATGCCACAGGAAGTGTGTATACGAGCACAATACTTAGTAGCCGAGGTACGAATAACTACTACTTACCCACCCCCCCCCCCCCCCCCCCCCCCCAATCAGCCCATAGGCCTGTTGTCATCAGCTCGAGTTTGCCAAACAACCTGCCATGTTCAGACCCGGGATATTATCACGAAGCTCGGAATTGCGTCTTCACCAGACCGATACGCTCATCACAATTAGCTCGGACGGGCGCAAATTACTATATAGCCCGCTATTTCCCAAATACCGGGATATTTTGGAAACAAGACCAAGATTTTCTCGACCAAATATCCCGCCAATTGCAATTGCGGACTGATGAAGACGCAAATTAACTAGCTAATTTGCGATCGGAATAGTTCAAATGGTTTATTTGGCAAACTCAAGCTGAAGAAGACAGACCTCATGCGAACTTTTCAGTCTCGTAGGCCTCTTTCTTGTTTCAGAGAGTTCACGAGACCCTCGGCCCATAAGAACAGTGGTGTGATGATCCCCGAAATTGTGAGAAATGAACTATTTATACGCTCAATCCAATGTGATTCAGGGAGACCCATATTCAAAGCCTAATATTTTATATACAAACCAATATTGTCTTCTTTAATTTATGAGGTTGACCATTTTTTTATTTTATAACGGACGGTTCTAAATAGCGCGTTTGCCCACTAAAAAACTGGATTTTAGTTATCCAGATTTTAGATATCCTCTTAATTAGCTGTCCGTCATTAATTACCCCTTCAAAAATCCCTTCAAAAATCCTCTAACAAAGCAAGATAATTCTCCCTTGAAAGGATTTTTCAAGGGATTTTTCTGTCTGACACCAATTTTGAAATAGTCCCCTTACTTTAAGATCAGTGTAAGGTAAACGTTTGACTTAATAGGCGGTGTCACACAGAGGCCAAATATCCGGATTTTAGTTATCCGGATTTGAATTATCCTCTTAATTAGCTGTCTGTCATCAATTATCCCTTCATAAATCCCTTAAAAAATCCTCTAACAAATCAAGATAATTCCCCCTTGAAAGGATTTTTCAAAGGATTTTCTGTCTGACACCAATTTTGAAATAGTCCCCTTACTTTAAGATCAGTGTAAGGTCAACGTTTGACTTAATAGGCGGTGTCACACAGAGGCCAAAAATCCGGGGTGGTGCTTCTGAAGGATCATTGAAAAATCGGGCGCGGTGTTAAGCAAAGGGTAAACATTAATCCTAGGCACAATTGATTAGATCATTAGACGCTACATGATCATGTATGTGTATTGCCATTAGCTACGTATTTGGTTACAAATAAACAACAAACAATTAAAAAATACGTAGCAGTTGGATTTCATCTTTTGACGTTTTATTTATAGCTGTCAAATCCAAATTGTACATGAGCATAAAATCGCAAAAATCGCTCGACAATCCCTGAAGTACTTTTGTGTCGTGTACAAACTTGCAAATCTTGCCCTTTTCTTAAATTTTGTTCCAACTGTTTCAAATGATTACAGGCGGTGTCACACAGAGGCCAAAAATCCGGATTTTAGTTATCCGGATTTGAATTATCCTCTTTATTAGCTGTCTGTCATCAATTATCCTTTCAAAAATCAAAATTCACCAATGTTGAAATAATCCCCTTTAAAGGTCAGTGTAAGGTCAACATTTGGCTTCATGGTTAACGCGCTATCATAACCCGCGCACAATTATATTAGCGCGCATTTAATGAGACGCGTTAATTGCGCATTAATTTTGATTGAACGTGTGATGTCACAATGCTTATCTACCTAAACGACGCTTTCGCAATGGCCAATCGTAGCCTGTCTGTCACTAGTCTGTCACCGACGTAAATGAAAAAGAAAACTAGATGTTGTATTGCCATTTAGGTGCCAAATCATGGGTCGGTCTGATTTTTTTCTTCTTTTTTTTCTCTCTCTCTCTTTGGGCTGATATTTCTCAGTTTTTGATAACTTTGAAACATTTTTCAAAAGTGAAACATTTTTTAAAAGTGAAACATTGATGGATTATTTTATATGGGGACCTTGCTCTTACAAACCCAGCTTTTCTAAGGTCTCCACTTTCTTTCATTTAGATTATATATCGACTTAAGATTGCACTTAAATTGTTTTTTCTTATGCTGTTTTTTGTTCTATTATTATATGTAAAAATGTTGTGAAAGAAAGAAAGAAATAAAATGAACCTTGAACCTTAAACCTTTATAATGATTTAATATTTTGGGGTAGGTCGCAAAGAGCAATAGAACGTCTTTTTATGTTAGGCCTTATGTAAATGGGGGTATATCCCTTGCCAGAGGTTAGACAGGGAGGGGGTGTGATGGTAAACACATTATCGATATCATCGACTAGTTTTATTATGGCCAAGACCCGAACAAAAAAGTCCCACGATGCATATGAACAAATTTCGGGCATCTGCTAAACGCGGACTCGCTCCGCGGTCTACAACACGTGAAATCTTCTTTGAAAATGCGCAAAGTGTGCAAAGAAATGCTCCTACAATGAAAAGAAACTTTGATTTCACATCAGCTCGGGTGGAAATCACATATTCAATTACTGTTCTTTCCATTGAAACCAATTTCGAAGTGATTTGTTCACTGGAAATTAGGGCCTTTTCGTCTTCAAAAGGGGACAACAATCATTTACTTTGTGAATTCTCTATGGAGGTCACGTGAAAATTCGCTTTTTTCACTGGGGTTGTGTACTTCAAGGAGCTAATGCTCGTAACTGCGACTTGTTTTTGGGCCAGCTCGGGTGCCAAAACAGAGGATATGTAATCCCCTACCGTCTGATGTAACACATAATTTGATTGGTTGTCGAGAAATTAGGGCCAATTTCAATCCAATAAAAAGAAGCTTTCTGAAATTTACGCATCGACCTCCGTAATTTATGCATTGTGCGTAAGCGAAGTTTTTACACAGCGGACAATGAGGCTTACACACCGTGCTCGCAGCCGTGCGTATTTCGACGGTGTCTGGTCAGGTCGCCCCCAAGCCGGTCGCCTCCTATACGCAGTCGCCTCCTATACGCAGTCGCCTCCTAACGTAGTCGCCCCCAAATTGTGTGGTCGAGTCGCCTCCTATACACAGTCGCCTCCTATACACAGTCGCCCCCTGTATACACAGTCGCCCCCTACGTACAAAGGCAGTACGCTAGCGCAGCGGTCAGAAGCAGGTCATTTAATATAATGATGTCCACCTTCTTCTAGATAACTATTTTGTGCTAAAGTATAATGTGATAAACGTTTCATTTTATTTTGATGCAACAGAGATTTACATTCAAAGGTTTTACTTTTTATAATTGTACAGTAATATTCTTCTCATTTCTACATTATCAGCCACTGGTTCTCTGTTTCATTCCCTAAACTAAATAAAAGGTATATGTGAGAGGGGGGTAGCCTGTATAGACCGTACTGTATTCATTGTTATGATATTTGTCTCTCCTCCTCCAATCACTCCCTTCCGGCTCTGATTTTGTTCTTTAGTTTGTCTCTTTTGGTGTGATTATATCTTTTCGCTAAAGTATAATGTCCGACGTATACCATCAGGAATATGTTATAATAATTAATCTCAAGGAAGGGATGATGCCGGGATACAAGCAAATGGCGGAATAGACAACATTATGGAAGATGAAGATGGACATAGAGAGAGAGAGAGGGAGAGAGAGAGGGGGTGGCGGGAGATAGAAAGTTGGACGTAGTCTGTACTGTATTTATTATTATGATAATTGTCTCACCGACTCCCCCCCCCCCCCCCCCCCCAGCTCATATTTTTTCTTTAGTTTTTCTCTTTTTTGTTTGTTTATATCGTTTGGCTTAAGTATAATATCCGACGTATATACCGTCAATATAGCATAATAATTTTTTATTTTTATTTATCAGTTTGAATTAACAGAAATTTACAGTAATATTCTTCTCATTTCGATATTATCAGCCCCTCGTTCTCTATTTCGTTCCCTAAACTAGATATAAGGTATAACATGTGAGAGGGGGGAGGGATAGAAAGTTGGACGTAGCCTGTATACTGTATTCATTGTTATGATATTTGTCTCTCCTCCTCCAATCACTCCCTTCCGGCTCTGATTTTGTTCTTTAGTTTTTTCTCTTTTGGTGTGATTATATCTTTTCGCTAAAGTATAATGTCCGACGTATACTATCAGGAATATGTTATAATAATTAATCTCAAGGAAGGGATGATGCCGGGATACAAGCAAATGGCGGAATAGACAATATTATGGAAGATGAAGATGGACATAGACAGAGAGAGGGAGAGAGGGGGGAGAGTGGGTTGGCGTAGTCTGTACTGTATTTATTATTATGATATTTTTCTCTTAATCCTTGTCTGAATTCAGTTTTCCCTTACCGCGCTGACGTTTCATTAAATTATTAGAGAATGGTTTTCAACTCTTAATCCTTGTCTGAATTAAGTCCCCCCCCCCTTCCGCATGAAGCGCGGAAGCTTTGACGTTTCATTAAATTATTAGAGAAAGAACAAAAAAGACGATTCGTTGTACCGACTCTTCATCATTGTTTGAATTATCAAAAATGTTTCTTTGTTATTATTATTGTTTCAGCGTTATCCTCCGCGCGCTTTATAATAATGAATGACAAAAACGCCGCGACATAGTGATAAGGTATGTATTTGGAAGAATAATTGCTTTTTATTTGTGCACAGATTAAAAGAAAAGTGACATCTATACACAAAATAAACACAAATTATTATACAGGTTAAGGTTGGAACCTACTAGTGCTTTCGAATACTTGAAAAGATGAGCAGATGTTCATGTTGGTCACGCATGGTCGTCCCTTACAATATTCATTAAACAAAATCACGCACTTATATATATATATATATATATAATGAATTGAGAGTAAAATTAGATAACGTTTCGTTCATTTGGGTTTACCGCCGAAAGCTTTTATTTCGATCTATTTGCTTCATAATAAACTTATATAAGTCATATCAATTATAGCTCACTTTTAATTCAATGTAGAGACATTCTATTCTATTTCTATTTTTAAACTTTTACAACTATCTCATGACGACACGTTCTAGTATGGGTCTTGTAATTAGTGAACACAAACTATATGGGATTAAAAAGGGATCTGAAAATGCTCTAATTTGCTTGCGTGTACAAATTATACTTGAGAAAAGCTAAGAAAGCCAATCTATTAAATCCTTATCTCTATAGCCTGTGGATTTAAAGTTCCGTCACTAAGCCAGCCAGAACGATTTATTTATTTATTTATTTAAAATGGTTTATTTCATTAAAAAACATTCGCGGCCCGAGAGCCGAATCAGTTTCTTTTACAAAGTATACATCAGTGACAAAGTAAAATTACACATAAAAATTATGCATGGTAGCATAATGGTAGTAAAATTGCAATTCTTTTGTACATAATTGTGCTTCAACGACCTTGGCAAATTGCTTGGTACACTCTGAAAACTGAAATGTTAAATCACCATTTAAAAGGGCCGAGGAGTGACCACTCTTTCAAAATGGTAGATTAACACTTTGAACATGCATGCTGGATCCAACACTATAAAGGTCGAATCTAGCAGGTTAAAAGAAACAATCTGACATTTTAAAAGAGTGGTCACTCCTCGGCCCTTTTAAATTTACATTTAACATTTCAGTTTTTAGAGTGTACATATACAGAAATCTGAATTGTATTACCATATTTGCAATTAAATTATATACTGAACTTATACAATATATGAATAGTGATACACTTTTGATATTCAAAAGAATATGTTTTAGTTGGAAAATGCATAGCCAGATGGGTATGATTACTATGGTTATGGTGTTTTCTTCAATAACAGAAACAAAGACAACAACAGAAACCAAATCCAGGAATTATAAAATCGAATAGATGCTACAATGATTTAAACAAATTATACATTGTAGGCAAAATGCAGAACATTTTGTATTTGGGCCAATTTACTAAAAGGTATACATGTAGAATATGATATTGCATACAAATAAGATAAGTTTCGCATAAAAAACATGGGTAAAAGTTTGCCATTGTAATATTCGATATAGTGTGCATCATCTTGGGAATTATTAAAAAGTCAAACAGGATTTTATACAATTAAAACTGATTTAGTTTGAAAAAAAGTAAAATTCTATATTCTAACCCTATAGTAACATTATTAAAAAATGCATTCACATGTCACCCTTTCATTTAAGAACTTATACCAGAGAAAGTGAGAGAGAGAGAGAGAGAGAGAGAAAGAAGGAGAGTGAGAATAGGGAGAGAGAGGGGGTGGGAGAGAGATAGGGAGAGATAGAGGGAGAGAGAGAGGAGAGAGAGAGAGAGAAAGAGAGAGAGGGGGGGGGGGACAAAGAGTGAGAGTAACAAGACAGTGCGCTAGCCAGAAAGCCATGAAGAGGGTCTCCCCGCTCCGCAGCACAGCACTGACAGAGAGGAGACAATAATATTGAGAGAGTGATCGATGTGTTAGTACGTAAGCTGGTGGAAACTTAGATGCAAATATCCTCGAAAATATGCGTTACAATGGAAAACTCGAGGAAAATTTTCAATATTTAGTAATATCATAGAACTGAGATGCCAGGAACTAAAAATGGCTTGACTTTGAACTTGTAAAAGACATCAAATTAAAACAACAAATTAGGGGGCGAGCTGACCAAAATACTGGGGGCGAGCTGACCAAGAATCCCAAAGTCGGCAAACAAAATCGGGAGGCGACATGACCAATTGAGGGCGACTTTGTAAGGGGGCGGGCTGACATTAGGCGAGCTGACACGGAACCGCACCATTTCGACCACCACATTTGACTCAGCTCCGCGGCGATGGAAAAGACACATTTTATGTTGATTTCAGCAATTTACTGAAGGGAATTTAGATATTATGGACGATCTTTTACAAAAAAGGTGTGTAGGGATTAGATTATATCTTTCACGAGACACTGAATTCTTTAGTTTTCCTGAAATTTAGCAAATTAATGGCACTCTGAACTCGCTTTATGAGCAGATCTAAATATTCATGGTCGATCTGCTAGTAAAGGAATCGCGTATTCATATTGCAGGGTGATCCCGCCCATCTTAGTCGGAGGGATTACAATGGACTTATGCATTGTGATGTGCATCTGCATCTACTAGACTAACATATATAATTTCCTGATTTGTTTTCTTTTTTTCGGGAGAAGAAGAGGGAAGAGAGAGACGGAGCATGGACATGGACAGAGAGAGAGAGTTGACAAGTCACGCTCGCACAGCGGTGTTGACATTCACACTCTCACCAGTTTTCTACGATAAACCCCTATTTCATAAAAATCGACGAGTCCGGCACCTTGGTGTTACGCTCTAGTGCACTCGATTGTTAGTCGTCTGTGTGGGAGGTACACAAAATGCCTCATTGATCTTTTGGCCGAATGTGGGTCAAATTTGTTCATATGAAAATAATCTAACTTTACTGCAAAAAAAATCAATGAAGACCACAGATTATTATTAATTTTTCTTAACCGAATCAACCAAATGTGGATGTTCAAAGTATGGCATCGGTCAAATTATTTTTCAGGTAAAAAAAAGTGTAGTGAGCAAAGAATAATTGAGGAAATTGAGACACCTCATTTGGGCAATAAAAGAGTTGAGTATTTTAGTAAATATGATTTTAAATTCCTGCAGGTCTACGCCATATTTGCCATCCAAAAAAGCATTCTTCTGGAGGTTTTTTTTTTAAAAGCCTATATTCTCTTGAAATGCGATTCCGTTACTAGACTACTACTTAATAGTTTATGAAAATGAATGCTTTGCATTAATTTCGCACATTTTTACCAATAATTTTTAACCAATATTCACTACAGGTTTTATAGGCGAATTGCAACCAGCCCTTTCAGGCAGGGTTCTGACAATCAAGACACACATTTTCAATAAGGATACGGTCGGTGCTATTTTGCTTGTACGCAATCCATATCGAGCATTGGTGTCTGAGTATAACAGGGGGAAGGCTGGCAAGACGGGACATGCCCATGAAGAAACATTCAACACAAAAGGTAATTCATCTACTACTGTATTCCGTGGGCCAGAGGGGGCTACCGTGCACCCCCCCCCCCCCCCTATGATCCTACTTTTTGGGTGTCATGTTGCTCATTGGGATCCATTTTATCAGAAAAAAAATTTTCCCAAGAAAAAAACTAATTTGGACAATGTTTTTTTTGCCCCTTATTTGAAGATATGTGAAAATGTCAGTTTTTCGTCAGTTTTTTTTTTGTCAGTTTCACTATGAACATGACAGACAATGAAAGCGGACAAAATATACAGTTCCTCGGGTAGACAAATGAACATCCCTTCACTGCTATTATGTAAAAATGTGTAGAACAGGTGAATATGCATGTCACACCTGTTCTACACATGTTTACATAATAGCAGTGAAGGGATGGGCTTTCATCGAAAGGGTGCGGTGCGGTGCGGCGCGGTGTGGTGTGCTCAACGCACCCATTCGATAAAAGAGGGGGGCCTTTTCTCGAAAGGGTGCGTTGAGAGCGGAGTACCGTTTTAACACACCCTTTCGATGAAAGCGGGGGGGCTTTTCTCGAAAGGGTGCGTCGACTAGTCTTTCGCATCAGTCGTTTAAAATGAGGATCTCGGACAGAAGGTAATAGTTGCCAATTTAAGTATATCGAAAATGTATTAAATAAAATGGAATGGTCTTGATTACAGAGTGGTCTCTTTGATGGGGGAGACAGAGAGAAGGGAAAAAGGGAAAGGGAAAGGGAAGATAAAAGGAAAGAAAGAAGAATAGAAGAGAAGAGGGAAACGGGGGGCGAAGGACTCTTGCCCCCCCCCCCCCGCCAAAAAATAAATAAGAGAGAGAGAAGGGAAAGGGAAAGGGAAAGAGAAGATAAAAGGAAAGGAAAAAGAGGGAAATGGGGGCGAAGGGCTCTTGCCCCCCCCCCCCCGCCAAAAAATAAAAGAGAGAGAGAGAGAGAGAAGGGAAAGGGAATGGGAAAGAGGAAAGGAATATAAAAGGAAAAAAAGAAGAAGAAGAGATCCTCATTTTAAACGACTGATGCGAAAGACTAGTCGACGCACCCTTTCGAGAAAAGCCCCCCCGCTTTCATCGAAAGGGTGTGTTAAAACGGTACTCCGCTCTCAACGCACCCTTTCGAGAAAAGGCCCCCCCCCCCCTCTTTTATCGAATGGGTGCGTTGAGCACACCACACCGCGCCGCACCGCACCGCACCCTTTCGATGAAAGCCGAAGGGATGTCCCTTTGTCTACTTGAGGAACTGTATATTTTGTCCGCTTTCATTGTCTGTCATGTTCATAGTGTTTTTTTCAACCAATACATTTCAAGCTTGAGTGGTTCTGGCTCTGTCGACACAGCCAATGGGATTATGCTGCAGGAAATTTCTAACAATGAGACAGTTGAATCTTAAAATAGCACAGTACCCTCAGTAGCACGTTCATGAACCAAAGAACGTTCCTTGGCTATTAAATATGAAGGTCCTCTTCCACCTTGCTATTTCAACCGATATAAAGCATTCAAACAATGTGCCAGAAATGATGTTGCGTGGATGCTTGTCCAAAAAAGTAGTGGAGAGACAGGTCAAGAGCTTCCAGGTTGGGCTGGATTTGTCTCAGTAACATGGGAGGTGCCTTCAAATGTGACGACCATAGATTACTATCCTGTAATAAAATATCCCATAACAGAATTTGATACAATCCGAGAGTGCATGAGAGCTGCAGAAGAAGCAGGCCGCGAGGTTGGCTAAGACTATGTCACAACAATATTTGACTTGGGCGTGTGCATGAAGGTATATCCTCTCATTTGGAGTCATCCATAAAAGTGCAAGAAACACATTGTGTTGATTGGCACTTTCCATTTGATTTGGGCATACTCCAAAATACCTGATATTTCATCATCTACAATTTAATCTACATATGCTGGTAAATGCTTTCTTGTGGGCTACTTCAATTTTTCTCTGTTTAGCGACTACGTCGTACTTGCTACTTCTCAATTTATCTGGATCTTAGTTCGTCACATATTTCTTCCGACATCTCTTGTGATATCTTGCTTCTGCAGCAAACAAATCAACTTCCAGCATTCTCAAAGGTACATGTAGGTCTTTATTACCAACTCTCTTCGGAACATCTACAACATTTTGCTACCCACCAAAATCTAACATTGATGTACTTTCTGTTGTCCAAGAGCTTTTCAATTTGATTGATTTTGGGCCTTCTTTTTTTACAAAAGATACAATCAGGTTTGAAGATGACTCCATCAATTGACGATCTGGGTGGACGGGATGTTGAAGGTTCTGTGGCATCAGATAAGATCTCTGACAGTCGATTGAGATTCTTGGTAAAAAGTTGCTAGCACTCCCGATGATAACCGGGCACATTTGAAATGTCTTCAAGAACGAGGATGCATGCTTCTTCAATTGCTCATTGTGTCAAGTTAGTTGAAATTCGTGAAATTGTACCTCGTATACGTTTGTTCATTCATTTGTATAAACAAAAAACCTATATTATAGCATATAATGGGATTAATGACCAACTGCTGAATAAGTTGGCTTTGTCTGATCCCCCCCCCCCCTGTTCAGGCTGATACTACAAAAGGAAACAATGTTGTATGTGGTAATATACTGTAGTTGATTTAGTTTGATGTTAACAGGCTAGCCCAAATAGTAATTAAAATACTGCTTGTTGAGCTTTTGTTTTTTTAAACAGGAACTTTAATTGAATGAACATTATATAGAACAAAATTTGCGGGAAACATCACATACCACATCAATGAATAATTTTACACCAAATTAGGGGGCTGGGAAACTTATTTCATGATAATAGCAGACAAAATACAACTTTTAGGTTATTTTGACAGGTTTTGAGACAGGAATTTGCATATTAAAATATATGCAAATTTATGAAGTCATTAATAGTTGAAGACAATAAAATATATTAAAATAATTGTGTCTACCTATTGTTGTATGATTTACAAAGATTGTTTGTTTATTTGGTGGAGATTAGACTTATATCTGCTGAGAAACAGGGTAAAATGTAAGCACATAATTCACAAACCCTAAGAAACTGTACAATTCACGAATAATTGATTTGTTTATATACAAAATAAGGGGAAAAAACAATATCTACATGAGTTGACTAAATTTATTTTGCGGGAAACATCAGATACCATATCAATGAATAATTTTACACAAAATTAGGGGGTTAAAAAAACTTATTTCATGATAATAGCAGACAAAATACAACTTTCAGGTGATTTTGACTGGTTTTTTAAACAGATATTTGCATATTAAGCAAATAATTCACAAACCCTAAGAAAGTGTGCAAAACACGAAAAACACATTTTTACATATCTTCAAATAAGGGGCAAAAAAACATTGTCCAAATGAGTTTTTTTCTTGGGAACATCTTTTTTCTGATAAAATGGATCCCAATGAACAAAATGACACCCAAGAAGTAGGATCATAGGGGGTGCACGGTAGCCCCCTCTGGCCCCCGGACTACTACTCATACTACTACCACTACTACTTCTTCTTACTACTGAAACTACTACTATTTCTACTATACGACAAAAGTAACAACTACTTTTAAGCAACTCTTTCCCAGATCCTTATCAAATGATTGGTCATGCGCGGTCACGTGTGATTCATTTACTGATACAATTGCACGTTTTTTTTTCATGAAAAGGCGTGCAATAGTTTCCAGTACTACTGCACGCCTTTTTTCTATTGCGTCTACATGATGCGCAGTATAAAACAAATGATGCATGTTTTCGTTCGTTCATTAGGGACATTTAGATTTGCACGTCGACAGCTTTGACTGCAACGTGTGACGTCATTTTAAGGCACTGCACATGCGTCACGTCGTCTCAGTCGGCGATCGAGAATGCGTCAACCCTCATTTTCCTAAATCTAGTACGGTAATAGT
This sequence comes from Strongylocentrotus purpuratus, assembly GCF_000002235.5. NCBI lineage: Eukaryota > Metazoa > Echinodermata > Echinoidea > Camarodonta > Strongylocentrotidae > Strongylocentrotus > Strongylocentrotus purpuratus. Next base: position 11,139,498 of record NW_022145597.1, read on the forward strand.
ATATGCCGCGTGCGCATAAAATATACAATTCCTTAGGTAGACAAAGGAACATCCCTTCCCTGCTATTATGTAAAAATGTGTAGAACAGGTGTCACATGCATATTCACCTGTTCTACACATTTTTATATATTAGTGAAGGGATGTTCTTTTGTCTACCACAGCAATTGTTGAGGGTAGAATGAGGAACTGTATATGTTGTCCTCTTTCTTTGTCCGTCATGTTCATAGTGTTACTTCCTGCATGCTTGTATATCGTCGAGTGCAATCTAAAAGATTTCTAATTGTAGTCAACATGGGCAGTTGAGTACGTCCGTCGACACACATGATCAGTCGGCGTTCGTCGTGTTCTCGTCCACTCAATCTAAATGTCCCTATTATATACGATCTAACGCCCTCGTTGATGGTGTGTGTATAGACCAGTTCACGGTTAGCTCCTTACTGCAATGACCCCGAATATCCACAGATCTTCAAAACATGAAGAGGTCCCACTTTATACATTTTGAAATAATCACTCCTATAGCGATGGAGGTGCTTTTATAAAGAGCCTTTGTTCCCCCTTTTCAAAGAATACTTTCACCTGTGTACCATGGAGTGCACTAAATGTGCATGAATGAATAATGTTACATAACATTCATGAGCACGTATCCAGTATTTCGTCTCCGTGTATTTCAAAATTTGTTCTGCAATGACCTTTATCTGCTCATGCACAGACTGCAACCGTGAACTGGCTTATTGCACAGCTTTCGGGCGATGCCAAACTATCACTTCCTCGGCGATCTGACGCTACCTTTCCTCAGCTTCGCTTCGGAAAGATAGTTATACATCCAGATCGCCTCGGAAGTGATAGTTTGTCCCATCACCTTCACCAATGGTACTTATTTGCTTTATATTCTACATCGGAAACATTTCACTTCTTCCGTCATGTTAGAGGAACAAATCATCCATTAACAGCCAGCAAACGGTGTAGTACACGTACAGTGCATACAGTACTTACGTAGGCCCACGTACGTATACGCAACGTATACAAACTAGAATTTAATTCGTCACGAAGACGAATAAGGTGGTCTGTCGATGTCTTATGACAGATTTGAGAATGGGAGAAGTTATATAGACATGTAAACAATGATGATCATGATGAACATGATGATAATCATGATAGTAAAGGTGATGATGATGATAATGATAATGTTATATGATGATAAAAACGATAATGTTAATGATGATGATGACCATAAGCATGATCCTGACATCTGATTGAAAAAAATGAGGAAATATTTAAATAGCAAATAGTCTCAGCTACAACATACTAAAATTTGGGAGAAAACTGTTGAATAACAACCGAGATACTGGTCAAAACACCTTGTCATGCAGATTCATGTTTTGAAAAAAGTGACCTCCCATAGACATAACACGCAAATATGACAAATTATGCATTGTCGCCTTTAATCGAATATTTCACTATAATGATGTCATCTAAATGAAAAATAAATAACATATTTCTGATAGAAAATTATCTCAGCTACAACATATCAAAATCTGGGAGAAAATTGATCACTAATAAGTGAGATAATCTCAATTAAACAAAGACAAAAATGACGTCATCAACAAAATACATTTGTTTGAGTTTAGATGCCAATATGATGACTTTATTTCACTTTGTACGAGTCAGGGTGGTATGAAATCATATTTCCAACTCATGCTCTTTTCAACCATGATATAAAACTTGAGGGTCGACGGACTATCTGAAGAGCTATTTCCATTTATAAAGTAGCATGTTTTTGATCAAATTTACATTATATTGCCCATAGCAGCACGCGCGGAATCTGAACTTTGACGCGCGCTCACGGCCTTATGAAAGGTCATGAGTGACTGAAATTAATGTAAATTGTCATTTACGGTAAGAGGAATCTAAATCATGTAAACAAATTGAATTTGACCTTTTCCGCGCGCTGTGAGCGCGCGCACCGCGCGCGGGGACAAGTACGGACGGAAATTTTTGAAATGCTTAAAATGACCTGATTCGTACTCTCGTTTAATAGTTAAGTGATTTTGAGCATTTTAAAATTTTGACGCGCGCGTACGTGAGCGTCATGACCTTTATGTGACCTTTGATGACATGACTTGTTGACCCTTGACCTGAAGTATATGTGATATGAATATGAATGACCTTTGCTTAGGCATCATGAAGATATGATGGATAACGTGATTTCACAAAATGGCGCCTGGATGACGTCACGATGACCTGATGACCTTGAAAAGGTAACTGTCACGTCTCATGACAATGACCTATGACTGTGTCAAAATTGAAAGAAATTAACACAACCGATCTTGAGTTAACCGATGAACAAAAAACGGGGAGAAATAAAAATAAATAATAACTAGAAATTTAATTCGTCATGGGGACGAATTAGGTGGTCTGTCTTCAAGTCTTATGAGAGATTATAATATTTACTATATTGAGAAAGGGAGAAGTTATATAGACATGTAAACAATGATGATCATCATGATGATCATGATGATGATGATCTTGATAGTAATGGGGATGACGATGATGATGATCATGATGATCATGATGATGTTGATGATTATCATCAACAGACCACGATGACATCAGACTGAACAAAATTAGAGAACATTTAGATAGCGTATAGTCTCAGCTACAACATACTCAAAAATCAACAAAAACCAAGCAGAAATAACAGCGATATTGCTCGCAAAAGACAAGAATGTAGAATCCAGATTTGAGAAAAAGTCATCTCCCATAAGGATTACACGCCAAAAGTAATGGATCTAGTGATAATAGGGTAATAATAAAGTAAATATGGTTGTTTATTACATTATTTGCAATTGTACGTGTTTTAATATTCAAAGGAGATGGTAGAGTGAAAGGTCAAAAAGAAAAAAAAGTGAAGAAAAAAAATTGTTGGAGACGCCCGGACTCGAACCAGGGACCTCGAGGTCGGAAGTCAAGTGCGTTACCGATATACCAAAACATTTCCCATAGAGATTACACGTAAACGGAAAATGGAATTATCAAATCCCACTTTGTATGTGAGATATGAGCATGATCCCGGCATCTGATCGAGAAATAAAGGGCACACTTGTGATAGCTTATTGTCTCAGCTACAACACACTCAAAGCTCAGCGTAAACAAAGATAAAACGACGGAGATATGGCTCGCGAAAGACGAGAATGTAGAATCCAGTTTTGAGAAAAAGTCATGTCCCATAGAGAATACACGCAAAATGTGAAAAATTGACATGCCTCCTTTAATCGCAAAAATACGCCATGATACCATTGTCAAAATGAAATACCGTGATGACTGCTTTTGTAGAAAATATTCTCAGGTAGAACATATCAAAATTTGAAAGAAAATTGATCAATATTTACAGAGATACAATCAATTTTCCAAAAATCTGCTGACGTCATAATATGCAAATTAAAATTTTGAGTTCGGAGGCCATTATGATGACGTCATGAGTTAATTGAGGGTCAAATTACACATGAAATCATATCTCCAACTCATGGTTTTTCCAACCATGATATAAAAGTTGGGATCAATTGATTATCTGAAGAGCTATTTTGATTCTTAAAATGTCATGTTTTTGATCAAATTTGCATTATATTTCCAATAGCAGCACGCGCGGATTTTGAACTTTGACGCGCGCTCACGGCCTTATGAAAGGTCAAGGGTGACTGGAAATTAATGTCAATTGTCATTTACGGTAAGAGGAATCTAAATCATGTAAAAAAAAATGAATTTGACCTTTTCCGCGCGTCGTGAGCGCGCGCAACGCGCGCGGGGACACTTACGGACGGAAAATTTTGAAATGCTTAAAATGACCTGATTCGTACTCACCTTTAATAGTTAAGTGATTTTGAGCATTTTAAAATTTTGACGCGCGCGTACGTGCGCGTCATGACCTTTTTGTGACCTTTGATGACATGACTTGTTGACCCTTGACCTGAAGTATATGTGATATGAATATGAATGACTTTTGCTTATGCATCATGAAGATATGATGGATAACGTGATTTCACAAAATGGCGCCTGGATGACGTCATGATGACCTGATGACCTTCAAAAGGTTACTGTCACGTCTCATGACAATGACCTATGACTGTGCCAAAATTGAAAGAAATTAACACAACCGATCTTGAGTTAACCGATGAACAAAAAACGGGGAGAAATAAAAATAAATAATAATAATAACTAGAAATTTAATTCGTCACGAAGACGAATAAGGTGGTCTGTCTAAGTCTTATGATAGATTTGAGAATGGGAGAAGTTATATAGACATGTAAACAATGATGATAATGATGAACATGATGATGATCATGATAGTAAAGGTGATGATGATCATGATAATGATAATGTTATATGATGATAAAAACGATGTTAATGATGATGATGATAATGATCATGATCATGGTGATGTTGATGATCATCATCTTCAGACCATGATGATGATGATGATAATGATCATGATCATGGTGATGTTGATGATCATGATGATGATGATGATGGTGACATTGATGATGATGATGATGATAATGATGATATTGATGATGATGATGACGATGATGAGTATGAGCATGATCCTGACATCTGATTGAAAAAATGAGGAAATATTTAGATAGCATATAGTCTCAGCTACAACATACTAAGATTTGGTTGAAAACTGTTTAAATAATAACCACCGAGACACTGGTCAAAACACATTGTCAGGCAGATTCATGTTTTGAAAAAAGTGACCTCCCATAGACATAACACGCAAATATGACAAATTATGCATTGTCGCCTTTAATTGAATATTTAACTATGATGACGTCATCTAAATGAACAATAAATGAATATTTTTGATAGAGAATCATCTCAGCTACAACATATCAAAATCTGGGAGAAAATCGATCACCGATAAGTGACATAATCTCAATTAAACAAAGACAAAAATGACGTCATCGACAAAATACATTTGTTTGAGTTTAGATGCCAATATGATGACTTTATTTCACTTTGTACGAGTCAGGGTGGTATAAAATTATATCTCCATCTTATGCTTTATCCAACCATGATATAAAAATTGGGGGTCGACGGACTATCTGAAGAGCTATTTCGATTTTTAAAATGGCATGTTTTTGATCAAATTTGCATTATATTGCCCATAGCAGTACGCGCGGATTTTGAACTTTGACGCACGCTCACGGCCTTATGAAATATGAAGAGTGACTGAAAGTAATGTAAATTGTCAATTACGTTAAGAGGAATCCAAATCATGTAAACATTTTGAATTTGACCCTTTCCGCGCGCTGTGAGCGCGCACACCGCGCGCGGTGACACGTACGGACGGAAAATTTTGAAATGCTTAAAATGACCTGATTCGTACTCTCGTTTAATAGTTAAGTGATTTTGAGCATTTTAAAATTTTGACGCGCGCGTACGTGCGCGTCATGACCTTTATGTGACCTTTGATGACATGACTTGTTGACCCTTGACCTGAAGTATATGTGATATAAATATGAATGACCTTTGCTTATGCATCATGAAGATATGATGGATAACGTGATTTCACAAAATGGCGCCTGGATGACGTCACGATGACCTGATGACCTTGAAAAGGTTACTGTCACGTCTCATGACAATGACCTATGACTGTGTCAAAATTGAAAGAAATTAACACAACCGATCTTGAGTTAACCGATGAACAAAAAACGGGGAGAAATAAAAATAAATAATAACTAGAATTTAATTCGTCACGAAGACGAATAAGGTGGTCTGTCTATGTCTTATGACAAATTTGAGAATGGGAGAAGTTATATAGACATGTAAACAATGATGATCATGATGAACATGATGATAATCATGATAGTAAAGGTGATGATGATGATAATGATAATGTTATATGATGATAAAAACGATAATGTTAATGATGATGATGACCATAAGCATAATCCTGACATCTGATTGAAAAAAATGAGGAAATATTTAAATAGCAAATAGTCTCAGCTACAACATACTAAAATTTGGGAGAAAACTGTTGAATAATAACCGAGATACTGGTCAAAACACATTGTCATGCAGATACATGTTTTGACAAAAGTGACCTCCCATAGACGTAACACGCAAATATGACAAATTATGCATTGTCGCCTTTAATCGAATATTTCACTATGATGACGTCATTTAAATGAAGAATAAAGAACATATTTCTGGTAGAGAATTAGCTCAGCTACAACATATCAAAATCTGGGAGTAAATCGATTACCGATAAGCGAGATAATCTCAATTAAACAAAGACAAAAATGACGTCATCAACAAAATACATTTTCTTTAGTTTAGATGCAAATATGAAGATTTTTTTTCACTTTGTACGAGTCAGGGTGGTATGAAATCATATCTCCAGCTCATGCTCTTTCCAACCATGATATAAAAATTGAGGGTCGACGGACTATCTGAAGAGCTATTTCGATTTATAAAGTAGCATGTTTTTGATCAAATTTACATTATATTGCCCATAGCAGCACGCGCGGAATTTGAACTTTGACGCGCGCTCACGGCCTTATGAAAGGTCAAGAGTAACTGAAATTAATGTAAATTGTCATTTATGGTAAGAGGAATCTAAATCATGTAAACAAATTGAATTTGACCTTTTCCGCGCGTTGTGAGCGCGCGCACCGCGCGCGGGGACAAGTACGGATGGAAATTTTTGAAATGCTTCAAATGACCTGATTCGTACTCACCTTTAGTAGTTAAGTGATTTTGAGCATTTTAAAATTTTGACGCGCGCGTACGTGCGCGTCATGACCTTTATGTGACCTTTGATGACATGACTTGTTGACCCTTGACCTGAAGTATATGTGATTTGAATATGAATGACCTTTGCTTAGGCATCATGAAGATATGATGGATAACGTGATTTCACAAAATGGCGCCTGGATGACGTCACGATGACCTGATGACCTTGAAAAGGTTACTGTCACGTCTCATGACAATGACCTATGACTGTGTCAAAATTGAAAGAAATTAACACAACCGATCTTGAGTTAACCGATGAACAAAAAACGGGGAGAAATAAAAATAAATAATAATAAATAAATAAATAAATAAAGAAAGAAAATTCTGACGAAAACAATAGGTGATCTGTCGTTGACAGACCACCTAATAAATAAATAAATAAATAAATAAAGAAAGAAAATTCTGACGAAAACAATAGGTGATCTGTCGAAAACGACAGACCACCTAATAAACTAGACATTTAATTCGTCATGGGGACGAATTAGGTGGTCTGTTTTCAATTTTATGATCATTGAAAAGTCAAAAAAGAAAAAAAAAGAAGAAAAACAATTGTTGGAGACTCCCGGACTCGAACCAGGGATCTCGAGGTCCGAAGTCAAGTGCGTTACCGATATACCAAAACATTTCCCATAGCGATTACACGTAAACGAGAAATGGAATTCTCAAATCCCACGTTGCAAGTGAAATATGAGCATCATCTCGGCATCTGATCGAAAAATAAAGGGCACACTAGTGATAGCTTATTGTCTCAGCTACAACATACTCAAAGCTCAGCGTAAACAAAGATAAAACGACGGAGATATTGCTCGCGAAAGACGAGAATGTAGAATCCAGTTTTGAGAAAAAGTCATGTCCCATAGAGAATACACGCAAAATGTGAAAAATTGACATGCCTCCTTTAATTGCAAAAATACGCCATGATACCTTTGTCAAAATGAAATATCGCGACGACTGCATTTGTAGAGAATATTCTCAGGTAAAACATATCAAAATTTGAAAGAAAAATAATCAACATTCACAGAGATACAATAAATTTTCCAAAAATCTGCTGACGTCATAATATGAAAATTAAAATTTTGAGTTTGGAGGCCATTATGATGACGTCATGAGTTAATTGAGGGTCAAATGAGACATGAAATCATATCTCCAAATCATGCTTTTTCCAACCATGATATAAAAGTTGGGGTCAATGGACTATCTGAAGAGCTATTTTGATTTTTAAAATGGGATGTTTTTGATCAAATTTGCATTATATTGCCCATAGCAGCACGCGCGGATTTTGAACTTTGACGCGCGCTCACGGCCTTATAAAAGGTAAAGAGTGACTGAAATTAATGTAAATTGTCATTTACGGTAAGAGGAATCTAAAACATGTAAAAAATTTGAATTTGACCTATTCCGCGCGTTGTGAGCGCGCGCAACGCGCGCGGGGACACTTACGGACGGAAAATTTTGAAATGCTTAAAATGACCTGATTCGTACTCTCGTTTAAAAGTTTAGTGATTTTGAGCATTTTAAAATTTTGACGCGCGCGTACGTGCGCGTCATGACCTTTATGTGACCTTTGATGACATGACTTGTTGACCCTTGACCTGAAGTATATATGATATTAATATGAATGACCTTTGATAATGCATCATGAAGATATGATGGATAATGTGATTCCACAAAATGGCGCCTGGATGACGTCACGATAACTTGATGACCTTGAAAATGTTTCTGTCACGTCTCATGACAATGACCTATCACTGTGTCAAAATTGAAAGAAATTAACATAACCAATCTTGAGTTATCCTATGAACAAAAAAGTGTAGGAAATAAATAAAAATAAAGAATAAATAAATAAATAATAATAATAATAAAGAAAATTCTGACGAAAACAATAGGTGATCTGTTTTCAACAGACCACCTAATAAATAAAGAAAGAAAATTCTGACGAAAACAATAGGTGATCTGTCGAAAACGACAGACCACCTAAAAAGTGCGTTGCACTGTGTAGATAGTACTATTATCTACACAGTGCAACAAACGTTTGTTCTTCCATCAATGATGGGCGAACTATCTTTCATCACATGCTTTATTTTTGACCAACCGTAGCACAAGATTCTTTGTATGTGGAATATAAATACACACAGCCTCAACTCGAGTGCGGATAGATAGTATAATGAACTCGTGCGCATGCATATTTGTATACTATTAACTACGACCACTTCCACTGCTAGTATCATACAACTGCTCCTGCTATTACATTTACTACGACTTCTAGTACTACTACTACTACTTTACTACGTCGACCACCATTACTACTACTAATATCGCTTCTACTACTGCACTACAGGGAGTCACGTAATTCCATTCTTACCACTACTACCCATCTAATATCTACTACTTCTACTACTACTACTACTACTACTACTACTACTACTGTACAACTGCCACTTTTCATTCAACTACGACTGTCTTGCTACTACTGCTACTACTACTACGACTACTAATACCTCTACTACTACTACTACTACTACTACTACTGATACTACTTCTACTACTACTATTGTACTACTAATAATACTCTTACTGTTCCTAAAACTACTACTACTACTACTACTACTACTATTGTACTACTACTACTACTGCTCCTAAAACTATTATTACTACTACTGTTATAGTACTTCTACTACTACTACTACTGTACTACCACTCCTAAAACTACTACTACTACTACTAATACTACTACTACCGATATTGTACTACTACTACTACTACTACTACTACTATTGTACTACTACTACTACATGCTCCTAAAACTACTACTACTACTACTGTTGTAATACTACTACTACGACTGCTCGTAAAACTCCTAAATTTACTACAACAGCAAGTACCACTTTAATAATGCTCCTACAACAACTACTACTACTACTACTACTACTACGTACAACAACGACATCCACAACATTAACTTCTACTCATATGACTACTACCACTTACGACTACGACGACTACTACTGCTACTTTTTGCTAGTTAAATTATTTTGTTATTACGGTTAATTAATAATTCCATAAAAATTACAATCATAATTATGACTATTCAATTCTACTTTCCTATAGAGTGGCGTAAATATGTCAGCGGAAACTCTCGTAGTTGGCTCCAGCTATATAGAGCTTTCATCTCCAAATGTCATCATTCGGGCAACACCTGCAAGTCGACGTTGATCGTGTATTATGAGCAACTCAAACTGCATCTCAAGGACGAGCTGCGACGAATCCTTGAATACTTGCATATAACCATAGATGAAGAAAGGCTTGCATGTGCAGTTACGAATGCAGAGGGTCAGTTTCATAGACCAAAGAGGAATACAACCTTGGATCCATTCTCAAAGGAAGACAGAAGTTTGGTGGAAACATCTTTGAATTTGTATCGCGATTTGATTGACCTGGAAGGTTTAGAGGAACCACCGTCATCGCTTAGTTCATATCCGAGTGATTTATAGAGTTGAAGACCCACTAATTGACTTGGCTCTGTCAGTAGAGCGTCCGCCTCACAACCGGGAAGGTCGTGGGTTCGAACCCCGGCCGCGTCATACCAAAAGATGTTTAAAGATGGGAGTTGTTGCTACCTTGTTTGGCGTTCAACAATAAGGGATAGAGCAACGTCGATCTGGCGCTGCTCAGTGGCTGTCGGGCTCACGATCAATTGGGCAAAAAGAATTTCCGTTTCGGTTAATAAAATTTGGAGTGGACTATTAGGCTATTATTATTATTATAATCATTCATCTTTTGACACGATAAATCATGATGATCCTTTTATACCAATTTTCTCATTATGGTATTAGAGGAAGGGCTAAGGAGTGGTACATGAACTATGTAACAGGCATGGGTGTCGATCTGTAACTGATACCTATTCATCATGGGGGGGGGGATTATCTATTCATTCATCCCCCCCCCCCCTGATGAATAGGTATTACGTAAGGATCGACACCCATGGTAACAGGTATTACCCAATATGATTTTGTTAATGGCTGCGAATCTCACATGGAAGAGATCACATGTGGCGTAACACAAGGATCACTACTAGTTCCCCTACTATTCATTTAGTATATAAACAACTTAAAACGATCTTATAACATGTTATCATTCATTGCCATGATTATGCATAATTATTATTGATCCCAACGAAGATAGTTTTGTTTTATTACTGATGCGTGACTAGCAACGGAAAGTAATTTTTCATTCATATTTACCATGATTAAGATCAATATCCGTCCGGTCAATTTCAGGTCAAAAAATGCACGCAAAAATGCGCGTACGCGTATGTCCGCGCGTTTACGCGCGCGAATTTTTTTTTTTTTTTACATACGTTTTAGGCCATATGGAGCATTTGATAAAAAAAATTACGCACACGCGCATGCGCGCGCGTTTTCGCGCGTACTGGCATTTTGCAACATAGAATCGCCGATTTTTTTCTGTCATCATATTTGGTACATTTTTCCAAGCATTTTGATAACTTGTTCACCTTTTAATAACGCAATGAGCGTCCGTCAAAGTTGACAGCACGCGCGGATTTGCGTTATCTTTATCCACAATACATGGGCAAAAACATGCCTATATAAAATTCATTGTAACTCTTTAGAATAGATAGAAACTCCTCATTTGATCCTCAATTAACTCATGACGTCATCATAATGGCCTCCAAACTCAAAATTTCAATTTGCATATTATGACGTCAGCATATTTTTGGAAAATTGATTGTATCTCTGTAAATATCGATTAATTTTCTTTCAAATTTTGATATGTTCTAGCTGAGACAATTTTCTACGAATGCAGTATTCACAATTTTTATTTTTGACAAAAGTATCATGGTGTATTTTTGCGATTAAAGGAGGCATGTCATTTTTTCACATTTTGCGTGTATTCTCTATGGGACATGACTTTTTCTCAAAACTGGATTCTACACTCCTGTCTTTCGCGAGCAAAATTTCCGTTTAGCTTCGTTTTCGTTGAGCTTCGGATATGTTGTAGCTGAGACAATGAGCTATCACAAGTGTGCCTTCTTTTTCGATTAGATGCCGGGATCATGCTCATATTTCACTTGCAAAGTAGGATTTCAGAATTCCATTTCCCGTTTACGTGTAACCGCTATGGGAGATGTTTTGGTATATCGGTAACGCACTTGACTTCCAACCTAGAGATCCCTGGTTCGAGTCCAGGTGTCTCCAACAATTTTTTGCTTCACTTTTTTTTCCTTTTGACCTTCACTGTACCATCTCCTTTGATTATTTAAACACGTCTAATCTTAAATGTATCGACCTTTGATACTCCAGACCTACAGGCAAACGATTTAGATGACATATTGTATGATCCCACGGGCAGTGGAAACTACCTCGCACTTTTGGTCATCTTAACGTGTATTCTTTGCTCAAGGCCCCAATTCAATTCCAAATTTCCAACGTTATTTAAATTACACGAGGGTTTGTATCTTTCTACAAAATACACGATAAACAATTAGCCAAAAATAACCTCGTGTCAAGTTTAGCTGAATGAATGCGGGTATTATTCGATGGTCAAAAGTTTGTAAAACGACTTTGAATTAAAGGGAGACAAAAATCTTTTCTCAAAGTTTGTTCGTTGATGCAGGGAAGCAGGGCGCGATCCAGCCGGGGCGATTTTCAACAACATGAAGCAAATAGTAAGCATTTAAAAACTTCAGATGCCTGTTTGATTATGATTTAAATTTGAGTGTATGCCTCAATCATATAAAGAGAATATAACCACTAATTTCGCTGAAACGATTCTCCTCCTTCCCCTTCTTCTTCATCTTCTACTTCCTAGTAGTAGCAGTTGGAGTAGTAATAGCAGCAGTATCATAATAATCATTGTTATATTTATGATTATAGTAAATATCGTAAATATATTCTTTATTATAAAGCTTATTTTTTATTATCATTCTTATAGTTATTTGTATGCTTCTTCCTCTGAACATAATTATCGTATACACAATACGTCATGTGCCAAGAATTTATTGCTATGATACATCCAAGATGTCTATCAAAACTGTCAATTCGTTGCTGAAAAAATTAAGCCAAAAGAAGGAACATTAGAATTTCTATTTTAAATTGAAATAAATTATATAGGAGAAATAAATAGAGAATACAGTCATGATTTTGGAACTAGGGGATTAACATGGACATAATGCACTTGTTTACATGACCACATTATCTCTTATTCATTCTACCTCCAATGTTTTCAGACTGTTTTCAAAACAATATCATGTTTGTCGATCATAGTTTTATGTAGCTTGATGTCTCATGGTAATTTAATCAATCTAAGCAACAATTTTTGAATTTTAGCGACAATCGTTCATCATTGCTGCTCTTTAATACTATTATGACGTGCAGTAACAAGTTGAAATTTCAGAACTCATGATAAATTCATTTAACAGTTGATTCTACTTGGTTGATTCTATTGTTCGGATTATTTAGCAGAACGAGATAGAAATTGACATTCTCATGGCTAACGACTTTGCGTTCGTAGTTGTTCATCGTCTATTTGAACAATATTTGGTGACAAAAGACGGCATTTCTATGTAGCTTCAAAGGCCATCAAATAACAAAAGCATGGCACATGAAAAGATCCTCAGTACTGGGTCTGATTTAAAGAAAACTTAATTTGAACCGGACCATATTCTGTCTCTCTCTCTCTCTCGCTCTCGTTTGTCATTGCCTTCATTTTCCTCGCGTACTCTATTCTTACCACGGAATATGTAATGTTAATGCACGTGTATGCCTCAATCATTGAGAATATACTCACTAATATCGCTGAAATGATTCTTCTCCTACCACTTTTTCTTCATTTACTTCTTCTTAGTAGTTGTAGTAGTAGTAGTAATAGCAGCAGTATCATAATAATCATTATTATTATCATTGTTATATTGATTATCATAGTAAATATCGTAATTATAATCATTATTATAGTAATTATATGTTATTGTTATTATTCTTATAGTTATTTGTATGCTTCTTCTTCTTATCATTATTATCGTATACACAATACGTCATGTGCCAAGAATTTATTGCTACGATACATCCAAGATGTCTACCAAAACTGTCAATTCGTTGCTGAAATATTATCAAGCCAAAAGAAGGAACATTAGAATTTCTATTTTAAATTGAAATAAATTATATAGGAGAAATAAATAGAGAATACAATCATGATTTTGGAACTAGGGGATTAACATGGACATAATGCACTTGTTTACATGACCACATTATCTCTTATTCATTCTACCTCCAATGTTTTCAGACTGTTTTCAAAACAATATCATGTTTGTCGATCATAGTTCTATGTAGCTTGATGTCTCATGGTAATTTAATCAATCTAAGCAACAATTTTTGAATTTTAGCGACAATCGTTCGCCATTGCTGCTCTTTAATACTATTATGACGTGCAGTAACAAATTGAAATTTCAGAACTCATGATAAATTCGTTTAACAGTTGATTCTACTTGGTTGATTCTATTGTTCGGATTATTTAGCAGAACGAGATAGAAATTGACATTCTCATGGCTTACGACTTTGCATTAGTGTTCATCGTCTCTACAATGCTATTTGGTGACAAAAGACGGCAAATCTATGTAGCGTCAAAAGCCGTCAAATAACGAAAACATGGCACATAAAAAGATCCTCAGTACTGGGTCTGATTTAAAGGAATCTTTATTTGAACCCGGCTATATTCTCTCTCTCACTCGTTTGTCATTGCCTTCATTTTCCCTCGCTTACTTCATTCTTACCACGGAATATGTAATGTGTATGTGTAGGCCTCATTATGTTAACTAGGGTCAATGGTCAAATTGTCTCAATATATCTTCATACATTCATAATGATCAAGGCTAAACAGTAGAAACTTGACATATGGATAGATCATAATGGGAGAAGCATTTTATATAACAATATGACATCGTGAAAATGCATTCTTCATTATGTAAATCGTATCACTTAATTCGTCAAAGTGACGAATTAAAGTCTAGTTATTATTATTATTATTATTATTATTATTATTATTATTATTATTATTATTAATTGAATTGATGAACTAAATCTTCCCTTGCGTACTTTTTTGCACAGCGCCATCTCATGGTCAACCTGCCAACAGTGCGTATAGCCCATTCAACGAACTCAAACCTGTTACTTGGATTTCGATGAGCCCATTACATAATTCTCACTTTGTCAAGAGAGGGCTCGATGCGGAATTCATTAGACCGGTGTATTAAAGGTACTATGTCCCATTTGCAGGCCAAAAAAATGAAAAAGTAAAATTCCAACTGCATTTGAAAGATAATACTAATTTAGAACTTCCCTAAAAAAAGTGGGGCTTGAAAATGTGTTCAAGTGGGAAAATAACGACTATTAGTTGTCAAATCGACTTTAGGGCTATAGAGCCCAAAGTAATAGTCTTGATTTTCAGACAAATGGACCGAATGGTCATATGTTTTATGCTGCGTAAAGATTAAATCAGTTTAATCTTGGCCATCACAAGAAGTGGGTTATTGATGTAGACAAATGCTCATGTACCCTTTACAACTCTTTTCATGTATGTTATTACCAAAGAAGAAAAAAAAGCCAGTCAGTCATTCAATAGTGTCTGACAGTGAAGTCTAGCAAGTAAACGGGTTTCCTTGCATAATTTGAATATGAGGACACTGCTAACGTTTAAATTTCACAGATAGGACATACATGACATATTCATAATTCCTGCAAAGTTCTACAGAATTTGAGGTTGGCTGCAAAAGGGACATAGTACCTTTAACATATTCAAATGTATGATTGTTCCTCTTCAGGGGACCCGGGCTGGGGACATACGTAGTGACGAGTTATTCTATTATTAATAGGTCGATGTTAATGAATGAACTACAATACATGAAATCCAGTCTGAATACATTATTTGTCGCTATGTCTGGCGAGCCTCGGCAGTCTGAATACATTATTTGTCGCTATGTCTGGCGAGCCTCGGCAGTCTGAATACATTATTTGTCGCTATGTCTGGCGAGCCTCGGCATCTGAATACATTATTTGTCGCTATGTCTGGCGAGCCTCGGCAGTCTGAATACATTATTTGTCGCTATGTCTGGCGAGCCTCGGGCAAGCTTCCGGGTTGTCAAAACGACCTTTGTCTAAAAATGAGAAACGAATTTTGAAAAGGCCTATGTCTATTACATCACAGCTAGGGAAGAAGCGAGTTTGGAACCATAATACCGCTACAGATTACCTGAGGTGGCGCTAGAGAGGACTTAATTTCCAGTAATGTCTCTTTATTATAAAGGGACAAGTTACTTTGCAGTAGTGTCCCTTTATAGCAGTGCTTCTAGTACTTTGATGTATGAATATTGAAGCTAATCTCAGCTCTGGTATGGGCATCGTTAGTCGAGTTAACATGGCTGAAGCCTGTAATTGATTCTGGATTGTTTATCCTGCAGTAGATTGATCGTTGAAATAATAACAATCCCAGGCCCCCCGACTCCGGGTCGGAATGACCGCATGCGTTTTACCAAAAGGTCCAATAAAGGGGTACTTTTCGTGCGACAAAGTCCGGCCCGAGAATTGTAAAAAAAAAAAAGGGGGGTGTATTTGACTTTTCACCCGGAGATTTCTTTAAAAAGGGTTTTTTTTCCTTTTTTCTCTCTTCTTTTTGGACTCCTGAGAAATTATTCCGAATTTAGGGGGGTACATTGAGCATTTTTCCGTATTTAGGGGGGTCTCCAAGGCAGGAAAAGGCCGCAAAAGGCCCGCGAAAGGGGGGTTCGGAAATGTTGGCAGTCCTCAGATAGCGGGTGCTTTCAAAAAGAGGGAACCAGCATACGCGTACCCTAAATAACACTGAGGGGGGGGGGGGGGCGGATAACAATCTCACAAAAGGCTTGCATTCTCATTTGCACATAGTGACGATGGTGACCGGTGTTAAGCACAATAGTGTCGGGCCTACTTAATAAATTACCTTTATTTCCTTGTCTTTCTATGCTCATTACTCAGCCCCTATACATTTTAAACCAACATCGCTTGGCACATGTCATTTGTTTGTTATCTTAAACATTCAGTGCAAGTTGTGTTGGATTCTTTGAGAATTTATTTTGTATCATTACCAGAACTACTGAGCTTATCTTTAAGCGAGAAATGCGTGTTATGTGCCCTCAATAATTATTGTTTGCGATTCTCTTCCCCTCACGCTTTTTAAAGAATGAAGACGGTCAAAGGACACAGCTTACTGTATATGTTTGTGAACAGAAGCGTAATCGCAGGGGGAAGGGGGCATGTACGTGCCCCTTCATTCATATTGAGAAAAAATGAACAGAATGAGGAAAAGAAAGGAAGAAAGGAAAGCGAGAGAATGAGAGGAGATGAGAGAGAGAGAGAAATGGAGGGGGAGGGGTTGTAACCTGAAAAGAAGGCATCCAAGATTACTGCCCCCTCCCATATATATATATACACACCCAATCGATGGCCAATTAATTTTCCATTTCATCCGCCCAGTAAAATTGGTGTCGCCCCAGTGATCCATACCGGTACCCCCTCTCAATGTCATACCCATGCTACCCCACTGTACCTGAGCATACATTATCTACCAGTCGATCGATATGAAAAAAAAATCATATATATATTGAGCGTATAACATCGCACGAAATATTTACAGTCACGGATATGACGCAATTGTGATATTTTTCATCAAGAGTTTCGATTCATTTGCGATAAATGCACGTTCTCACACTGCAATTAATTATTCTAAAAAAAACCGGGTATATAGAAACTTCTAAACTGTTTCGATGAAGATTTATTGACCACTTGACACTAAACCACAGTCACTTCGCTAAACCGATTCAAAACCGACCTCAAAGCGACCTAACTACATAATTCCTGGCCATTCGGGTAGTTTATTAATGTTTGTTTGTTGTTGCTGTTGTTGTTGTTGTTATTTTTAAAATAAGTTGTAATAATAATAACTTAGAAATAAAAAGATTATAAAAAGATTGGAAAGTAAATCAAACATAAATATGACCAGAATACTTTACCAAAATAATTATTAGGTGTTATTTAAGAAAAGAAGAAGGAAAAAAAAAGAGGGAAACAAACTATCATTATAACTGTTATGTTAAGTATGATTCAAGTGCTTTACGAAGCAAAACTTAATTTCAATTCTTTGTTATGACAATAATAATGTATTTGTGATTATGTAAATTTGATTTGTAGTATTGCATCTTTGACTGTAACCATGTATATATAATCAATAAATCCTCTGATGAGGCAAATACAAAATTAAAAAATAAACTTGTCACAAGTTCGTACCAAATTACATAGTCAGACAATCACACATTGCCATATAATATGATTCAGGATATCATATTTGGAATAAACAGGAATGTTTTATTGTTTATATAGGCCTAAGTAATATTTTCAGTTCATGTTGTTGTTGTTTTAGAGTAAAGATAAAGGTTATTAAAGAGAGAAAAGTTACAGGAAACTTTAACCTTACAAACAATTAACTAATCCTATAGAAAACAGAGAAGCACACTCGTCTGGTGCAGATTTGAACGAGATCGGACGAAAGATAAGAAAGTTATGAATTTTTGAGTGGTTAATTATCACCAAACATATGGGAAATTCCAATAGGCTGAATATGTTTTTTTTTCAATAAGGAAAGAACCCCCCCCCCCTTATTATTTTTGTAATATAAAACAAAAATTTTGCCAATGGCTGACCTAAAAAAGATGAACTTACCCCCCCCCCCCCCCCCCAACGGAGCAAAACGACAAATTTTCAAATTTCGAGACCAAACAAGATCCCCCCCCCCCTCCCCCCGCTTATTCAGCGGCGGCTGGCTGAGTCGTTGCGATTTTTTTTTTTTGGGGGGGGGGACCAAAACAAAAATAATAATTAACTCTAACCCCCGTTTATTCAGCGGCTGGCTGAATCGTTGCGAAATTTTCGGCCCGATTTAAAAAAAAATGTTGATTCCCCCCCCCCCCCCCCCCCCCCCCCCCCCCCCCCCCCCCCCCCTTGAAAAAAATCCCGCGTACGCCACTGGTACTACATGTAGACAAATGTAGGCGGGCCTCCTTTACTTGTCGGTATTTCGCTTGCATTGGTTAAGAACAACAGGTCGAAATGCATGACTGGTAATTGGTCATCTGTGCGTAATCACTGGAACAACCCTGGACAAAAGTTCTCTTGACCGAGACCATCTCCGAGTAACACTGTCCGAAGTCGCTCGGTCAACGGAAGATCGATTGATCGACCTATTCCTATGTTGCAGTGATTGTGAAATCCATAATCGGATGTTCATGTAATCCCTGCATGTTGTGGCGTTTGCTCCATAGGCCTGGACAGCAGAAGTGCGTTTAGCCAGCGCGAACTAACTTTGTTTTGTTTTCTGTGGGTTCTTCGAAGGATATGTTTACAAAGAGGATTTGGACCACGGGTGTTTGTTGGTTTATTTCAAGCCCTACATAGTGCGAAAGGAATTTGGCTATGGAGATGACGAATTATATATCTCTTACCTGTATATGCTTGGTTATGTATATGGATGGATATATAGCTTCTGATTAACTGAGGGCCTATACGGTATTATACATACTGCAAGTAAGTATATTGATACTTTATCGACGAATATACGTACGTTTTTATATAAAATATTGTCCTTAAATGGTATTTATATATTACAGAGTATTATGTTTTTACACTATCTGCACAATAATAAAAACAACTACTATAACTCCTGCTGCTGCGGATACTATTACTACTATATTAATACTACTACTACTTCTACTACTAGGCCTACTTCTATACTACTACTACATACCATTTACAATAACAACAACAACTACTACTATACTACTATTACTACTATTACTACTATTATAATACTGCTTCTACTAGCTACTATACTAATACCAATACATATATTACTATTTCTACTACTATACTACTACTACTACTATACTACTACTACTACTACTACTACTACTACTACTTCTACTACTACTACTGCTACTACTGCTGCTACGACAACATCAACAATATGTTACAAATACACTTATGAAATCATATCCTTTCCTATCCTTTCGGATATTCCGCCTGAGTAGAGTAAATTCAGACGCAAATACAAGTTTTAAAAAATAATTAAAAAACATCACCTAATGAAAATGATCTGAAATTTGGAACCGAATTTGGTAAACAGAGGAAGGTACACTCGGTCAGTGCAAGTCTGCCTCGAGAACTAATCACATTGCCAGAGCTTAACTCTGAAAATTGTGAGTAGATTTAAATTTGTAAGTTGGATAACTATATATTACGTAAAACCTATCGATCCAGATAAAGGAAATTACCAGTATGTCGTTTCCTTTATTTCCGTTTTCATTTAAAAAGAGGGAAAAATAGTATGCAGTGCAATTCATGGAATAAGGGACATCATGTTCTAACACAAAAAGTTGTAAATATAATAATAATAACAGATATGTCATGATGAATTCAAGACTAAGTTAAATATGGCAATATTGAAAAGAAGGAGAAACTTTCAAAGGCCCAATTAAGGTTGGGTTATTTGACTTATTTCAAATGCACTGAGAGTTTATTTTTGTGGCGAACAATTAAAACAAAAATTCTAGCACAAAAGGAGTAAAAAGTCAATAATTGAAAAATTACTGGGGAGTGTTTTTTCTTCTGAAAGAGCCTCGGATAATGTGCTATCCACAATATTATTTTGAGAAGGCGCTTAAGAAAACTACAGAAATTCATTATAGTTCTGTTACACGACAAAACAAGAGATCTATTCGCCACTACGAAACAATCCACTAACTAAATCAGCCATTTGTCATTTGAGATTCTGATAGCACAGTTTAGTTTTTAAACACTCATAACTTTCTTTGGTATACGATTTATTGCAAAGTTTTGACATGACGCCTTTAAAGGAGGTTGTAGGAGAATGGAGTGTCACGTGTGAAGATTTTGTTCAATGAAGTATCTGAATAAATAGGGGAAGAAAGAAAATAAAGAAGAAAAGAAAAAGAAGAACATTGCAAGTGTGTGCATGTGGTTGTATGCAGGTGACGTGTTCCATCCGTTTTGTTCATGAACTGGTCATCTTGAATTATTAAAAAAAAAAAAAAATTAAAATCGTTAAGACCCTCATAATGTTTATGAATATTTGGATATTAAAAAAAAAAAAAAAACCATTGAGGCTTTAAATTAATAAATGAATTAAAACTACTCATACCTCGAAAGTCAGTCATATGTACAGAATGTACTCAAACACGGTCAAACAACAGCTGATGAATGAATGTACTGGCATACAGCCTGCGATAATAGTCATGCGTAGTCTGAAAATATCATTTTAACGATCAAGATCTACTGTCTGTTAGTAATTAGCGCAGGTGCTACTCAAAACGACATCAGCGTGGATTATTCCGACATGGTTGTAATTCTCCTTTCCTTTCCCCTTTATCGAGTTGTGATCATTTTCTGTCGTTTTTGTTTTATTGTTTTTCTTAGGCCAAGTAAAAAATGGTTTCTCGTCCGGATTTTTCGAAAGTGCATGACGAGGAGAAGGGCGTCTACGTTGTTTCAAATAGCTTTGTTACGGAATACCCCCCCCCCCCAAAAAAAAAAAAAAAAAAAAATTCTAGTCATTCTATAACAAAGCTAGATCTATATGAAATTCAATATTTCATCAACTTGATGTTGATATTATTTTAAATCATGCACTTTTCACTATTTACAAAAGCTTTGTTGGAAAAGAATTTAAAGAGAAAAGAACAAAACAAAGACTTCTTCATATTTAGTTTTACCTATTGAATTATCGTTTGCAGATAGAAGAAAATATTTAAAAAACCATGTATATCCCTCCAGAAATGGAGGCAAGTGCTAAACATGTGAAGATGTTTATATTATTATGAGGAAATAAAGAAGACCAGAAATGGTTATTTGATGAATGGTTGATTGGAACCAAAATGTGGTGGTAGCACCTTATGTACCTTATCAGTAATTTGTAGACTTTTATAAAAACTACCCATAACAATACTCTCTCGAAAGATCAATCCGTACCGCTTGGAATTGACCTTTGATTACCAATACTCAATACTCACTTTTATTGTTATTACTGGCATCTTGTTTATTTTTTTTTATTTACATAT
Organism: Strongylocentrotus purpuratus; assembly: GCF_000002235.5. Lineage (NCBI taxonomy): Eukaryota > Metazoa > Echinodermata > Echinoidea > Camarodonta > Strongylocentrotidae > Strongylocentrotus > Strongylocentrotus purpuratus. The sequence goes on from NW_022145597.1 coordinate 11,161,465, forward strand.
ATATATATATATATACATACACATATATATATATTTTAAATCACCATCTCAAACAACAATGTAATACTGTATTAAACTTTATTACTGTTTTGGTGGTGGCAGCACCAATAAAGCCTTTGGCTTTGCTAACTGTCTCCACATTCATATATATATTTTTGTTATTGTATTCTATTGTAAATGTTTCTCTTTAACTTGTACGCTATGTTTTGTATTGTATATGTTTGTTATGATGTTTTTTATGATGAATGAAATACATATCAATTCAATTTAATCAATCTTAATTGGCCCAATCTATTTTCTATGGGTTGATAGTGTCATGATCGAAAGTAATCATAGGTAAATAACTCCCTCTTTGATTTTGTTTTCTCTTCTGATATTAAAAATTAAAGCAGTTTCCTTTTCTTCCTGCATCGTGTTCTAATAATGAAAATGTTGTTATTGATAATAATAATCATAATAATAATAATAATAATTATAATAATAATAATGATGATGATGATGATGATGATGATGATGATAATAATAATAATAATGATAATAATAATGATAATAATAATAATAATAATAATAATAATAATAATACAAATAATAATAATAATAACAATAATACTGATGATGATGATGATGATGATGATAATAATAATAACAATAACAATAAAAATAACAATAACAATAATTGTAATGATAATTCAATCAATAATCCTCCCAAATGATATACCAAATCAACCAGTGTCTCTCTCTCTTTCTCTTCTCTCTTCTCTTTCTCTCAATTCCTCTTACCTCCTATCTCTCTCTCTCTGTCTCTCTCTCTCTGTCTCTCTGTCTCTCTCTCTCTCCACCTCCCCCTCTCTAGCTACCTGACAACAAGTTCAGCAAAACATCAACAAAGTACAAAAGCAACCGAGTGTATTTCTGAAGCTTATTGATTTGAAGCAAAGGAAACCTTTAAATACAAACTAAAAACAATTTTTTACAGGGATACATTTGATTTCCTTGCTGATAGTACATAGTGGTATTATGTAGATATATAACCAAACAATGAACATTATGCTTCATGTAGTAGCGTTGCATGGGTCCAAAAATGGGGGGGGGGGGGGGACCAGACCTGCTCAGTAGATGAATCGTAAATTGACAATATCATTTCTTGAAAAGAATGTGAAGGAGGAGACGTAGCAACTTCCTTTCATGTTCTCTTTCCTCTATCCTTTATCTTCTTTCCCGTCTTTTCCCCTTCCATTTTACATGGTGCCCCCCCCCCCCTTCAATGCCCCCTGTAGCTTTGCCATGCCACTGGCTAATGTACATATATGATCTAAACATTTGTACAAAAAAATCTATCATATATCAGTCATTAGCCCTGGGGCTTCTTGCGCAACACATTTTGTTTAGATGTATATAATTAAAAATAATATAAATAAACGAAAAGTCATGAATACATAATCCTGATAGATTAGGTATTGGCTTAAGTCGGGGTAATAATATGATTGTAAGGCCCTCAATGATTTTCATCATTATCATTTTCATTATCAAACCCCAACTCTTCGTGCTACAAGCCCCTGGTAAATTGGAACACATGGTAATATTATTTTAGCTGTGTTTTATCATACAGAGCTTCGTGAGACTGTTAGTGTGATGGGATGGATAATTGAAAATAAATGAAATAGAAAGGAGGTACAAACTATTAACTATTTTCGGATAAATTGACAATAGAATATCATGGCAGTGGCCCCAGAAAGTGGAAATTGGGAAGCTACCGTACTGAAACATTTTTAAAGACGTACATAGTAGCAAAAAGTGAGAGTGTAAAATAGCAGAGTGTAAAATAGAGGAAAAGATGGGGGTTGGAGGAGGGAAGCAGGAGATATAATGGAGATATATATATATATATATATATATATATATATATGTATAGGAAAGAACTTGAGCAGAGTTATGATGAAGGGAGGGAGAGAGAAAAAACAAGAGAAAGAGAGGAAGACAGCTAGGAAGGAGGGAGAGTGAGAAAAGAGAGAAAAAGAGAGAAAAAGGGAGAAAAGAGAGAAAAAGAGAGAAAATGAGGGAAAAGGAGAGAAAAGAGAGAAAAGAGAGAAAAAGAGAGAAAATGAGAGGGAGACAGCTAGGAAGGAGGTAGAGGGAGGGAGGGAGGGAGGGAGGGAGGGAGAGAGAAAATGTGTGAGAGCGAGAGAGAGAGAGAGAGAGAGAGAGAGCTAGAAAGGAGGGAGAGGGAGGGGGAGATGAAAGGAAAGAGAAGGAAAGAGAGGTAGAGAAAGAGAGAGAGAGAGAGAGAAGACAGAGAAAAATTATATAAGTCATTGTATTATCGCAGGAGGAAGGGGCCTAATGTAATCAAACTAATCTAGCATTATGAGGGGTTGACCAAAATTATCTTAATTAATTATAGGGTCAAGGTTATCATTGTTATATATTCTTGAAATATCTTTTAAGCAGTAAAAAGTTTGTTAACTCTCATATGAAGTATATCAACCCAAGTCCAACTTAGTCTGCAAGCACAGACCCAAATTTGACACTTTATCCAAAAAAAAAATCATTGTACCTTGAGAGAAGCCTAGCCCAGCTACCTACTGGTTGTGTCAATATAGGGTCTGTACAGGTTTATCAAAACTGTTTCGCACGGCCAAAATCAGGAGCAGCTACAGTACATGGCCTATGGTAGTCTTATAGTGCGGACTCACTTTTACGACTGACCAGGGTTTGTGCTTGCAGACTAAGTCCAACTTGGGGTCCATGTGTGCAGTTTTAGGTTATCCTTCACACTCATTACCTGTAAGCCCATAGAATTGGAAAGCGGTAAAACTAGTTTCTTGAGGTTAATGCATTCTAGCCGTACACATATTATTTTTGCAAGTGACTGGTGCCCTTTAAAGCTATGCTACTTAAATTCTATTAACAGTTCAACAATATACAAATATATACTTTTATATTTACAGATAATATATAAACAAAACCAAAGTTTCATTTCCTTTTGGAATAACAATGATCATAAGGTTTAGAGCATTCAATGAGTTCTTTTCTACAGGGTACCCATCAAAGGATATTCTGTACTTAAGAAATGTTAAGTCTCTTTCTGAAATCACATACCTGAAAAAAATGTCGCAAGAAATATTCATCCTTTCTTACGAACAGATTTGAAAATAGACAAACAAATGACAAACTTATAAACAAAAGATTTTTTTTTTAAATATCATTCCTAAGGGAGTTGGATACATGTATGTCACTCTGTTTACGTTAAGAGAAATATGAACTCCTTGTTATTTTATTAACAATCTTCTCCATAATATAACATCACTTTTCTCTTGCTCTTCTTTTTAAAACAAAATAGATTTCCAATCCGGTCAAAATCCATAGTCGACTGCTAGGAGCACACAACAGAAACCGAACACAGGAAGTTAGCCTTCTGCGCTGGTCTTGGATCCAGATTGGAGGCTTGGAACTAGAAGGACAAAGGAGGACCTGGACTAGACCTAGTCTAGCTTTTCGCTGTGATCTTGCACATATTGGCCTAGTAGTAGAAGACTCCAAATGCAGCCGCTACACAAAACAGAGAGTCCTGTAGAGATGGGAGGAGAAAAGATGAAAAGGAAAAAGAGAGGAAAGAAGCTCAGGTTAAAGAAGAGGCTCGGCCTGAACAAGAAGAAACAAGGTCGTCATGGCAACCAGTTTGAGATGGAGGATAAGATGGAGGGGGAATTTACATGTCTGGAGAAGCCTACTACAGATCATAAAGGTAGGTCTTTTAGGATACGCTACTTGACCGACGGCTCGCGAGACCATTGGCCCATCAGACCAAAGACTAGTGAACCTTAAAGGTAAAGACCAGTTTTGGAAATGCCCCCCTCTCAAAAAATGAAATGGAAGCTCTATTACCAATCATGTGAAAGAATATGTTTGACTAATACGTGATCATACAAATTTTGCAGAGAAACCGCCTACTAATTGATATATTTGGTAAATTATTATATCTATTTAGACCTGACAGATATAACGCACTTGTTACGCACGTGTTGGGATAGTCCCATATACATCTTTATCTTTAATGTCGGTCTCCTGGGCTGATGATCTCGAATCCTGTAATAAATTTTAGAAGGCCTGAAAAGTGGAATGTCAGTCTCATGCATTTGGTCATTGGTCTTTGGGATGATTGCTAGATCTCTTTGACATCTTTAAAGAGTATTTGTATAAGTATAAAATATATGTGTAAAAATATCTTTAATAGCTTTTCATATTTAGCCAATAAAACCGGTTGAATGCTTATATGGATTGAAAGGAAGATAACTATTTCATCATAACTTCAACATCACCTGGGGGGGGGGGGGGGTGTTTCACAAAGACTAAAATCGACATAGTTCAAGTCCAACTTAGGTTGATCTTAGTCTTTGTGAATTGAAACACTCCCCTGGTTATTAATCAAATATGAAACTTTAGTTTTATGAAATACAGAAAATAATGATAACATGAGGACAATTAAGACAGCAACTACTGACTATATCTTTCTTAGAAAGCAGGGAAAAATTAATATTTATTTTTCTGGGGCTACTTTTCAAGCTTGCCTGCATGAAAATAACACTCTAAAATTTGTTTTGCATTGAACTCTATGCAAATTTACGGGGGCTCTTTAGGGCATTTCATTCGTCCCGAGCCCCCATGTATTTATTCACTGTTCGAAATGAACAGAATATTTCAATTTTTCAGTATCCTTGCAAAAAAAAAAACACAGCACAACTTTACAAATGTACATGCATGTTTTTATTTAATCATTCTATAGCGAAGATGGAAGTAAATAAAACCTATATTTGTCGGGCGTCGTCCTGTACATTGCACTATGCCTGTTGGAAGGAAGTACCATAGAGAAACTGTAAGCATTCTGGAAGTAATACAAGAACACTGATGCTTCCCCTTGTATACAGATAATACAGTCATATGGGTAAAAAAAAGTTGACATACATGGACACCTGGTAGTAAAGCAATATCCATTATCACAACTTCACTCATTCCTGCCAAGTTTTCACTTCAGGAAGATAGACAAGTTTGATCTCTGTATATACATGTATGTTAAAAGTGTACACCCATGAACTCAGCGTCCAACACTACATGTACTTTTTTGCTTCTGTAAGTGGATTTTCTAATTTGTATGACTTTTTCTTGTAATTCTTTCCTTTTCTATTTAAAGCGCATAGGGACATGCTATCCTGTTATGTGTTATGCGCTATAAAAGAACTGAGTATTATTATTATTATTCATTAATCCCTCTGAGATATGACAGGAATGAGTGAATTTTGGGAAATTTGAGTCAAATATGTTTGTCTTTTCCCACATGTATATGTATAAACTTTCAGGCCCAACTGTATGCACATGCATGTGTAAGTAAGTAGCCTACAATGTGCCTGTTATTTGCGGTCGCCAAAACAGACCGGCAACTTCTTGGCCCCAGTGTACAAATTGCGTACATCGAGCTGCTGGGCAACGAAGAGATAAAGAAGACCTCCATTTTTCTACAAATTCAGTATACCTTACTTCTTATCTAGCTCCATTTATCTACCTAGCAGCACTTTATTACATATAAACAATCAACTTTATGATGGTTTAAGCAGATTTCAAGTCCGTTTATTTATACTTGAACAGTGAAACCTTGTTGTACAGCACTGTTATTTTAAGACTCGTTACAACAAGGTAATTGTATTGGTGCCTCTAGGTATCATATACTTTGTAAGTGATAGAAAACTTAAAGGGGCAGTCCACCCTGATATTAAGTTGCTTTTAATAGAAGCAGAAAAATGAGAGAAACAGGTCTATGAGAAAATAAGATGTTATGAATTTCGGAAGGTGAGGTGCAATCAACCAAACACAAATTGGCAACTCTGTGAAGTATCTTGCAAGCTTGATCCCCTTCCATTTGCACTGCACTAAAAAATAAAAAAACTCTATATTTTCCCTTAAAGGTACTACTGTAACATTTGCAGGCCAAAAAAATTAAAAGATTAAATTCCAAGGGCAATTGAAAGACAATACTAAATTAGAACTTCCTTCAAAACGAAAGGGCTTTAAAATGGCTTTCAGTTGGAAAATAACGACCATTAGTTTCCCTGTACAAGAAAACCAGTACAGACATGTACCAGACCAATAAAAAACAATGCTGAACTTTCTGATACCTGTCACATGTTTTCCTTGCATATCCAACGATACAACAATTCAAAATTTCACACTCTGCCATCCCCACCCAATAGCCTATATGTACGTATATACCGCTACCTACATTTCCTTTTATTGAAATTTCAGTTTTAGTATGAGTCAGAGAACATTTTCATTGTTACGATATATAGTTGGTATTTCCCTTCCTTTTTCTTTGTTTCCAAGGTCTTTTGTTTACAATAAAGGCATAAAGTGCAAGGATGCATGGAAATTTAATAGAAGTAATAATAGCTTTTTGGGGAAGAATTTGTTCCCTTAAAATCAAAGCAAAATGAAATAAGCCCCCCCCCCCCCCCCCCACCCAGCAATCTGGCATACCTTAATTAAAGGAAGGAGTGCAATCTGACAGTAAATTGGTTTCAATTAAAGCATTAAAAAAAAAAACGTTAGCCCACAGTATTGGCACATTTTTTTTTTTGGGGGGGGGGGGGGTGTGATTAAAACCCTTAAAATGTAATAATGAGACAAGAACAATGCTAATTAGGAGTATGAGTGAAAATTCTGAAGCATATCTATGATATAATAAATAGAGCCAGAAATATAAGAGGGGATAATGAACGACCTACAGTAGCTCTGGAAAGTTTCTGGAAAACTAAATAATATGCACAAGATATTTCACCAAAGGGAAAAAAAGACAACAACGTTACGGTAATAAAAAAGACAAATTAAGAAGGGAAGGGAACAATGTTAACTTACACTCATGTAAATATCCTGTGCATAGTTGTCAGTATCGGAGTCCCAGAAACATCTACAGCCCATCCTACAAAAGAAATAAAATACAATTTCATAAGCAAAAAGTTAAACAAATAAAAATCACAAATGGGGACACGACAAAAGCCTTCTTGATAGGAACTGCCATACAGTGTACATGCATGCCTCATAGTAATCGTGTGGTAGATATATACTCCCCAGGGAGTGGAGATGGTGCACCCATTGTGTGCATGAATGAATCCAATGACTGGGGTAATAATATCTCAGTGAGAGATATATGACAATGAAAAGTGTATTATAATATGCTTCACATTTTCTAATTATGTAGAGCTATTAAAGAGAAGGTTGAGTTCTGGGAAGAGGTGAAAAATAATTTGTGAGCGTTATCATTGTTATTATGCAAGTGTGGAAGAACAGCAGATAAGACATGTTCCCTGAAAAGCATGGCTCTTCAAATGCCTTTATATTCTAAATATGTCATGTAACATCGTAAAACTCGGGGGGTGGGATTTTGACGCCACGTGTTCGTGTAGTCCCATATACATCTTTCTGTGTATAGTGCTTGTAACTTTACGAAGAATGGGCCAAATTTCTTATCATTTTGATGATTCCAGAACCTTGCAGATGCTAGATGCTAGATGATCAACCTTTTCTGATCGATTCCACTACGTTTCTTTCACAATGCAATCGCATGACCAGAACTGGTCTTTACCTTTAAAGCACAAGTCCTTTGTTAACTGCAGTAGTTGCCATTCATTACAACACTTTAGACAAAATGCAGCATAGTTTTGGGGCCATTTACAGATTCATATCTTCAAGAGCCTTTAATTAATCTAGTTTGTGTCAGGATCAACTTGAATTAACCTTCAGTCTGGCAAGTTCCAGAGTGGTTTTGGTTTCAATTATTTACTCTGACCATTAATCTGTGAAAACGCAAGAAGAAGGATGACATACATGCAGTGAAACTTGTCTTTTAAAGTCGTCACCTGTTTGTAGTGGCCACCAGGCCCGTACGCAGGGGGGGGGGGGGGTTTTAATGTGTATAAACCCCCCTAAACCCCCCCCCCCCCTTTGGGTTTTTTTTTCTCTTTTTTTTAATAATAAAAAAAATAAAAAAATAAATAAATTCCCATTCCCAAGGTGACCTCCCCCCCCCCCCCCCCAATGGAGCAAAATGTCAAATTTTCAAATTTAGAGACCAAAAAAAAAAAAAAGTTACCCCCCCCCCCCCCCCCCCCCCCCCCCCCCCCTCCTGCTTATTCAGCGGCCGGCTGAGTCGTTGCGAAATTTTCGGCCCGATTTAAAAATGTTAAAACCCCCCCCCCCCCCCCCCCCCTTGAAAAAATCCTGCGTACACGCCTGGTGGCCACACATTTTATCTCCCTTGAGGGTGGAATGTGTATTGTAGAACCTGTCTAGAAAGGCCACCTGTCTACAATGTTCAAATGATTTTATTTCTCATGCAAAAGATAATACAATGAATTTAATTATATTACAAATGAAACGACAAATATAGTAGAAAAAAGCACGAGAAAAGAGGAACTAACTAGAGGCTGAGCTTGTTGAAGAGTTAGTTCCTCAGATGCTGTCTCACAATATAACATGAACAAAGTATGCTTAGAAAATCAATAAATGGAAAAAATAGGTAGCTAAGAAATTTTTGATTTTTTTTTTTTTGGGGGGGGGGGGAAATAAAAGAGAGGAAAAAATGGAGGAAAATAGTAGAAGACAAAAAGAGAAAGATACAAATGGCCACTTTCTTTGTCTCCCTTGAGTATTCTCAACAGACAGGTTTGACTGTACATATGTAAATGTACATGACTTTACAGAAAATCTAATGATGAGGTATTTGACAGTATAAATGCACCTAACGTACTGAGAAACGTTTGTTATATTGGAGTCCTCTAACCAAACTTCATGAGATCGTTATTTCAGTTGGTTTTTCTCCCTACATTTCTAGCCTGCTCATTTCCTCTCGGTTGTCATGGCAATAGAGGGAATGTATTTTATGAGGGAAACTGACCACTTTTGTGGCGTCAAAACACAATAATAATGACAGGAAATTTTGGGATGACAGGAAGTGATGGCCGGGTCTTCAGTACTACCATCTGTTAATATTTGTGTTTGGGTCAGGTCCCAGGTAAGGTGTTCACTAAACATAAGTCAGTTTGGTATGTACACTGTATGTACAGTCAAAACCGCTTTAGTGAACACCTGTATAGAAAGACCACCTGTCTATAAAGACCATCTATTTTATTTCCATGGATAGTGATCTTCATTGGAACAGCTTACTGCAAAGAAAAACCACCTGCCTATAAAGACTGCTTCTTGTGTTTCCTTTAAATGGGCATTGTCTTGATCTACAGGTTTTGCTGGATAATGATTGCGTACATGCAGGGGAGGGGGGGGGGTGGTAAAGGGGCATTTAATCCCCTTTCATCATAAAAAAAAAACTTTCCCCAAAGAGAAATATAGAGTTAAAACTGCTTTAGTGACCACCTGTATTATAAAGACCACTTTTCATGTCTCCCTTGAGCAGTCTTTACATACAGGTTTCACTGTTAGAACAAATAAATGTATTTTCGATTGGATAAGGAGAAACAACTCATCCTGAATACCAGCGTTCAGATAAGTAATTACGCAAAAAATTTGTAGAATATTAATGTTTCTTTGTAATAGTTTCCTCTGGTGTAAAAGGGGCTATACTCAACTAGTAATACAAAGGTGTTTAATAAGACACACCCATGGTGTATGATAAACTCCTGGGAAGCAATCAATTGAGGGAATTGGGTCGATCAGCTAGGCTCTGTAAGTTTCGCGACAATTATCTTAGGATGATAGGCATGTGATATCAGCTCACATTTTACATTTGTCATACACAGACAATGTACATGACAATGTTGTATGACTCAGAGTCAGAAAGGGAAAGAGAGAGAGAGAGAGAGAGAGAAAGAGTGAGAGAGAGAAAAGAGAGAGAGAGAGAGAGGGGGAGAGAGAGTGAGAGAGAAAAGAGAGAGAGAGAGGGAGAGAGAGAGAGAGAGGGGGGAGAGAGAGAGTGAGAAAGAAAAGAGAGAGAGAGGGGGAGAGAGAGAGTGAGAGAGAAAAAGAGACAGAGAAGAGAGAGAGAGAGCTAGGCAGAGTGAGGGGGGTGGGGGGAGGGGGGGGGGGAGGTATGGACAGAAAAAAACAGACAGAAACAGAGTATGAATGGATGGCTGTAACAGAGCCATCTATACACAGAGTTTGGCCAACCCGATTCGAGTTGGACACAATATGGCGACTACTGCTTTGTTGGGCAAGCACAAAACAAAAGAATATACGCCATGTTGTGATCGACCCAGGGAAACCAAGTTTGCCAAACTTTGTATATAGATGGCTCTGGGCTCTAATAATCCAGAGCACCCTCTCTTGTCCATTTCCTTATATTAATATTAACTCAAAGTTATCTCTTGTAAATGAAATGTATTTCTCATGGCATTACATGTTTTAACTAGCAAACATCAGATGCAATTAGAAACTATATATACTATACTACTAGGCCAGAAAGGATTAGACCACACAGCGAGGTCACTGACAGGTGGCTATCTCATTAACTCAGCTCTCAACTAACATAAGGAAAAGAGGATCATGGGGTACAAACAGGCACCGATTGGGGAAGTTTTCTATATTCAGAGGGCGCAAGTAGCTACAAGTAGGACAGTGGGGCTTTAACTTGCTGTTGTCTCTCCATTTCAAACATGAGAATAAACAATCATCCCTGTTCTTCATTTGTCTTGCTTAGTAAAAGAAGACTTTTAAAATGCCTGGGTCCCTTTTTGAATAATTATTTACTTTTTTTACATAGTGAACTAAAAGCGTTCCATCTGATACAAACAATAAATACTACAAACAGCCATGAGAGAGAGAGTTTTACTAGTGGGCGACGCACTACTACCATGAAAAATAATTACCTCAGGTAATTAAAGGTATAGACTAGTTTTGGAAACGCCCCCCTCTCAAAAACTGAAATGGAAGCTCTTATTACCAATCATATGAAAGAATATGTTTTGACTAATACGTGATGATACAAGTTTGGCCGGGAAACCACCTACTAATTGATTAATTTGGTAAATTATCATTATATCTATCCGGACTTGGTAGATATCGCGTAGTGCCATATACGTCTTTCTGTATACAGTGCTTGTAACTTTACCAAGACTGGGCCAAATTTCTTATCATTTTGATGATTCCAGAACCTTGCAGTATACACACCAATACTTACAGTATACGCTAGATGATCAACCTTTTCTGATCGATTCCACAACGTTTCTTTCACAATGCAATTGCATGACCAGAACTGGTCTATACCTTTAAGACACTGATTAGAGAATATATAAATCAAGTAGAATCACTACTTACTTGACTCCTTCACCTCTCTGTTCTCCTATCACGACTTGGATGATGAACTTGTAGCGGTCTAATTCGAGTTCTGCAAAGACACACAAAGAATTGATGAGCAAAACAGAGAGATTACTTTCCTTACCTCCTAATGCTCCAATCAGCAACAACATTCTACATGTATGCTTTAGGCTTTCAAGTTTAATATAAATGGATATAATTCTGTAACCTTTTGAAGAGACACATGTATGTAGGTACAGGAAGTGACATTATTCTTGTTTTTCACCTTCTTATTGTAGTTAATTATTTGTTGTGGCTTGCTATTTTGTGCTATTCATTTATTTAAAAGGAGAGGGGGGGGGGGGTCAGTGTTTCCAGATGTTCTTTGGTGCACATAACAGTTCCTGACTACACACGATGAACAATTTTTTTTCTCATGTTTTAAAGCCAAAGTTGCTTGTGCTATTCATAGTTACATAGATACAGGCCAATTAATGTATTGGGCTTTAATACTTCAAAGCACCGGTGGGGTTGGGGGGTTGGGTGGTTGCGCTACCCGACCTTTCGTGAAAACATGCCCCTTTATTCACAAAATGTCGGGGGTAATGTGTGTAAAATAAACCCCTCTCATCTAAAAATGGTCTGGTCTGATTTCCCTAACATTTTGTGAGAACCCTTTGGTAAATCTACGAAAGGCGCCATCGTTTTAAAGTTAACGTGCATCTTCACATTTTTTGTTTCACAAAAGATTGTGTAACACGACCACCTGACCGGACGCAATGCCCCAATGTTTTGAAGTAGCCTAAGTGTCTTGCCCCCTTCTCCTAACTCCGCAGGAACACCCATGCATACCTTTTAACCTTTCCTTAATCTTCTCACTGATTTGCTTGCACCAGGCAGTCGTCTCCTCTGCACTGTACTGCTTGTCCGTTAGCTCCTCGTTGAGTACGGTGTGGATCACTGCCTTGACTGCAGCAGAGCGAAATCTAAAGTGAATAAAGGAATCAAACTTGGTCATGCTAGTATTCAATATGGGAATCTATGACTTAGAGTACGTTTACAATATTTTTTGTTTTATTTGCTTGTTTTATTGTTCCATATTCCACAAAATAAAATTGTCTCACACATAAGTTTTAACAAGAGAATCCATAATAAAACAATGATAGACATGATGATCATGTGAAATATGGGGAAGCTATCCAGAAGCAAAGCTTGTATTTATAGTTTTCTGAATGAAATACAAAAATATTGGAACTGAATTTGATAGCAAGAAAGACATAAAATAAAGATTGAGTCACTGATACAGAAGTAAAATGACCATGGTGCAAGACTTGGAAGCTGGGAAATTGCAAAATTCTTGATCATTTCATGCAAGCAAAATTGTCATGTTTTCTTACGAATGTCACATTTCTCTTCTTAACTTATGAGTTGAATAACATAGGGTCTAATTATTGTGATTAGTCTATTATTATTAAACAAGATCTGAAAGACTATCAAATGACCCTAAATATCCCACCCTCATAAGTTTGAACTTGAAGCAAACAAATACATGTTCATAGAAATGTGTACAGGCCACATAAGCATGTAATACAAGGTCATTGAAATAACTTGATGACTGAAGTCACTGATGCCTTAATTGTTGGCTCACTTGGCTGAATGAAACCATCCGGCCACAGCCACTTTGTATCAGCACAGGAAAATGAATAGATGGGACTGTAGACAAAGAACTGAAACTTACTTCTTCAGGAAATTTGGACGGATCGTGTAGGTATTTGGAGCGGCGGGCTCCTCCTTAACCGGTTCTATAGTTGCGTTTTCTTCCACCTCCGTCATGTTGATGAAATAATTACTTATTTTTTCGGAAATAGACGGTTGTATTAACGTTGAAAAATGACACAACTCACTCAAGACGAGAGCGCGTAACCCATGTCAACAATGATACTTAACGACGAGTTTCTCCCTCTCGAATTCCTCGAATTTAGGTTGTATTGTAATAAAGTATATATCAAAATGATTCTATGAATGGTGACAAGCTCACTGGTATATCACGAATTATACCAGGTTTATCCAGAAAAATAGAAAAGAAATGTGTAAAATTATTCTCCTATCTCCAATCGAGACCGGTCTAATTTTATCGACTCGATACAAAAAATTACTTCGGTAGTTAAAATGTTTCTGACGACAGATGGCGGTATAACAGAAACAGCGCGAAAGATTGTGCGGATCCTGAAAATTTCCCACGGTATGTTTAAGAATTAATTACCGGTGTGAAAACGATGGAGGAACGAAGTTATGCTACATCTGGAACTTAATATATCTGATATGGAAAGGTTGTCATCATGTGTAGACTATTCTCTCGTCGCCAGGAGGGTTTAAAGATGCCGTCGACGTAATTTGTTGGATTAAACATTGGAACGATCTGTGTGTTTTAAGACCAGCTTGACCGTAGTAGTGGTGGTGTCGGCTTGTGCATCTGCAGGCAGGTGGTTTTGTTGTTGGAAGCGGACATGTCTTCCTCGACTGCTAGCTCGGATACCGAGGGATGCGGTAAGTCTCCTTTTTATAGAAATCAACTCTTGATTAAAATGAGCGCAGCCTGTTTCAAGAAAAACATTCTATACTATAGCATAACATCTACTAGGGTCTAATTCATTGTATTTTCTTGTAAGACATACAAATAGAATGCATAGTTCTAGCAAAAGAGAGAAGAAAATCTGTTCTCAGTCATGTCGGTCTTGAAATTTGTTAATTTTACTACCAGTTTACTTGATCCTGACCATGTCGACAAAGATACAAATGCTTGCATTTACATGATTTTGTGATGATCGTGTTCCGGATGGAGATGACTCATCGCATTCCAAATGCCATAAATGTCATGCAAGCATGTTGTCTGATGTCATGGACCAGTGGTGGTGTATGGTAGTGATGACGCAGACAAGGATGATGATGATGGAAATGATGATGGTGATGACAATGAAGATGGTGCATGGTGATGGTTTTGGAAGTGATACAGATGAGATGGTCATTATGCGGGATTATACTGGATGGAAGGAGGAGGATGATGATAATGTTGATGATTTTTTTATGATGATGATGATGATGACGATGCTGCTGCTACCGATGATGATGGTAATGTTGATGATGTTGATGTTGATGTTGAGGATGGTGATGATGAAAGTAATTACGATGGTGGTGATGGTTTTGGTACTTTTTAGTGATGCAGATGATGATGATTAGGTCATTGGTGATGGCAAAGGCGATGAGAATGATGATGATACGGTTTATGATGATGAGGAGGATAGGGGAGGAGGAGGAGGAGGAGGAGAGGAGGAGGAGAAGATGATGTGGATCTACTCGGGTATCAATGTTAGTGGTAGAACTTATACATGTAGCTCTGCTTGGAGGAGTTTTAATATATATTTTGACTTTTGCTGCTTTCCTCCTTTTCCACATAGCGGAAAACTACTTTTTTCGGTCTATACACCATGTATGCTAGTGGCTGATCTGATAATATTAATAATCTGAAATATTAATTTGCTATTGTCGTGCTGAGATTTTTAAAGGCCAATTCTGCACAGATACATGTAGATAATACCAAAATACTTTCTTTGAAAAATTGAGGAACACATACATGTATAATGTGCATATTATGGAGACATGTACATTGTATGCTGTACACGTGTACATTGTACGAATGTATAATTTACACTGAATTTAAATTGATACTGCAAGTACATGTAGACCATGAACATAAATTACAGAACATTACGTACAAATGTCATGTCACATGTGTTTCATTGTTTTATTTGCAAGAAGTTGAATGGGGAATATCTCTAAATGGATTGGTTATGATATTGATATGTCGTCATCAATGTACTTGATATTGATCCTAGAATAGTATTTCTTCCCACCACAAGTATCAGGGTTAGTCCACTAGATACATGTACATGTATTTAGTCATTTTGCGAGACCCCATACATGTACATTACCAAGGATTATTGTGCAGTAACTTAAATGTCTTGATCGAGATCTACATGTACAAATGTATGTAAAGTATCATTTTAATTTAACAGTATAATAACAGTCGTTGCTAGGTAGGGCAAACGTTATGGCTTCTCCTACCTAACAACATGGTAATATAATGCAATTCACATTCTAGCTATTTGAATTACAATTATTCATAACGGGTGAATGAAATATTTTGTAACATGGCACTTTATAACAAAGATTTTTGCTTTAAATTTGATTACATTACGAAAATGGTGTATTCTAGCTCGTGAATTCACTGAATGGTATTTGAAGCCCGCCCCTAGCTCCCCTGACTCTTGGGACAGCGGGACTGCTTGCATGTTTCCAAAATCTCTGGTAAAGGGTTACTTTTTCGCAGGGCAAAGTCCGGCCCGCCATTGACCTTCACACTGGAGAAAGGGGGGGGGGGGGTGCTTTCAAAAAGAAGGAACATGCATTTGGTACCCTAAATAACACTGAGGGGGGATTTGAAGAAACTGAACAGTCTCCAGCAAAAACTTGTGCAAGGTTGGTATTGGATTCAAATAAAGTAGGAAGAGACTGCACTCTTTGGACTGGTACAGCCATTGCATTTCATTTCCTGATGAAAGGATCTAACCATGGACCCTTCTAGTAGGGTCCATGATCTAACCAACTCTTTTATTTACATGACAATAGTTCTGTTGTAGGTGCCTCGAACGGGAGGCTGGAGTCGTTGAAAGAACATTGATTATTTCGGATTCTTCTCGAGTTCCATTAATGTTTTCTGTGGGGAGCCGTGTCTATATGGGGAATGGTAAATGTAACACTGTATTTTTTAAGTTGAATCAAAATATCACTTTAAAAAAAACATAAATCAATCATATGAAACATCTTTAATGTTGGTTACAATGTCTTTTCTGAGCTTTTGAAATTTTGCCTGAAACTTTAACTTAATAGTACAGTCAACCTGCTTTAGAGACCACCTGTACATAAAGATCACCTGCCTATAAAGACCACATACTTAATTGTTTCCTTCGAATATGGTTTCTTATTAAAAGTACCTGCACTATAATGTACATAAATACCACCTGCCTGTAAAAACACATTTCATACTTCAATGAGAAACTATGTTCAAGGGAAACAAAATGTGGGTCTTTATAAATAAGACGTCTTTCTATGCAGGTGGTCGCTAAAGCAGTTTTGACTGTGTGTAATTTATAAATGCTGTAGGCATTCTTATTTCAATCTCAATTCAGTTGTTTTATTATATTGTAGATTTTGTTATCGCAGCAATATGTTGCGTACAGTAATTGTGAAAATATTCACAAATTGATAATAAATACATCAAAATACATCAAAATACATCAAAACACAATTTCAGCAAAATTTGCAAGTATTATAACAGCACTGGTGATATAAAAGCATTTATATGACAGGTGAAGTGCAGTGAATACAACTGAGCGAGCAGCATATGGGCGAGCACTTTACCCCTGGCAATACAGTGTAACAACTAACAACTGGGCTTTGCATGCATAATGCACAAGTTTTTTTAATTCAGAGCATGACACAATACACATGTAATATGACTCTGGATTCATACTGTGCCATCCATTATCATCCATTAGCTAGTTGCCCTTTAATATCTGTCAACCTAATTACATGTATAATAGTAATATTAGTAGTCATGAATTAAATGTACAGTCAAAAACTAAATTATTCATACTCCTCGTAAATTTGATTTTTTTTTTGTGTGTGTGTGTGTGTGTATCTCAAGAATAAAAGGCAGACTGGTTGAATGAGGGCCTTTGTTGAAACAGTTGATTACTTTTAAGATATAAGCTTTAATTTGTCACATTCTCAAAAAACATAAATCAGGACAAATCAATTTTTAACATATAAACAAAAATACGAAACTTGGTAAGGGTATGAATTATTCAGTTGTTAACTATATGTCAGATTTTGTTTGACTGTGACATACATGTACATGTACATGAATATAACAACTTAATTATTCATACCCTTACCTAGTTTTTGTATAAGTGTGTGAAAAATTGAATTGTCCCAATTTATGTTTCTTGAGAACGTGACATATTAAAGTTTACATCTTAACGCAGACCTATAAACCCTACATAGATTCTATCATGCATTAGCAGAACAAAGCTGGTAACCAGGGGCCAGTTTCTCGAAACTGTCATAAGTGCAAGTTCTCGGAGTATTGTGTTATTGCTATCACACATGACTCTATGGGACGTCCAAGGAAAATAGATTTAATGACAGTTTCGAGAAATGGCCCCCGAAGGTTCTGAAGAGAAACATGCATTGAAATATATAGGACTCTGTATTAAAATCTAAAAAGCTTTTTTGTTCTCCCTAGTTGAAACATGAAAACTGTTCTGTACATAAATGTACAACAAATTGATAAGTTTCATCATAATGTTAACCAACAAAGTGCAACTTTTAATCTGTTTTTAGGTTTTAATTAATTCCACTTTTTTACTAGATGCAAGACCGTAAGGTAATCATTTGCCCTATAGCTTGCCAAAACTCCCATGTAAATGTAGTTGTGGTAAATTCTGTGTGACCCATTTACGTGTAGCTTTATCAAAATGTGTCATGAGTAAAGTCATGAGGCATTAAGTCAATACTAAATATGACAACAATGATTTCTTGCATTAATTACTCATTTTGATAAAGAAATTTTGACAATAGCCCATGTACAATACAATCACAAAAAATGCAAACTTGTGCAAAGTCACACTCGTAAAACAAATAGAATTTGAACCCTTTTTTATGAGCAATCCATTGTGTATGATGACTAATGAATCGATTGTACAGTTCTACAGTGCAGATCTACATGACAAATGAAAAAAGCACACTGATTTGTAATTCCAAAACTTAGAGAAGTTATGAAACCCATTTACAATGTACATCAGAACAATTTATTTGTTTGTTTAGAAGTACAGATAATCAAGCTCTTGGGAGGGGGAAGGCCCCCCCCCTTATATGCCGGTATGTTTTTTTGCATTACCGGTAAACTTTAATCAGAGTCAGTTTGAATCTCACCGCGAATTCAATACTGTTATAATGTAAATGTATTCTCTAGCTCAAAGCAGTTAGTATTGCTCTTAATTACACAACAAACATTACAGACAGGAATGCAGGGAGGGGGGTGGGTGTTATAAAATAAACTTTCACACATTTAACCTTTTAATAAATGTACATGTACATATATGTACTTTATTTCCTATGGCAGCCTATTCTAAATAGGTAGGCCTTTATTCTAAGGCTTCAGTGGTTTGTGTTGTAAGTGTTGGCCCTTTAATACCGGTATATTCATTGCTGGGACCCTTATGGAAATTTGTGCAAGCTTGCAGCAAGCTTGCATGAATATCTCTCTTTGCCTGCAAGCTTGCAGCAAGATTGCTGTAAGATTGCGCGCAAGTTTTGCAAGCTTAAATTTGTAATGCAATCTTATTAAGCTTGCCGCAAGCTTCTAACAAGCTTGTAACAAGCTTGCCGCAAGCTTAAGTTTCTGTAAGGGGAGACACTTCTAAGAAACAGACTTTAATAATTGTTTGCTTATTGTATTAGCTACAGGTAATCAGGATTGGTTTGATTTTAAATCCAATTCATGAAATTATAATGCATTTTCTGGCTCAAAACTAATTTATGCAACATTTCTTAATATGATGTTGTTACACAGTCTTCAACGCCTCCTTCCCTAGATCCAATAACTGTTTATATGACTTTACAATTTCTTTAAATACTAGTTTCATATAGATTTCCTGTAATCTAAACAAGCTGCATACTTCTACGACTTTGATTGAATTTGTTGGTCGAATCTGTGTGTTAGATCAACAACTTTGTTTACTTATTTGTCCCGTTTGACTGCATACAAATCTGTGACCATGTCTAGACACATACTGTACATGCACATGTACATGTACCTGTGTGGGCATTCTTTATACAGTAACGGTACTCTAATCGAGTCAGATGACACATTATTGGATTTTTATATAGTTTGGGAGACATACATGCATGCAGGGCCTCCTTTGTACCTTAAGTTTGTTCTGTCCTGTATAAAGGAACCGTATTAAAGGGAAATCCATCTTTGGAAGCGAAGAGAGTCCCATGACCAAAAATCGGAATTATACGCCTTTGTTTTGAGAGTGAGCATATAAGCTGCGAAAGCCGGTGAAACTTCTGCCCGTGTTTCAGAAACACCACTCTCCAGAGGTGGGTTTTTTTTATTATTATTTTTTTTATGGTTGTGTTTACCAATTTTGATTTATCGTTGTGTTTCCCAGTATTTGCTTGGCAAATTTGGAAGAACTACAGTGTACCAGAATGTGAGCAAAACATAGAAAATTTATGCTTGCAGTTGTAAATGCAGACCATGGGCCTTTACATGTTACAACCTAACCCCTAAATTGGGTGATATGAAAGTCCCATTTATTAATATCCTCAAACCTGGGTTATTGTCAAATTGATGTTTCTTCAAAGAAAATCGAATTATTTCAATTTGCAAATGCACATCTATATTGTGATATTATCGTTGTCCTTGTTTACAACTTGCCAGAATTCTTTTTGAGTTTTCAAAAAACTGCTTTTGAGGTTAATTTTCAGAGTTAAATTTCTCTTTGCTCATTGAAATGCTTGCACTATCCAACATTTACTACTGAACCTTTTTTGATAATTCATTATTGAAGGGAAAAAATATCTAGAGATCATGATGGTGAGGGCAAACAGTGGCATGAACAGCTTGCCATATTTAAGTCCAACTTAAAGTCAATCTTATACTGTTTTCACACTGGCAATATTTTGCTTAACCCCGTACTATACATGTAGGTGGGGTTAAGGGGGGGTCTTAGCCCCACCTATAGTACGGGGTTAAGCCTATTCCACTTTCTGTTCAGACTGGTTTTTACCAAAGTGGGCTAAAGTTGGCTAACCCCACCTATAGTACGGGGTTAACTAACCCTGCAAAATAGCAGGGCTAACTCCGCAATTGTGGTGCTAACTCCTGCTAACCCCGCAATTGCGGTGCTAAGCAAATGAATGAGAACAGAAACGAAAAATAGTCCGGTACTACGCAATGGAGCGTATCGCAGCTGGCCAGATGCGAAGTATGTCCAATAATAACATTCACGATATCCGGGGTTAACGAAATGCAGTGAGAACAGCTGGAGTTTTCTTATTCCAGAATAGGCGCTAGTACGGGACTAAAAACAGCGAGTGTGAAAAGCCAAAAAAAATAGTCTGGGGTTAAGGATAGTACGGGGCTAAGCAAAGTACGGGGTTAAGCAAAACCAGTGTGAAAAGAGTATTAGTCTTTGTGAAACACTCTCCATGTTGATGAGGCTATTCTGAAAACCGATGTATTATGAATGGTTCTGTATTGAGCATGCACAAATTTGTTGATACTGAGCGGGTCATGCTCTCTGCATCTTCTAGCTTTTTAAGCAAACACAGTCTGCTTTTTAATGGTTCGGAAATTTATGGGAGTGTCATTAGTGAAATCCTTTTGGAAAGGAATATCCAGTTATTTAAGTGGGAATTCACCTGCAATGATAGGATTTATCATGCTTGATCGGCCTTGATCTATTTAATTTAATTATAGTCCATTGTAGCACAATTGAATTTATTTCAGATGGGGAAAAAATACCCCTTGAATTGAATGCTTTAATACCGGTAGTCATGAGTTAGGTTCATATGGCAGTCTGTAACTTTAAGTGTAGGTCATGGTTTAAAACTTCAGAGATATCTTGTTGTTAGAGACAGTGTGAACGCTCTCATGGTTACAAAACTTTAGTTCAAGTTAAATAATCCACAAGCGATCTTTAGACTTAATCGGAAGGTTAGCGCGATAAATACGAGCAGTGGGGTCCTCACTTGAAGTTACATGTATATGCCATGAGTTCCAATTAAATATGAGGTTTATACGCCAGCTTGCAGTTCAAATGAATGCATTCCTGGCTTGTAAGTTTAAGACTTTGAACACTATTAATTGTTTTATTCTTGTGTGAACCCTTGTCATAGAGTGGATCGTTTTTCATAACTTTAAAGTTTCATAAACTTATTGATTCAGGCATATTTACCCAGGGTAGCCGCATCAGTATTAATAATGCTCTTCATACGGGCCCTGCAATTATTATTATCCCAGCAATCGCCTGATACCCATTGTCCCATTTACACCTGGGTAAAGAGGACAAATGTGAACAAAGTTTAAAACTTCAATGGCCCTGTGTGAACATGGTTTAAAACTTCAATGGCCCTGTGTGAACAAAGTTTAAAACTTCAATGGCCCTGTGTGAACATGGTTTAAAACTTCAATGGCCCTGTGTGAACATGGTTTAAAACTTCAATGGCCCTGTGTGAACAAAGTTTAAAACTTCAATGGCCCTGTGTGAACAAAGTTTAAAACTTCAATGGCCCTGTGTGAACATGGTTTAAAACTTCAATGGCCCTGTGTGAACATGGTTTAAAACTTCAATGGCCCTGTGTGAACATGGTTTAAAACTTCAATGGCCCTGTGTGAACATGGTTTAAAACTTCAATGGCCCTGTGTGAACATGGTTTAAAACTTCAATGGCCCTGTGTGAACTTGGTTTAAAACTTCAATGGCCCTGTGTGAACATGGTTTAAAACTTCAATGGCCCTGTGTGAACATGGTTTAAAACTTCAATGACCCTGTGTGAACATGGTTTAAAACTTCAATGGCCCTGTGTGAACATGGTTAAAAACTTCAATGGCCCTGTGTGAACATGCATACATGTAGCTACTGATTCTAACCACCACTGCCCCCCCCCCCCCCCCCCACACCAAAATTTTTCCTTCTTTTTTTAATCAGAAAAAACTACATGCAGCACTTGAAGCCATAACCTCATGTTTGATTTTTTTTCTCAAAGAGCCAGCAACAAATATTACCTGAGAAAATCACCACAAAAACTACCACTACTACTAATAATATTCCGCTTTTGAATAGTGCTTAATAAATCAACGATATCTCAAAGCGCTTTACAGATATATTATTAATGCAAACTTGTATCTAAGGAATCATTATATTCCTCTTGGTGATCAAACTGGCACCATCTGATAGATGATGCATGGAGGGGTACCATTTAGTTATGAATTATTGAACGGCTATACTTTTCATCGTTCCTTCTGGAAAGGGGAGCAAATTGATGTACATGTATCGTACTACCGATGTAGGCCTGATTACATACTTCAAATTTGTAATGTGTCCTACATGTTATGTAATTGAGTTTGAATTTGGCAAGACAGTGGTGTAGCTATGGGAATGGGGCGATATGGAATGGGGGGTTGGGAAACGGGGGATCCACGACCCTCGACCCTCTCAGTTAAATGGTTAAAAGGAAGGGGATGAGGAAAATTGTTCTGCTCCTTTTTCTTTTTATAGGAATTTTTTTTTATTTACTCTTTTCTGTAGTAGGAGCATTGTTTTAATTGCCATAAGGACAGCTGTTCTGCATCATATTTTTTATTAGTAGATTAATTATATTCTAGTTACATGTAACAAGTAGCACTACAACACAAATGTACTGCTTTTTACATGTAGGTTTAATTACAAATGTCCTTTTCACTGTTACAACCTTAGAAAGAGGTACCTGTATTAGTAGCATCTGCTCTGACCCTTTGATAAATTTAGCATTTGAATTCTAATTCCAATAATGAAAACTGGGCTACAGCTTATCCAAGCAGCCATAAAATCTTAAAGGTAATACAAAGTTTTGGTATGGGATCATGAATTTGGTTCAAATGAACATATTGGAAGCATTTGCGATTTTACAATATTCAGTGATCGTTGTCGCGGTTGAAACCGAGTCTACAGTGATGAAATTGTAGAAAGTAAACTCTTTATGTTGTAAAGCGCCCTCTCAAGACTGATATTACTTTAGCTTTAAAACAATGTTTCTTGACTACAATCGACCGATTTGCTATTCCCATTTGGAAATTATATATCAGAACTGCATGTTCTGAGTTTTTCATGATCGCAGCTACCATTGAATGGCCTCATGCGCTATTTAATTTTTTTTAAATTTCTGGGAGCACCGGGAAATTTCTATTATTCAAATTTCTCGAAAGCAGAAGTGTTTTAGGGGTTAAATTTATATTGCTTATATACATCCAACAGGGGCATCCAAATATATCAACATTTTAAAGAATTACTATCCATCCAATTTTCAAAATTTCCCAAAACTGTGTATTACCTTTAAATTCTAAAACTTGATTCTGTGTTATTATCAGTTTACTTGGAGATGCAGCTTGGAAGTTTCAATTTACCAGGACAGCACTGACCCTGTCATCGCGATGACAGTTGTTATCATAACAGGTTATTTTTAAAATTAGTGAAATGATACCTCTAGTTTCTCAGCCCTGAAGCTATGGAATTTCACCTTGTGGGTGCTCCTCTTTTGTGCTACAGATGGCCTGTTCAGACAAGAAAAAATTTATACGGAAATTGTGTTGAGAAACGTCATATTAATGGGTGTCAACACTGGATAACAACATTGTATCGTATAAAAAAGTTGTATGGAGAAACTTGTTTTTAAGAGGTTAGTTGCCATGACAGCTGGCCAATCGTCTACGCATGCTTGGGTTAAGCCCCGCCCAGTTATACAATTTTTAATTTTTAAAAAATGTTATTGAACGATATGACTAAGGTGGGACCCTCTAATATTCTTTGTAGAGTTTTCATTTGAAACGATGTTCAAACAAGACTTCTTTATATGCTGTTCAGACTAGGACAAATTTGATTAATTATTGTTTAGGAATACAGTGAAACCCTGTCTATAAAGACCACCATAGGGAGACTCAAAAAGTGGTCTTTATAAGCAGGTGGTCTTTATTTACAGGTGCATGTGGTACATGTTCCAATGAGAAACCATTTTCAAGGGAAAAAAAAAAATGTGGTCTTTGTAGACGGGCTTGACTATATTTTTACATACATGTATATACACATTAATAATATACATGTAAATATGAACCTTAATTATGAACCATATAAGACTCGTAAAGCTGTACAATAAATACTGGTAGTCTGAATGGGGGGGGGGGCTTAGGCTATCCAAGGAAACTTGACCGCTCACCCCTTTATCATCACCTCACCAACAGTCATTAATAAGAGGTTATTTTCGTAAATTGGAAACAATACCCGGTTGTTTCCAAGACCTGGAAGAGGAAATTCAATCTCTGTCCCTGCCAGGTCAAACGCTTGAGTATCTCTCTGCAGTAAGCCCCCTTGAGTCTTTTGAGGTATTTATGAATCGTTTGGGAGTTTCCAGCGGTAATTACGAAGATGGGTGACTCATTCGTAAACCATGCCGCCACACACTTGTTATCTGTCTGCAGAGCCTATCAGCTATTGCTGTGAAACTGTGTCACCCCCCTGTAGCTGTTCAGGGATGAGACGATCCAGTTAAATCTTTAAAGGCACTATTTAAAGCCCCACTGCACTACTTATAGCTACTTGCACCCTCTATATACCAAACAATACCCAATCGGTGACCAGTGGTCCCCCATGATTCCCTTTTTCTTATGTTAATTGAGAACTGATTTGATGAGATAATCACCTGTCCAGTGACCTTGCAGGATGGTCTAATCCCTCCTATAAACTAGTACAGATGAGCTTTAAAGGCACTATTTAATGTTTCGTTGTGTGCTGGTGTCACAGACGAGAATCTCGGCGGATCAAATCTTTGAAAAAAAACTTCAATATCCAGTTAATTCTTTAATGATCCAGTTAATTCTTTAAAAGCACTATTTAATGTTTCATTGTGTGCCTGTGTCACAGGCGAGAATCTCCGGCTGTGCCAGGTCACCGAATAAAAACTTTAAAATATGTATGACACAATTTTTGAGTGATATAATCAATTTGGATCGTTATTTCATTTTGTCTTTCGCTGTATTCTCTTGTCTTTAATAGTTATTTTCGGGACAAAATTATGAAAAAGAACAGAAAGTCTAAAGTAGGTTTGGAGAATGAGACTACATTTGATTACGAACACATCTCTACGGGCAGCCGAGATCTGACAAGGCCGGAGATTCTGTCCTCTGACTAGACTATGAATGAATTGAAAATTAATTATTACCTTTCTTATGTAAAGCAATTTAAGATGGATTTATAGTGTTTCAATAATTTTCATATTTTTTAAATGATTAGTACCTTTTACTATATTTATCTCTCCTTCAATGCAAAAAGTTGTTAAGCAACCACCTGTATAGAAAGACCACCTGCCTATGAAGAATACTTTTTCTCTCTCCCTGGAGTAGTCTTTGCAATTTTAATTTCAGACCTATTTGCATTCTATTATTCTACAATGACATTGATGTGGGTGTGTGTAGTTGTTAACGGATGTACGTCTTTTCACTTGAGTGTGAAAGGTGCTATACTTAAGCTGGCTAACACTAACAGGAAGTACTTAACCTGTTAACACAATGTACATTTGTACGGCTGTACTTGTTTTCATTTGAGTGTGAATGGGGCTATACTCTAGCAGGCTAACACTAACAGGAAGTACTTAACCTGTTAACACAATGTACATTTGTCTGATTGCTCCACTAATGAGACACTAGTCTGGTTACTAGACCAATGTCATCGCTAGAATGCCTCAGTAAAGACACTGTAGGACCTTTCTAGTTTACACGCTAAGCCCTTGTAAGACTATAGTTGCATATATACACTGTAGCAACTACTGGCAAACAGGCGAAAAATTGAAATTGAAAAATCAACCTCTGAAGTTTGATTTTTTAAAACACCTGACAAAGTTTATAAAAGCAAACTTTGGTAAGAATTTTTTGTTCACAAGACTCTCCTTGCTTCCGTGCTAACACCTGCAAAATAAAATTACTCACCAAAAAAATTGGTTCATGTACAGTATTAGCAAACTTTGACTGTTTTTATGTAAATGTAGACACCAAAAAATCAATGATTTTTCAAAATGGTGATTGGAATGTGTAAATGGACCTAATTATGCATGTTTCTATATACCGGTATGCAGTGCGCATGGAGGCAGAAATACATGTCTTTGCTCACGTGGCTCTCGCTGTGAAAGGGTACCAGTACTACATAAAGTGTACAGTGATGAAGTGGGTTAACTTAATAAAGCAACTTCCAAGTTTGGGTTTTGTATCTTTGAAAGATTTAATTTAATGATGGAGAACTGTGGTGACGTTTCGTTTCCGTGGAGCTTAGCATTGCCTTCAAGATAGATACCGGATATAATTTGATGCTATATCCAAACTTGGACATACACCAGCTCTTTCATTAAAGACCATGGGGCTGTTTCACAAAGATGCTAAGTCCAACTTAACTCTAAGTTGGACTTAAATATTATGGAGAGCCATTTGTAGCCTTAAAATAAAATATATTCAAAAGCAAAAATGTAGGTATTTTAGACTTCTCATTAATTCCACATCAAGAACATGTCATCTCCTTGATAAAAGAACATATTAGTGATTTGCATGAATCAGCATTTTATGCCTTATAAAATAACTTTTACAAAATATTTTCAAAGATGCTAATGGCTTTCCATAAATTTTAAGTCCAACTTAGAGATATGTTCAACGTAGGATCTTTGTGAAACATCCTCCAGGAGTAGCAAAACCATGTACATTATGCATGCTGTGTACTCATAGAGTTGTCGTGATCTGGTGGAAATACATTTGGAGTCACTGAACTTTGAATAACAATTTACAGAGTTCAATTCCCTACCGTCTATGGCAATGATGTCTTTTGGCAAGACATTTAAGGGGAACTCCACCCTGATATCAAGTTGGTTTTAATAGAGGCAGAAAAATGAGAGGAACAGGTCACTGAAAGTTTGAGCAAAACCTCAATGAAAAAAATGGAAGGTGTGAATTTTTAAAGTTGTCATCAGTGAAAGAGAAATTGGCAATAATGTGACGTGTATCTTGCGACGTCTACAATCTCCATATGTCAGGCATAGAAGGTGTAATTGCATGAGTACCTGGTAGGATTTATTCCCTAAATGCAGTGCTTTCTGTGCTGGAGCTACATGTAATTAAAGCTGGGGGAAAATGTGCAAAGTATATGGAAGCACAGGGAGACATTGTATCTTAATTTAACATTTGCTTACAAGATCGATATTATTGTTATTATTATGTACATCTAGCTTTTAATATGGTATTAAATACATTTGCCATTGCTTGACAAAGGCTTGAAGCCCAATATTCACATATTTTGTATCTCCTACGGTTATTTCATTATTTCTTCTTCACCTACACTTGACCCAATTCCTGAATCATTCACCAATGTTTCAAGAGCGGGCATTAACACTGCAAAACAAGGTGAAATTTAATTTCTGCCGCCGTTTGGAAAAAACATGTACACTCCAGAGATGGATTTTAACATTTTTGTTTCTTTGTTATGTTGGCTGGTAAATGTAGTTACTTGGCAATTCCGAAGAAACACCAGAATGTGAGAAAAAGAGTCATCAGAATTTACATTAATTTTAGGGTGCGTTCAAGCAACTTTTTGAAGCTTGAATCACAAACATGAACCACAAATCAAAACACCATTACAAAACATGGTTACTGCGGGAGATCATTCAAGCGATTTAACATCAGCGCTGATTCTTGCTCATTTCATGCCCAGCCACTGCACATCACACTGCACAGTTTGACCCAGGAAGTATAGGTCAACTTCGGAGCAGAGCGTATGCACAGTGCTTGTGTACGCAATTAGCATGCAAAGCAGGCGCACGGTTTTTGCCCAAACCGCGGAAGCAGGCCACGATAGTGACATCATAGACTTATGATTGAGATCTACGTTACGTTCAAGTGATTTTTTATGCAACCTTGATTCTGCAGAATCATGTTACAAAACGCATCTTTTTCAGCGTTTCATGTATGCGTTTTAGAACACGTTCATTGTTTACGACCGACAAAAAATCGCCTGAAATCACTTGAACGCAAGCGGTTTTAACCCTAATAAGGCCGGGGGGGCCATTATGGCCCCCCCCCCCCTCCACGATTTTTCTGATTGCTCGGGAACGCATACAGATGGCGCCCCGCCGCTCGCTGACTTTTTTCTTTCGAGTCTTGCGCAACTTTTAAAAGAATTTTTTTTGAAAATCGGACCTGCGGTTACAAGGTCACGTGACCTTTTGTCTTTGCATGTCAGCCCGAAAATCGCACATTTTCGTGATTTGTGTACAAAACATATGGAAAAGTCATTTTTCCTAAAAACAGGTCTTGTTTAAAGTTTAGATGGTTGTTTTTGGAGTCAAAATAGTTGAATTGTAGTAAGAAATGAAATAAAACAACAAAACACAATGAAATACTGTACATAAGTTAAACAAACAACGAAATACATAAGAAATTACAAAAACAAGATAAGGAATAAGCTGGTTCTTCCAAATTTTTTTGTTGTATTATTATTCAGAATGGTCTATTGAATATACAGTATGTAGTGAAAAAGAATGCTTAAATATGAATAATATATGATTTATGGGTAAAAATGTGATTTTTATGACTTTATTTGCATAAACTACCATAAATATGCAAATGAGTGAATTTTTCAAAAAATTGAAATTATCATATTATTCTATACACTTCACTTGACATGCATGCAAATTTTCGCGGCGATCGGCTGCTTCGCGGTCGAGATCTTAAGGGGGGGCCATAATGGCCCCCCCCCCCCCCCCCCCCCGGCCATACTAAGACCTGAAATAGCCCGGCCTTTTTAGGGTTAAACTAAACGTCTTTGAAACCAAGTTTCTAGGGTGAAAAGGTGTTGCTTGAAGTTCTTGAACGCACCCTTTAGTCAATGCCTTCTGGCTCTTGGCAGACAAATGCAACGGTAAGTTGAAAGTCATTATTCATCACATTCTATCAGACCATTAATGTGGTTTTGTCATGGTAACATGCAATGCTTGTCTGCAAAATCAAAGACAGTTTTCCTGTTGTCAATTGGGGGGGGGGGGGGTTTCTAAAAGTGAACCGGCATAGAGTAGCTGTTTCCTGCTCCGGTGTGCAATTCATCGTTGGCTGTAATTTCCTCATTTCTTTCGCTAGAGCTCTCCTAGTTTTCAGGCACAAACCGTTGTCAGTGCTTAAGGTAGTGTCTGCTCTGTAAGACTACCGGTATCCAGACTGCACACTCCATTGCTCACCATAGTCTCTGTACCTTAGCTGCTCCTGATGCCAATGCAATGACTGACGGAGATAGGCTCGGCTCAAGGCTTTAGGAATTGTGAGTAAGAGTAAGAGTCAAATTGGAGTCTCTTCCTGCAGACTACTCTCCTTCCTCTATCAGAGTTGATCATAGTGAGACTCAATCTGTTATTTGTTTTTTTCTCCTTCTCTATCTTTTACATGCTGTATGACTACAAGTCTTATCCCACTGACAAAGTCAAGGATTTTTTGGCAGAGGAATCCACCGATTCATGTGTAACTGTCGTAAAACGGATTCATCATCGACACGTTTCTACTTTCACGGGTCAAGTGGATATCTGTTTGTGTCCCAGTGCCCGTCTTTGGTAACCAGCCAAAAGTAGTGTCACAATATCTTGACTTGCGGGATCGCATTTCATGCTGGAAATGAGCAGTAATTACATTTGGATATTGTTTCTCAAACGTTGTGTGTACCGGTAATGGATCTATGCTACGATGCGTATTCTGGGAGTTAATCGTTTCTGACTTTCTGTTTCATTTTCTGCTGGAAAGTTTTTTGTGAGGTTTTGACAAGATGTTGTGTTTTGTTTGTTCTTTCTTGACCGAGAGAGATGTTTTCCTTTCGTCTAGACCTGAGGAATTAAAAACGTGGTTCGTGTACTTCCTATGGAATGCCACACATCACTCCTCTGAATGATACTTCTGCGTTGAGTCTTGGTTGATTCGATCGATACTGAGTTGGCTTCCAGTGCGTCCAGTTTGTTTACTTTTGTACTTTCTTTTAAAGTGTATCAATCACCTAAATATATTTTGCTTTGTATACAGGTTTCATGTCGTTATTACTACATGTGTACTTAAAATATGAGCTTCCATTATTACCTCTATTTAATTTTAATTAGATATCAAGTTTAATTACCCTCTCAACTAACATCCAGTCCGACTTGGGACCCGTATTATGCAATCCTTTGTTTTCTCTTTATACTCCTATAACGTTTTTTAGTTGATTTTATTTATTTTAACATCCTATGTAACGAGACAAGGAGACCTACTCTTGTATGGAGTACTTGTAAATTTGTTTAACGGTCATTATCGGTAATCGTCTTTGACAGCTATTTAGTGGATGGAGGAATTGAAAATATGTCTTTGATTTATTTAGTGTCTTGAGTGTTTGTCTATTTGTTTTACACCCATATCTCATCTGTTGGGAGTCAAAAAGGCATTAACTGTGTGTATGAACCCTTCTGGCTCCTAGCAGATGATCTGTATGATAATGTACAGTGGAACCTGTATATAAAGACCGCTCAAGTGAGACAAGAAAAAGTGGTCTTTATGCATATAGGCAGGTGGTGTCTATGTACAGGTTCCTTTAAAGGCAGGCTTTACTACTTCAGCCAGAAGAGATTAGACCACCCAGCGAGCCAGCGAGGTCACTGTGACAGGTGGCTATCGAGTAGTATCTCATTAACTCAGCTCTCATTTAACATAACAAAAAGAGGATCATGGGGGACCAACAGGCACCGATTGGGGAAGTTTTCTATATAGAGGGAGCAAGTAGCTACAATTAGGACAGTCTGCCTGTAATAGTATATGTTTCAATGAGAAACCATTTTCAGGGGGGGGGGGGGGGAAAGGGTGGTCTTTATAGACAGGTGGTAGCTAGAGCAGATTAGACTTTACTTGACTAAGGTTTGGATTGTGACCATAACCAGTTGTTCCATTTACATATTTAAGTACATTTTTGTGGAAATTTGTATTTTGCTGTTTCACCAGTTTCATGAATGTTACCATTCTTAGGGTACTTTATCAATTTAGGGTTTCTCCTGAATCACAATTATATATAAAAAATTGGAACATATTCAAAAGTTTTGTATCATTTTAATGTAAAATGCCTCTCACTGGGCCCAAGACTAGTGTAATGAGATTTTACTGAACCACATGGAAAGAAATTGTTTTTGCTTTCGAATGTCAACTAAAACTGGATTATGGGGAACAGCCATGTTTATCCAGACATTTGTAAATTGGATCAAATTAGAACCCCCCCCCCCCCCCATGAATACATCCCTCTTTTTGGCACGAAGTTGAAGAATGAAATGTGTTTTCAAGTTAAACTAGTAAAGGGGAAAAAGAGGGGAAGAGGCATATTACATATTTTGTTTAAAGTCGTTTAAAGGTGTTCATGCAAGTTTATAAAATATGTATGTAAAAGTTGGAAGATCTTTATTTGAAATGATACAGCAGCTGTACGACACTCGATCGCTCCTGTCGTGATTGCTCTGAGTCAGTTTCTTACACCAAATTTCTGAATTCTTAACTTCTGCTGTGGACCCAAAACTATACTTACAGTGTACAACCAAACCTAAAACCCAATTGCTACTGCAACCCTAACCATAACCCTAAACCTTTGAAGTAAAGCGTAGAGCAATAGACCATTTTCGTAATGTAATCAAATTTAATGCATAAATCTTTAAGTTCCTCATTACAAGTTATTTCAGTCACCTGTTACAATTAATTGTATTTCAATAGTCAAAATGCAAATTGCAGACATTTACTGTTATGGCTTTCCTACCGAACATCGTGTAATGTATGCAATTGGCATTCTGACGATTGAAATACAATTAATTGTAACAGGTGACTGAAATAACTTGTAATGAGGAACTTAAAGATTTGGGCTTTAAATTTGATGACATGAAAATGATCTATTGATCTTGAATCACCAACACAGCAGAACAACCTGTTGTGTGAGCACTAGTAAAACTGCAGAGACGTTCTTGTTAAAGTGGTTGAATCTAATAATGTGAAGATGCATGTCATTATATTTTTGGAATGAAAAGTACAAGTTTAGGTATGAAAATGAAAGTAAAAACTAGCTTTATTGTTTCGATGTACACTAGCTGTATCAGGAAATGGGATATGACTATTTTCAAAAGAAAATTGCACTTAACATTCCTGCATTTAGTTTTTTTTGCAAAAGAAAAAATTACCTGCCTCAAAATGAGATCATCAGGTCAAGTTGTAAATGACCCCTATAAAAATGTATGTGTATATCAATCTGTTGTTGAATCTCGTAACAAGATAAGTTGATGTAAAATGATACAATATGTCCATGAATTACATATATTCAGCCATGATTATAAGGTTTCGCTCATCAAGTTATCTCATTAAATACATGTACTGGTAGATAAAATATGTGTTTAGTTGATAAAATAAAGTGTATTTATTATACACATATATATCTACCCTACAAGTATATGTACTCCTGAATTCATAATTGCCAGTACAGGGTCATCATTCATTTGTTTATTCAGTCATATATTACCAAAGAGTTCAAAATACATTGAATTTCTGCATAACAACAAGTAGGTCTAATACATTTGATATATCGTTCCTATTTTCACGAAGTGACGGTAGTGAGGAAAATCGCATTCAATTTGCGTGACGATTGTCGTCACTACCGTCACTTCGTAAAAATAGGAACGATATATGGCGACCAAAATATAGTAAATTATAGCTAGTCATGAAATTTGATATTTGGTTTAGTTTACAAAATAAAGTATAAGACATAAACATGTAGTACCCAACATAAACATTTAGTACCTATACACATGTAGAATGTACTTGGGAGTTTTGTACACTATAGTACAGTGTCATGGGGGGGGGGGGACATGTCAGGATATCCTCATTTGCAAGGGCAAGTTGCTTGAAACGTCACAGCCAGGAAACAGATCTTCAAGGAAAAGTAAGGCTGAAATAACACAAGTAATACCATGATGTTACAACACAATGGAGTCATTTTGTATCCATAATATAGGCCTATTTCAATTATCAGCTTCAAATAAAATGTTAGTTCTGTTGCAAATGATAGTAGATTTCAACACATGCACACATTCTTTGATAGTCAATAAGACATTTTGTCTGTTTATTGCTAGAAGATCTTCAAGGAAAAGTAAGGATGAAATAGCAGAAGCAATACCATGCAAAATGATAATACAGCACAATGGAGTCATCTTGTAGCTTTATAAATGATTGCAGATTGCATGCACACTTCTAGTCATTTTGCTGTTTTTTGCCAGAAAGCTGTTAACTGGTATGTTTTTAACACCCGTTTTGGCTCTAAACAGGCAACTTGAACTGGTAGGCTGCAGGTTTTGATTAATTAGATTGATATTTTATCTTGGTCACGTATCACTCAACTACAACACAGATGTGCCTCTTTTATCTGTGACACCGATTAATCACCCTAGTTTATAATGTATGCTGTGCTATGACAAGTAGAAGAACCTTATTTTATATTAAAGGGGAAGTCCACCCTGATATTAAGTTGGTTTGACTAGAAGAAGACAAATTAGAGAAACAGGTCAGTGAAAGTTTGAGCAAAAACTGATTAAAAATAATACTGTAATTTTATTACTTTTTGAAGGTGCGATCAATCAAGAACAATTTGGCAACTCTGTGACGCATCTTGCGAGCTCCCTTCCCATATGCCTCATACTAAAAAACTTCAAGTTTTTTTAATTTCCCTTAAGAAAATATTCAATGATACATTCTCCCTAATTATAATTATTGGTAGAATTGTGCTTAACTTGTCAATAGTAATAAAATGATATCAGAAAGCTTAAAAACAATTGAAGGTTTTTAATTGTTTACTATATAAAAAATCAACTTTAGATTTTTAGATTTTTTTTGCTTTCTATGTGAATTTAACAAGTGTATATCCATTTTATAAGGTTACTGTATTTTATTCTGCCATGCTGCCCTGGCGTGTCCATAATAATTATGCTGATTGGTTTTGAAATGACCCTCTGAAAGTTAAGTCTCTTCCACTGTACCATAGTAGATCCAGTATGAATCAGTATGTGACTATACTTCTCTTCATTTTTATCAAATTATGCGGTCTCATTTTGTAAATTTTGAGATTTTCTTTTCTCTTGCTGATTTAAGTATTTTTACATGGACAATTTGTGACTCATGTCAAAAGCCACATTGTGTTTAAATCCCAGGGGCAGAATCATCATTGAATTATCTTTGGAGAGGGATTACTTGCATTGCCAATTTGAAGATTGGGAGAGGTTAGAGGGGTTGTACCATTGATATATTTTTTCTCCTATACTTTCACATCCCCTCATTTCTCATTTTCTTGCTCATTTTTCAATCTTGTCTCCTTTTTTCCTGTTATCCACCTCGCTTTCTGTTCCATTTTCAGCCTTTTCCATCTCTCCTTCTGTTCTTGCAAACCCTTTCCCTTCTCCTCTTCTTCTCCTTCTCTTCCTTCCCTTTCAAATGTTAGGTCACCACCTTTAACAATTTATTGTCCAGCCAAAATGCCTGGCCCACACAATATATTAAATCATTCATTTATTGCAACCATAAGTTGGATTTCATACAGTAAAAAAGGCAGGCATATAAATGGTTCACAATATAGTTATATATATATACTTTGTACAATAAAACTGTATAAATTGACACTTTAGATACATAGATATGAAAAGAAGAAAAGAAAAAAAAATACACTCAAGAGCAATCGCATTTAAACATAATTAAAAGGTACATAGGACTTCACAGGACCAATAATCATATATCAACTGACATCAACGTATTGTCCAACAATTAAAATGCATATATGCACATTCTCCACTCCATTGGAAGCATTACAGCCAGCGCCATTTTTTAGAAGTTAGCAATGCTGAGCAAACTACCATACCTTGGATATCATACCTTGGAAGTAGGCATAAAATTATACAAAACTAATTTGCCCCTTGGTGTCCGCTAGTGTGTTAATACTCTTGAAATTGGTGTTGTGCAGTTATGGATGAACATGGGCAGTTGAATAATTCACCAGGATTAAACTTGTCCTTCTTCAGTGACCAGTACATATCAAGATTTGATTTGAAAGAATTGAGTGATGGACTTTCTGCTACAAATTAATTTTGTTCTTGCAAACCCTTCCCCTTCTCCTCTTCATCTCCTTCTCTTCTTTCCCTCCTTCTCTTCCTTCCCTCCTTCCCTCCTTCCCTTTCAAATGTTGGGTCATACACATACCACCTTTAACAATATATTGTCCGGCCAAAATAGCTACAGTATACCCTTATCCCTACATGTGGGTTAATATGTTGGGATAATTGCTTAGCTGGTCTCCCAAGGGTTTAGGAATCTCAATCAGCTAAAGATTTTCCATTGAACTTTAACAAATTTGTAAAAAGGGGTGAGTGGGGAAATATGCTCAGACCCTTAACACAAGCATTTAAATCCTGTTTAAAAAGTTGTAACAAAATTATATGATATAAGTTTTTTTAAAGCTAACAATATAATAGCTATTATGTGTGAGTATTTTGCGTTATGCATAAGTACATGTTTATTCTTCATATCGAAGGGGAATAAAACAATGTGAATTTGACTTATATTTTTGTATATACTTGTAATAGTCTTTATTTTGATATATGTAAGCACAGACCCTAATTTGACACTTTATTGAAATGGAAACTCAAATTTGTGACTCACTAAAAGTTGACCAAACAATGTCTTGCTGGGCCATGTTTCAAAAGAAAAGGAGAACTTTTTGCCTGAACATACATGGAGATTGTTTTTGCTGTATATATGCACTGAAAATGTTGAAAAATGAAGATATTTCTTCAAGGAATATTCTTTTCATTCAAATATTCCACACGCTAATATACTTGGCTACGTTTGTTGACTCAATCGGATGCATTCTGATGTAATTTGGAATAGTGAGTAAGATCTTCAGTACCCCCCCCCCCCTCCTGGTATTTAAACATTGAAGCCCCTTGCTTTACACCTGCCAAACTTGGCACTGCACTCCGAAGGAACCTTATTCCCTGCGGAGTCTCCGCTGCAGATGTTGTCGCCCTTTTTTCCTCTTGTTCTTGCCCTAGCTCTTTCAAAATAAGCTGTTGTCCCAAGGAAGAGAGCGAGACGACGATAAGAAGGAGGATTTTGAAATTGGACAACATTCGTGTTTCCTAAGACACAGCTGTTTAGTGCAGATCTATGTACACTGTCCATGGATGTTCCTTGCTAAGTGCTAACCATGCACTGCTGAAGCGTGAAGTAATTTTCTTTCTCAATTGCTTGCCAGTTGGCAATGTTTTTTAAAGGGTTTATATTTGGCGTTAACTGTGGTATGTTCCTCGTCATCCTAGCGGTTACATATCTTGTGGATATTGTAATACAACAAAGGGATCAAAAAGCAATCATCTCTTTTTGTGTAGGCGGGTATTGTTGAACATGGATTCTAATGTTCCAATGGTTTTATTACAGTGAAACTGTTATATGCTATGACTTTAAAAAAAGCATTGTCTGGTTTGTGAGCTTTATGGTTATTGGATTCTTATTGCAATACAGACTGACTTCATATTTTTCTTCTTTGCTACTCTGAGTAGTCATCAATGATGAACATCTGCCTTTAAGAGAATGAATGTTATAAGACCTCGGAGCAAGTTGTTTTCTCTTTAACCATCTCTTTACGAGCCATGACTGAGCAACATCCTCCTGCGGCCAGCTGAACAATAACCCCCCCCCCCCGAAAATTATTATGATCTCACTACTGAAGCCTTGTGGGTATTTTTTTTTCATTGTCTACTATGTCTCGAAGAAATGATGTCTGTTCTTGATATAGTGTTTTCAATGTGCGATGGAATTCGTTCTTGTGATGGGACAGGTAACGTGTTGTGCTGTAGGCTCTTGCGCAATATCCTGCGTTGTACTGTATGTATCACCTTGAGATGTAATCTGTAATAATGTCACTGTCATTTTCCTGCCTGAAGATCACTACGTTAGAAACGATCTTCGCTGTATTCGACTGTTGAAGCCTTAGGCTTTGGCATGACAAAGAGGAAAGAGCTAGCACTGATGTTTTTTCTTGGGAATCAACAACTTATTAAAGAGCTCCATAGACTTTAAAATAATAGACCGTGTTTATGTTGGACAGTGGAGAACTTGTAGGCCTCTGTATTTCTTTGAACTTGTGTTTGCTATCTCTCATCGTTAAATCCTCCGTTGTAAAAGCCTCCAGGAGCTACACACAAATACATACATGTGGGACTACATGCACTTTCCAGAGGAGATCACCATTACATTAATGCCTAAGGGGAGACTGTGATCACTTGCTTATCATACAGCTTTGCCATCATTAACATTTCAAAATGGCCTCCCTGGTTACGTGGGTAATGTCGACGGGGGCGGACGCAGCAGATTTCTCGCAGATTCTCTTTTGGCCGGCCGAGCTGAAGATCGATCCCTCCAAACTGGGTAGGTATTTATATTCTTTAAGAGTGTGACGAACGAGTGGCTGCATGCATGGTCATTCATCACAAGACAAACGGTGCATGCCGGAATGTGTTGAGATGGGGATGAGAGTTTGCCTGCAAAAGCCAAGTGTTATAGCATCGCTCTATGTATTGCATGTGCGGTGACTGGAGTTGTAGGCATACACAGTACACGTACATGTGCTGCACTTATTATGTTGCCATCATATGTATGTACAGTACATACATGTGAATTGCCAAAACGATTTTAATGGTTTGAACGTGGTAGGTCCATGGTTTGAAGTAGAACTATTGTTGGTACATAAATCTGGGTTTGTAATGTATAGGCTAGAGCTGATGTTGTGATGGCAATGTTACTTTCTAATTAATCAGTTAATGTGTAGATACATTGTTTTAAACTTAGGCTTTATTTTAGGGCTCTTTTCAATATTCTCAGAGCTTAGATATTATGTTATGTACATGTATGTACATATATCATGTTACTGCCCCTCGTTCTCTCTCTCTCTCTCTCTCTCTCTGCCACATCTCTCCTCCCTGTCTCTTTCTCTCTCCCTCTGTGATCTCTCTTCCCTGTCTCTCCTCCCTGTCTCTTTCTCTCTCTCTTTCTCTATCTTGGTCCCTACCCATCTCTCTCCTTTTTAATATTCCCAGCAACAATCATTCTTGTATATGGTACGCTGCCCCCCCCCCCTCTCTCTCTCTCTCTCTCTCTCTGAGCGCGAGCATTTATACTGCTAAATCCGGGCTAGTTTCGGCAAGCGTTTAAATATACTACAATCCAGAGGTGGGTTTTTCAATTCAGTTTTTTGTTGTGTTTATGTGTAGCTGCCTAGCACTTTCGAACAAAACAATGACATGTGAGAAAAACCAACTGTTTTTGCTTGTAGCGTTAATGCCCCTAAAGTTGGAAAGAGAAACGTATCTTGAGAGAGAATGGTCTATCATATCATCTTCTTGGAGCAAGAAAGGTGTTTTACCCATATTGAGATAGAAGATAGATGTTGATCTAGTGACAAACAGATAGATAAATAGATAGATAGATAAATAGATGGATGGATGGATAGATAGAAGATACATGTACAGTAGGTGGGTGGAGAAAGACTAATGGATAAAAAGATGCAGGTGAATAAATAGATTGTTGTGTAGAGATAGAGAGGGAAAGAGAGATAGAGAGAGTGAAAGGGGGAGATAAAAAGCATGAGAGGGGGAGGGAAAAAAGCAAGAGAAAGAGAGAGAGAGAGGGAGAAAGACATAGACACAGAGGAAAACAGAGAGAAAGAAAGAGAGAGAGAGAGAGAGAGAGAGAAAAATGTAAGGATGTTTTTCAAGGATGAGGTCAACAATGTATGTACATGTAGTGCATACCGGTACATACTTTTTTTTTTAATTAAGTAAAAAGAATGAAAATTATCATGTAACGGAAGGAGGATTACATATTTTTCCAAGTTTACTCATTTCGGAAAGCTGTCTGAATCATATGACAGTTGCAAGGTTGGTAATGGGGAGGGATTATACACTGCAAATGTTTAAATCTAACCCCAAACAAATCCATAAGGATCACACCTTGGGATAAATATAGCGTTGTACTGAATAAAGTATGTCGTCTGATCAATCAGAATCCTCACTCTCGTGTGTCAGGCGGGGCTTAGCTGGCACTCGATCTGCCGCGACAGTTGGAAAACAATCGTTTGTTGGGCTTGAGCAAACGATTACTAGCACTTTAACACTTCCATATGCCGGGATAGCATTGTGTTGTGTCATTATTGGTGGAAAGGGAAAAGGGATTAATTAGCACCTTCCCCC
The DNA here is from genome assembly GCF_000002235.5 of Strongylocentrotus purpuratus. Lineage (NCBI taxonomy): Eukaryota > Metazoa > Echinodermata > Echinoidea > Camarodonta > Strongylocentrotidae > Strongylocentrotus > Strongylocentrotus purpuratus. The sequence goes on from NW_022145597.1 coordinate 11,200,989, forward strand.
CTCCTGTCGCTGATCTCCTCCCCCTTCGGCTGTCGGGAAGCACCCCTCACTCTGTGTCACCCCTCATTCTGTGTCCTGACGAGGTGAGGTTAAGGAAGAATCGAGAGAGCATTAAACTGGAAAGCTCTGTCATCTGTCTCAGCACTGCACCGAACTCAGCCATCATTTAAATTTGGTAGATTGTATCAAGTTTAAATATACGCATTTGAGGAGATACCATGCGAGCTTTAATATATGTATGCGAGAAATAATAATTACACATCATCAGATCAACTCTCCTCCCCCTTTCGGCTGTGAGGAAGCACCCCTTCACTCTGTGTCCAGATGTGGTAGGGAAGAATCGAGAGAGCATTTAACTGGAAAGCTCTGTCTCATTACTGCACCGAACTCAGCCATCATTCAAATTTGGTAGATTGGATCAAGCCTAAATACATGTATATGCATTTGAAGAGATACCTCAGCAGCTATATGCGAGAAATCATCAGACATCATCAGATGAACTCGTCTCCTGTCGTGGGGGTGTAGGAAGGCAACCTGCATGGATCACCTGCCCCAGCTGAGCCGCTGAGCGTGTTGGAAATTACAAGCTCGTTACGGGATGATGAGTTTTATGCATGACGAACATACAGTATCAGTTGATTGAAATGAGATTGTAACCACCACGAATTACGTACATATGCATCAGAAGTCCGGACATCTGGTGGAATGCGCCTGCAGTACGATTTCTTTTTCCGTCATTGGTATTCCTGATCTATGTCTTTGACAGACGCACTTCTCTAGAAGATTGTTAGTGGTAGCGTTATGAACTTGTGCTGGAAGGATGTCTCTATAGTTGCAATTGGTAAATTGAAATTTGAGTTGAAAGAGCAGCAGAGTATTTCAGTTCCAAGGAAAATATTCAAGCAGGATAGAGCCATGACCATGCATTTTAAGGCAATTGGAAGCCATTGAACTCTGATTTGACGATTCAAGTGGATTAGGAATCCTCCAAGTCTCTGAGTCCTTATCCAGGGTGATCCGATCAAGTTTGCAATGGTGCGTGCATTGAATTAGCCACAAGCAAGAATGAATATTTCATGGAACTTTACCCTCAGATTTTGAAGAAAAAAACAACCTGTGTTCAATTTCTAGCCAAAAGTGAGGATAGCCAGTGGAACATACTTCACCCTCAGCTTGTGGACAAAAAAACCTGTCTCAAGGACTAGTCCTTAGCATGATCCCCTCTTTGCGTCAAGATCAACTAATCTGGATTAAAACCCTAATCAAGTTGTGGATTAGGAAAGACTGCTACAAAGGACTGGACAAAGTCGCATTTCATTGTGCCTCTCTGAGATTTATTATTAAGGATATATAACGCACTCATTTTTTTCAGTAATATGTGGGATGTCAATGATATATTTATGCCCATGTGATCTCCAAGAGGACAAAAAAGGAGATCCTGCAGAGACATCCTAATCGAACCGTGTTTGAATAAAGGATTGTATAAGGATTGTATAAGACAAATTTGATCAACATTGAGCTATCCCTCACATGAAACTTATCGTCTTTCCTTCTTAACGTTACCGTCGAGGGAAAGATATATGTTCCTTGCAAAAAAAGCTTCATTCCTTGAGGCGCAGACAGAAAGAGAGGGAGAGAGAGAGACACTCCTTGAAACAAAGACAGTTGTCCCGCCTTCTTATTTCAGCTGCCGAGACAGAGAGATCGCTTCTTGAACAGAAAACAAGTTGCAAATTTGTCACCTTGGTGTCTGTCTCGTCGACTGTTGATAAGCTCTTGTCGTGTTATTTAGGTGTAGTTTAATCGGCAAAACAGGATCATTGCTCGTCTTCATCAGCTTCGCAGAATTAGTCAAACTGTCGAGAATGTCACTAAAAGGAAATGACTATTTTCATTTTGCTTTCTAAGAATTGGATCATTGCCTGTTTATGAGGCCCTTAAAGTTATGGAGGAAGGGAGGATGCATAGAGAATCAGATAGTTCATGAGTAGATTTGGATATATTTCCTTTTGAGATTTGAGCTGCAGTTTGATAATCAACAGACCCGAGATACAACCAACTGCTGATTTGAACCAATAGACAGCAAAAAACTAAGCACATCCCTTGCCTTTGTTGTTGAAGATCTTGGACAGTACTGCCTGTTCGCTCGTCTCAATGTCATCCCTGCAAATTTTCGTCATATGATATGTAATTGTCCTAAGAAGAAAAACATAATTCAACAACAAGATCAAGTTTCATTATCTTTCTGATTATGTCACTCATGACAAATTAAAATCAATTGTCCAGAGACGGAACTAAAACGGGAGAACTACAAGGAAGGGTAGTTTTAAGTGGATTGCTGTAGAAAGTCGGAGACGGTTGACGCTTGAAACAGGAGCAGTATATCGGCTCTGTAAATAATTCTCAGCCAACACCTTATGTGTCATGGAAATTCTGATTAGGTTCCACCTGTGATACTTTGTGAAACCTGTCTCCTGGCCAAAGGGCCAGGCGAGTCACAAGCAATATCCTTTGGGCAGAATCATCACTTCTGCAGCAATTGCTGTGCTGTACCTTGACTAACTGTCTCAAGTAGCCATCTCGGTTTACATGCAAGTCCATGATTGTGATTATACATCGCCTCAATCAGATTTTTCTTTCAAGAAGAGAAGACAGGAACTTGTCCAAGTTTTATCCCTCTTCTGAAGTAGCCACTGGGTGTACAAGTTCATGGCAGTTCTTGGACATTGCCTCAATACTTTCTGATTTTTCTTGTAAGAAGAGGAGACAGGAACTTAAATTGTCCAAGTTTGATCACTCTTTGCAAGAGCTACTATAGATCGACAACCTGGTGTCCCAACGATGCTGAAGGGTCACATGCCTTCCAGCTTTCAAGCAAAATGACTATTCCTTTTTTTAAATGCCTGGAAAATCTGGATGTTGACAGCAGACTGTCATCTCGGATCCTGCAGGTGTATCCTCAACTTGTTCGTTAAGCACTTCTGCAGAATCTATGGTGGAATGGTCTATATACTGACAAACCAAGTAGAACATGCAGTTGGATTTAAATTGGATATTGCATCACTAAAGCTCCAATCTTCTTCTCTACTTTGTTCAGTTTGACTTTTATGTTTTTGGAGAGATCATATTTGTTGGATGTGATATTTGATAAAGATGTCTCTTGGAAGTGTTTGGGATACTGACAAACCAAGTAGAACGTGCAGCTGGATTTAAATAGGATATATTGCATCACTAAAGCTTTAATCGTCTTCTCTACTTTCTTCAGTTTGATTTTAATGTTGTTGGAGAGATAGTATTTTTTGTATTTAATAAAGATGTCTCTTGGAAGTGTTTGGGAAACAATGCAGTCAGTAGCATCCTTCTTCATGGAATTTGACTGGTCAGAGAATCATATGAGTAAGTGGTTTAGTCCATTTTTGAAAATCTATTGATATCTGTCACTTTATTGTGTACATATGTTTATCATGTGTATCTTCTGTAATAATTTGTTGAAAATACGTGGGAGAAAGGAAGTAAAGGAAAAGATGTGCATACATCGAAAAAGGAAAGAGGAAGAGACAGAGAGAGAGAGAGAGAGAGAGAGAGAGAAAGAGAGAGTACACATGTGTTTGTGTATGGTTGTGTGTGTGGGAGAGAGAGGAAGAGACTAAGAGAGTACATGAAACATTTCCTATTGCAGTTCATTTGAAGAAAATTCGTTTTTGAAAGGTTAGTAAAATCTTTCTAATGAAAGGTTAGTAAAATCTTTCTAATGAAAGGTTAGTAAAATCTTTCTAATGAAAGGTTTTTCTGCCTTGTGCATCTACAGTGTAGTTCTATTATGATCATAGGTGACACCCAGCTCTGCTACATGCACTGTACAGTGTATTGTACCATTGCTGTTGCTAGCTGCTACTGCATTTATTACTTTTCTTTATCTCCATTTGCCACAATAAATTGCTACTATGTACAGCTGGTACCTTCATATCAATACAGATATATCGTCAGTTTTGAGCAAGAAGGGCACTAACTCATATATTTTAACAGAGAAATTAACGCCCTTTTTGCTTTGAATAGATGAATTTTATTATCATTCGTCCTATTTTCTGATTATAAACCATCTTTGTAGCCACATGGACGTTAACCGTGTGTTGAAGTATATGGGTTAACATCTTCGTGGCTCCAAAGAGATGAAATATATTTCTCATTTCATAAAATTTAAATGGCTTTATTTGCAAAACACTTAATGCCCTTTTCTCTCTGTTGGTTCTGCTTCTGAGTGCACACACAGATTCGTTTCACCTATTTCATTACAACATATTACTAATCAATACTTGCAGCTGTTAATTCCACCAAAAGACAAACAAAATGAGAATTTTTACCCTGATTCTGGAGCGAATGCAAGTAAACACATCAGCTGTAAGCCTCGGGCTAGTACACACTGGGTGCGTTTACACTGCAAGAATTTTTTTTTTCTCGATTATTCTCACATTCTGGTGTTTTGTTGGTAGTTGCTGATACATAAGCAGCTACCAGCAAACATGATGAAAAAACGAAAATCGAAAAATCCACCTCTGGAGACTGAAGTGTGTTGTTTTTTTTTTTAGCCAGCAGAAATTTTACTGATTTTTGCAATGTTAATTAATGCCTGCTCTTAAAGGGATCGTTTAACAATGTTAAATCTGAGATACACGGTCCTACATGTTATCAGTGTCTGTGATATGGTGTAACATTGAAGCCCTAAAAAAATCGCGCTTCAAAATGATCAAGAAGTGCCTCAAAAAAGTAAAAATCTTTGAGTGACCGGTTATACCATACTCGTTTTCCCCAATAGACTGTAGTGTTATGAAAACCGTCAGGCGAACGGTTTTCAAAATTTGTAATTCCAATCATAAATATCTTGATAATCAGACAGGCGATCGTCTTGTAAAAGTCATGGGGTTCCTGACTGACCTAAAGGTTTATAATTATCATTGCATCATGAACTAAATCCAGAATTTTGTTTCAGAATCTGAGACAAAGTTACCGGATCCCTTTAAAACGTCAGTGAATGATTCCAATATTTGGTCATGTGATTTTCCTCGCTTCTGTGCAATCGCATGCAGAGCAACGACAAGTCTAACCCTAACCCTAACCCTATACAAATTTCAGTACGCTTACACGCGAGCTCGTCAGCGTGCTCGCCAACGAGTTCGTTGACGAGCAAGCAGACGAACTCGCCAGCGAGCTCGTTTCGTTCCAAATATGCAAATTAGCTACGAACTCGTTGGCGTGCTCGTTGGCGAGCTCGTTGGCGTGCTCGAAATATACACGCTCGTCACTGGCCGATAAGCTCGTTGGCGAGTTCGTCAACGAGTTCGTCGGCGAGTTCGTCGAGGAGCTCGTCGGCGAGTTCGTCGACAATCTCGTGGAAAAAATGGCTGCACGCTTTATAATGGCGTGCGTAACAGCAGGTTGGCATTGAGAACAAATTTGTGTTTACATATAGAGGTGAACTTGATGATCCTGTTGAGCTATTGGCAAGCATATATATATATATTTATCTAACTTATCAGCCTTTCAATATCCTGCTAACATCTGCAGGCTGGCCATGCAAGGGCAATTCAGTTGGCTAGCTGGTGAAGAATACAGTGATACTCTTAGGGCAATTTAAAAGCTCATTACTTCTGGGATATCAATCAATTAAATCACTAATATATCAAAGAACAGAAAGAAAAGATTTAACATAAAATGTAACTTAAAACAAGTAGCTCTTTATTAGAGTCAATACAAACCCTGTATAATGCATGTTACCTGTATGCAGGGTTCACAACTTCACACAACAATATGAATGAATAAATGATTTCCAAATTATATAATTACACTGTATAATGAAATTAAATATGTGAGTAATTACACTGTATAATACTCTGCCTTTGAAGAAATATTATTATCCATTTTGGTAATTATTTATCCATCATTCTAATCACTCATAATATTACAAAGATCCAAACTAATAAAGTGGTATTCATACAATAACTATGTAGCATCCCCCCTTTTTGTCAGTGTATTCACCAACCCAGGGTACCAAGTAATGATACATGTACACTATAGGATCTCTAGAACAATCCCTTCTTTATATCCGCTAGCAAACTAGTTTTCAGTATTCAGACCAAATGCATTCTTGTGCTCTCATGTTGCCTAAAAGGTAGGGTTTGTCATTCAAGATACAGAAATGTTTACATGAATATAATCTTATCACATAGATATCTAATGTTACTTTATTGAAGTGAATATACTATGTGCTAGATAGATAAACAAAATTCCCAATATATGAAAAGATATCTCACTAGAAAGAGAATGAATACATTATCTCATTAATCATTACTCTACACTTCTCTTTCATAAATGTATAAGAGAGGTAACTAACTGTTGGCCTAGTCTTATTATAAATACACAATAGAACATTTAGTTAAAAGGTGTGAGAAATTAGTTTTTCTCTTACCTAAAACAAAGGAGCTGCAATACCATTCAAAACCCATGTCTGCTCTCCACAACAGCAAGATAGACAAGGCAATGACGAAGGTCGTCATTGCAAAAAAGACTTGACCAAATGGGCCTAAATCAATTCATTCTTATCAGGAATGCTACCAGTGGTAATTCCACAAGAGAGAGTACACAAGAAAGTGAGAGAGGGGAGAAGAGAGGAATAGGGATTTGTGTCTAAGCAGGGGGGGGGATCCTATGTACATAAGGAGAGAGCAAGATAGAAACAGGGAGTTGACCTCGAATCAAGCACTGGGTGTGTGGTCTTATGTAATACCTGATAGTGACATTTCAGGTATATGATACAGTCAGAATAAATGGCACCCCCCCCCCCTTCCCAATCTGGTATGCTGCAAATAAATGTTTCAAAGTTTCAAAAGAATTTAATTAAATTTACAAGAAATTTGACAGGTTACTTCAGCATGAAAAAGCTATTGTTTCAATTTCAACATAAATTTTCTGAACTTTCAATGTAATTGCATATGTGTATCTTTATGATACTGGAGAGATTTCACCATGGATATTTCAGATCTAAGTATAAAAATAAAAGAGTATATTCTATGGTGATAATTTTGTCCATGTCTTAATGCAGATATGTAGTGGAGATAACTTAAATAATGTTGTGTTTCAAAACCCTGGGTTTAAATGTTTATGTAAGGTGAAACCCATTTTTTGCCCTTTTTAGGACGTACACCAAAACGTGACGTGAAAAAACCTAGTCCCTGGTAATGAGTATTCTCTAAATTTGTATGACTATCTGATGTTCAATTATTGTCTGGTAGTAAGTTCTGAATCTATTTATGCTCATGTCATTAATAACCTTAGGTTGCGTGGCAAAGTTTTTTCATAATCACCATATTTGACAATTCCCAGTTTATTTCTTGGAAGAACTCCATGGATCAAATCAATTAAAAAAAGATGAAGCTTAAAATGTTATAGTTAAAAAAACAGCACATGTTTGAAATTCTAAAAATTCTTTGGTGTCCACCCATAACATGCGTTACCGTATATGAAAAATACAAAATACAATTTTGTTAAGAAAACTTCATTTATAATCGTTGTAATCTTTCACAAGAAAGGCTTTCTACATTGTGTATATAAAATTCATTGAATTGTTCAATTTTGAATCAAATAGATATTTTTAAAATAATTATGAAACTTTGGTGTCCACCCTAGAGGGCTGGGTTTACCAGTTTAACCCTGAGTTCGCCACGAGCTCCCGAGTTTACCCCCGAGTTCGCCACAAGCTCCCCAGTTTAACCCGAGCTCGCCACGAACTCCCCCTTTTACCCACGAGCTCGCCACGAGCTCCCCCTTTTACCCACGAGCTCGCCACGAGCTCCCCAGTTTACCCCCGAGCTCCCCAGTTTACGCCCGAGCTCGCCACGAGCTCCCCATTTTACCAACGAGCTCGTCACGAACTCCCCCTTTTACCCACGAGCTCGCCATGAGCTCCCTCTTTTACCCACGAACTCGCCACGAGCTCCCCCTTTTACCAACGAGCTCGTCACGAGCTCGCCACGAGCTCCCCCTTTTACCCACGAGCTCGCCACGAGCTGCCCAGTTTACCCGCGAGTTCGCCACGAGCTCGTGACGAACTCGTTCACGAGCTCGTGAAGATTTTGTAAGATCGTTACTAGCGTCCTGGAAGCGTGTTACGAGCTTAAAGCCTAAAAAACGATCTTATTAAGCTTACCACGAGCATAATACGAGTTCGCGACGAACTTAAATTTGTATAGGGGCTAGCAAACACCAACGGTTTTTATGGTTAACCCATGCAATAATATTCCATATTAAAGATTGATGATTTTCAAAATGGCGTTTGGGCTGTGTAAATGGGCCTTGTGAACCAGTGAAAAAAATACACGGGGGCTCAGGGCGAAATAGCCCCCAAAATGCCCAAAAGAGCCCCCGAAAATCAGAAAAGAGCCCCCGAAAATTTGCATAGAGTTCAATGCAAAACACATTTTAGAATGTTATTTTCATGCAGGCAAGGTTGAAAAGTAGCCCCCGAAAATTAAATATTAATTTTTTCCCTGTTGTAAACATTTTGCCCGGGTCATAAAAGCAGCAGTAATTGACAATTTTGTGATAGAGCATCAAAAAGGGGATCAATATTCAGTAAAGGATCGAAGAATCGATGTCAATTTTTCTAAAAGGGTGTATAAAATTCTAATTTATGTTGCAGTTTGAATCACCACAGCATCATAGTAATGCATACTGTAATTATGAATATAGACATAGTTTCCAAGATATTCTATACTGATGTCACCACCCATGCATATACCTTGCTCAGCAGGCATGGTACCTTTCAGACCAATTATCAGCATGTGAATAATTACTTTAACTAAATTAAGTTCTGATATGCTCATCACACCGTACCTTTCAATGCACATGGTTTTCCAATTATCTCCCTCGTGTGAATTGAGCTACTAAAAATTCAATTTTTTAATCGCTAAATCTGAAATGCCAGCTCATCAGGTATGTCTTCATCAGCTTGAGATTGTCAAATAGCCCGCTATTTCTGATTTGGGAAATGAGCCCGAAGTTACAAATCACATTTTTATCAGCTCGAGACTCGACAGTGAAACTCATGAAGCTTGAGATATGTTGCTCGGGGTTCGTGCATATGCCACTCTTCGGGCTGGTGAAAACGCACCGGACAAATAGTGGGATATTTTGCAAACTACATAGCCCATAATATCCTGCTAATTGCAACTTCAGGCTGATGAAGACGCAAATTAGCTGGATAATTTGCAATCAGGATAGTTAAAATAGCGAGTTATTTGGCAATCTCGAGCTGATGAGGACAGGCCTATAGAGACGTGCTTCTGTTAATGGTATAGTACATGCATGTAGTTGAAAATATCTCATTGAATGTGGGTGATTTAATATCCTAAATGAAATTCAAGGTTGGAATATTCAAAATCATTATGAATTTTCTTTTTATTTCACAAGCTATGACATCATTCTGTGGCTAGATGAGACATGATGTACTCATTAAAACTGATCAGTCAGCAATCAGCAATAATTATATACGTGTGCTTTGGCAGTTGGCACACACCAGCTATACCCGATTTATCCCATTTTCATGTTGAAGTAAAGATTATTTTAGAAACATTGGTGTAGACATAATTGTGGTTTTTGGGGGGAAGGATGTCTTTATTTATGGTGGCACAAGAAACATAAGATGGTGAAAAAGAGGGATAGAGAAGGAGAGAGAGACAGACAGACAGGGAGAGAGGGAATAGAAAACAAGCGGATGGAGAGGAAAGGAAGAAAGAGGAGGGAGAAAAATACAGCTAGGGTGCAGAGGCTGAGAAATTTTTGTTGCATACATAATTACTGCTTGAAATATTTATGCAATCTTTGCAGTTGAACTCTAGAAATCCCTTGATTGAAAGTGTGTGATTGATACATGAGTACATTGACCTGGTGTAGTGTAGCACACAAATGCTTTAAACCCTCTATAATGCCCTCTATAAAAGAAAATTGCTAGCAAATTTGTACTTTTGTATGCTGTCAGCTAAAAGAAATAGACTCTATTTCTTTTTCTCTTTTCTTTTTCCTTGGAAATATAGTTCAATAATAGTCTGCATGGTCAGATTTGAAATGTTCAACCAAGTTTTTATCCTTCCTAGCAACATTGAAAATTTGATGACCTTCTTCTCTTTTTCTTTTTTCAGCTACCTTGTCAGTGCATTTTATTCTGACAATTACCCCCCCCCCCCCTCCCTACATTCAGTTTGATCCTCAAAGCTAATGATTGTATCATCTGTTTGGAACCACAAGGCATATTAACACATATCATTTTACACAGAGGTAACGCCCTAGTGGCACCAAACAGACAATGTCCTGACAACCCCCTCCCATATTCATAATAATCTTCAAAGCTAATGAATATATCGTTCAAAACCACAAGGCGTTAACTAATATAATTTTACACAGAGTACCGGTATACACTGTACATGCCTAGTGGCACCAAACAGACAATGTTTTCATTTTTAGATTTATGTGCACAGCTTTTATTTCAAGCATGTCTATTAAATAGCCTGTTCTTTGTAATGTAGCAGTTAATATATATAATCTTTAGAATGGATGGTGTTCAGGGTAGTTCATGGATACTCTTCTGTCTCATATTTAGAATGCACAAGTAGGGAATGGAATAAGTTATCGGGTGTGTGACCATATATATCATCAGTTGATAGCCAGAAGGATGTTAACTTCATGCAAAATTATATGAACTAATGCCCTTCTAGCTCCAAATTGATAGTCAATATGAAATGCTTGAATCAGACATGTAGAATGGGTGTTTGGGGGGTAGCTCATTGATACTCTTCTTTCTCATATTCAGAATGCACACGTGGCGGGAGTAGAATTAGATATGGGTGTGTGACTTTACATATTGTCTGCTGAGTGCCGAAAAGGCATTAACTACATGCTATTAGTATATGAACTAATGCCCTTCTGGATCTAAGCAGATGTATTTAGAATGCACACGTAGGGAAAGGAATGAGATACCCAGGGTGTGTGACCAGACGTAATTCATCCGCTAAGAACAAAAAAGGCATTATAATTAGTTGCAAGAGGATATGAAGTTAACGCCCTTCTGGAACTAAGCAATTTTTTTTTAGAATGCACACGAAGGGAATGGAATCAGATATATGGGTGTGTGACCAGACGTAATTCATCCGGCAGAGGCGTTATTAATTCTATTCAAATTATATGACTTAATGTCTTTCTGGCCCTCAGCAGGAAATGGGTCATTCCATCGGGTTGGGTCATAAATTGTGACATGAAGGTTCAAAATTCAGAGTTGTTGAATAATTTGTTTATTGTTATATCCTGTTTTTAACACCCATTCTTCAATAGATTCCACTGGAATTGTGTGTATTCCTTCGCACACATTCATTTAAAATGAAAAAACAGACACACCAAAAAACCAACGTTACAAGGACATCTTTTTTTACTTGCTCATTTATTTTCTGATCTGAAACTTTGTCACAGTCTGTACTCCACTTTTTTGTGTGTGGAAAACATTTAGATGATGGGAGCAATAGTTTAGAATACTTAAAACTTGAACACAGCAACATTATATCAATTTATAAACATGAAACAAATGAGGAACTAGCAATCTTCAGATCATGTTTTTTTCTAAAGGGTAATCTTTTCTCTTGCATAGAAAATCTTGGCTACATTCCATGAAATGTGCCAATTAATTGATGCATGAAACATATTTAATGAGATGATAACACAATTGAAAGGAAACCTGCAAGATTTATGGTCTATGTGACGTTAAATTCTGCTGAAGTGACCCCAACAGTAGGCTTAAAGAAAGGACGACGACATCCAAGTTGAGATACGTGCATAAAATGCAGTTCATCTGTAATATCAATAAAACAAACAAGCAATCATAAGCATGTGTACAAATTCACATGAATAAACAAACATCTATTGTATCGCACAACTAGCTTGCCATAAATGTCCTTAATATGCATAACTGAGTAAAGAAAACCTTCAAGAATAAACTATGTGAGTAAAGCTCACTTGTGCAAACACAAACTGTATAACTGCCTCATTTATCTTATTCTAATGAACTGTCTCAAATTCTACCTTTGTTTACAAATATAACCCTTACAAATCATACCTCTCTATCTTGTAGGTTAACGTCATACACAAATAAACCCTCGACCAGCCTTATTTCCTGCCTCTATCTTACACTCTTTACTTGGTTCCTGAACTAAATTCCTATTTGCTTCTACACCCTTGACATTCTTTATAACCAAGGAAAACAATTCATACTCTTGTTTCATGTCAATTATCATCACTCATTACACACAAATCTAGATTATCCTCAACACAAACTGATATATACACAAATTGTGCATTCACACACGTTATCCTACGTTTGTCTATATGTGGTGCTACATGCACAGACAACATTTTAACGTACTTTTCATCTTAAAATTACAGAAAACTAGATTTATATCTTGTGCCATTTTTGGCCTCATACAAACAATTAAAGATTGATTTATACAAATAACAGCTTTATAGTACTTACAACATTGGGCTTGTCTCGATTGTCGGGGATTACTGATGGAATCACTGTCCACAAAACATTTCAAATTTCGTGACTTTTAGGCTGGCGAACTACAAACGCCCTCTTACGACCAAATGAAATTATGGTTAATCTAAACCGACGTCATGACAGAAAACTTTCTAAATCTTACATCCCGGCCCCTTAAATGCGTAGCCACAGCAAAGCATTTATCCAAATAACTTCAACTTCCATTCAAATTGTCTAACTTTTCTGTCAATAAAACACAACTAAACATTCAGAATTTACACTCAACTCTGCATAGCACATTCCATTAATTTCATTTACACAATGTAGTACATTACAGTAAATGCCTTTAGGGTGAATTTATAGCCTATACACAACAAACACTTGTCGTCTAAAAATGTATACCGACAGGTCAATTAAAGTAACATTGGGCAAAACGATCAGTTGCCTTAATAGAGTACACATTAACTAAATCTCAACACAATTGTTGACACTCTGTAGCAAATAACAATAACAAGGATTGTTAAAGTCCTTGACATTCCTTACACACTTTGAGTTATCTAGTGAATTACCAAAGGAAAATACGAAATATATCAGCTCAAACATAATGATTCTACATGTACCTCTATGCACTAGAGCTGCTAACTACTCAGAACTGTGTATTTCAGTACTCGATTCTTGAAACTAAACCCCCTTTTTTGTGAGTTTTCAAGCAAAATTCAGTAGCCCACCACTAAGTACATCAGGGTTACACACAAAAAATGATTTTCAAATTCAGAAAATGGTGCTTCTGTGATTAAACTTTCTCATCATTCGCAATCTTGAGTAAATTGTCAATTTACTTCCGGTATACAAAACTTTACTTCAACTATCCCCTTCATATCAAATATCCTGTTTTGGGTCTATGCATCAAATATCAACACAATTCGGTTCTTTAAAGTTTCAAATTGAACTAGACACTACATATTTGTATGCTCATGCATTGACCAAATAACATGTTATCATGACAAATTATTCTCATTTGTAGTGGTCAAATATTTAACTCCTGCTCTTAGGAAAAAACATGTAAGAAATTACGTATGAATATCGTTCGAACAAAAAAATCTTTCAGCAATAGTCTCAGTTCAATACTGAAATGAATACATGTATTCTGAAGTCCATTATAGTCTTTCTTCAAGTATTGACTAATAAACATAATATGACATAGTCTATAACAAGGCTGAAATGTTTATTACTCTTCAAGAGTAGAGTTCACTGTCCTCAAATATAACGTGCCCGATTTACCTCAAGGGCACAATGTTACCGCAAATAGTCTTGTATAAAGTCTGAGGACTGTTTTTATCAATTTCTTGCGCTTAAACAAGTTTGTTGCTGTAAACGAGTTCTGTCTTGCGTCGACGTCAGTCTAACTTGAATATGATGATCAGGATCTTTCGCTTGTCACGGATCAGGATAATCGCGACATAAAAAATTCACAAGAGGCGGCGCTAGGCTCTCACCTCGCACGTTTAATTCATCGTGCATCAAATATAATTATCTCACATAAGAAACTAATGCTCCAATTTAGTCGTTCTTCGCTGTGGATCCATTTAAATTGAGATCGCTCTCCACGGTTCACCAATTTACGCTCTTTGCTTCTTCCAAAACTGAAACATGATGATCAGGATCTTACGCTCGTCATGGATCAGGAAAATTGCGACACAAAAATTCACAAGAGGCGGCGCTAGGCTCTCACCTCGCACGTTTAATTCACCGTGCATCAATATAATTATCTCACATAAGAAATGAATGCTCCAATTAGTCGCTGTGGTTCACCAATACGCTATCTGCTTCTTCCAAAAGACATAGTTTCTGCACAGGCCTGACTAGGATACCGGTGCTATGTTTCAGCTTCACCGATCGGACGAGCTTGTCCTTCCCAGGATAGGTTTCGATTACTCTTCCCGTCAACCACTTGTTCCTCGGCAGATTGTCGATAATCAGCACGATGTCACCTTCCTCCAGATTTCTCGTCTCTTTCAGCCACTTCTGCCGCTGTTGTAAGGAAGGTAGGTATTCCTTCACCCACCTGCGCCAAAATAAGTCTGCCAGGTATTGAATCTGCCGCCAGCGTCGACGTCCATACAGATCATGTTTCTGGAACACATCAGGTGGTAGAGCATTTTTTGACCTCAGGAGCAGCAGATGATTTGGTGTGAGAGGCTCTGCATCCCTTGCGTCATCAGATGTTATGGTGAGTGGACGCCCATTGATAATTGCCTCTACTAGACACATAAGAGTCGTTAAGCCCTCATCATTCAGAACCTGCTGCTTCATGACTGCATTCAAGACCTTTCTCGTAGTTCTGATTTGTCTTTCCCATGATCCACCCATATGGGATGCTCTCGGTGGATTGAATTTCCAATCAATTCCTTGTTGAAGGAGATTATCGTGGATCTTCTCCTGGTTCCATCGTTTCAATCCCTCCCTCAGTTCACGTTCAGCACCTATGAAATTTGTACCATTGTCGGATCTGATAATCTCTGGTTGTCCTCTGCGTGAAATAAATCTGTGAAGGGCATTCAGAAATGAATCCGTCTCCAATGAATGCAGTACCTCTATGTGTATTGCTCTTATAACCAGACAAGTGAATATACATCCATATCTCTTCACAGAGCTCCTTCCTTGTCTCACCATGTATGGGCCAAAGCAGTCAACTCCCACGTTACTGAATGGAGGTTTTTCTGGTACCACTCTATCTGCCGGCAAATCTGCCATCTTCTGTTCCACTGGTTTTGCACGTTGACGTTTACATGTGAAACACTTGTGTAGTACATGACGAACTGCTAACCTCCCTCTGATTATCCAAAATCGTTGTCTGAGTAGGGATAGCACATACTCCTTCCCTGAGTGACCACACATAATGTGGTAATGTCTCACCAAAAGCTGTACTACATGATGCTTGGAAGGCAAAATCACTGGGTGTTTTGTCTGCTCTTCTAGTGGTGCATTGTGTAGTCTTCCTCCAACACATATCAATCCTTCGTCTGTGAGTTTCACGCTCAATTTAGATAGTGGGCTGGATTTTGCTATTCGAGTGGGTGACCGTTGTGTAGTCTTATTTTGCTGTAAGACTCTGTACTCCTCAGCATAGGTCTGTTGCTGAACGTATCTGACAATTGCTTCTTCAGCTACAGTCATCTCATCAACTGTTACTGGCTGCTTCATATCCAGTAAATTCATATCTTTGCGTGCCTTTCTTCTCAAGCACTCCTTGACCTTCAGGATCCATGCAATACCTTTCTTCAGCCGGAACCAGGACGAGTAACTTTCAAGGAGTCTATCTGTCGCCTTGACTTCAGATTCGGCTGCAGCAAACACTCCAGTCTTGTCTTGCTTTACCTCTGGGTCATGCTCTAAGCTAGACTCATTCACTGTCAAGCTTTTAGGCCAATCGCATTCTTCTGACCACAAAAATTTTGGCCCTTCTTTCCATCGTCCAGTCAATTCCTCAGCTGTCAGTCCACGCGAGGCATCATCGGCTGGATTGACATCAGTGTTAACATGTCGCCACTGCCTTGGTTCAGATCCCTCATGAATGGTTGTAATTCTGTTTGCTACAAACGTATGGAAACGTTTATCCTCATTCTTCACATAATGAAGTACTATTGAACTGTCAGTCCAAAACACTGACTCTTGGAGCGGCAGATCCAGTTCCCGTTGTATCATACTGTCTATAGTGACAGAGAGTGTAGCCGCCATCAGTTCAAGCCGTGGGATTGTCATCCTCTTCAGGGGTGCAAGACGTGACCTTGCAAATAGTATGCTGCAGTGCACCTGACCCTCAACATCCTTCATCCGCAGGTAGGAAACGACTCCATAGGCTTTCTCTGAAGCATCTGCAAAGTGATGTAGCTTATACTCTGCTACCTTGCCAAAGTCATGTGGTTTGATGCATCTGTTGACCTGGAATTCAGTCATCTTGGGTAGTTCCTGTAACCATTCATTCCATCTCTCTATTTCCTTGCTTGGAATCTCCTCATCCCATGCAAGTTTAAGTCTGGTTAGTTCCTGCAAGATCATCTTAGCCTTTAGGATGAAAGGACTGGCGTAACCGAGAGGGTCGTAGATGGAAGATACAACACTCAAGATACCCCTCCTGGTTTGGGGTTTGTCCTTGGGTCTAAGTTTGTACAGCAAACAATCAGTTTCTACATCCCAGCTGATTCCAAGTGCTCTCTCGACTGGAAGAGCATCATGATTGAGATCCAGACCCCTCACATCTTTAGCTCTCTCTTCTTCTGGTATGGATTGCAGGACAAATGGGTTGTTACTGACCCATTTGGTTAATCTGAAGCCTCCTTCACTGAGCAAGACCATCAAGTCCGCAGCAAGTTTCACCGCTGTTTCTTCATTCTCAACTGACACCAGGCAGTCGTCCACATAGAAGTTCTCGAGAATGGCCTTAGATGCTTCCACTTTACCATTACCATCACCGTTTCTTGCTGTCTGACGAAGTGCATGGCTGCACACACTTGGGCTCCACGTACCTCCGAAGAGGTGGACGCACATCCGGTAGACCAGCGGTTCCTTGTTGAAGTCTCCGTCCTTCCACCACAAGAATCTCAACACGTCTCGATCTTCTGGAGGTACCCTCACTTGGTGGAACATTGCCTCTATATCTGACATGAGTGCTACTGGTTGCTGGCGGAATCTAAGCAAAACTCCCATCAAATTGTTGATAAGGTCCGGCCCCTGTAACACTGCATCATTCAAAGATACCCCTTGGTGCTTGGCCGCACAATCGAACACGATTCGCATCTTGTCTGGTTTTTGGGGATTCAAGACTGGATGGTGGGGCAAATACCAAACAGGGGTGTCCTTAAGTTGCCTAGTCTCCTCACTAACTTCCTCTGCATAGCCTTTCCTGAGGAGATCCTCTATGCCCTGTTTGTATTTCACATACATTGCTTGATCTCTTTGCAATCTCCTTGCCAACGATTTCAAACGCTGTTCTGCACTCCACTTGTTATCAGGCAAGTTAGGTGGTCTCCTTCTGAAGGGCACCGGTAGTTGGAAATGTGCACCTTCCCGCTGGATGTCCCTCTCCCATATTTCCATTACCTTCTTGTCATTGACTGACATTGCCTTGTCTTTCTTAAGCACATCTGTAGCTTCGATCTTCCAGAATTGGCTGACTTGTTCCTCCAGTCTATCATTACTGTCAATGAAGCTAGATGTAGCTTTGGGTACACCATCTGAACTGGAACCTACAGGTCCACTCACTGACCAACCCAATTTGGTCCTAACAGCATAAGGGCCATGCTGTCCTCGTCTCACCTCGATAGGTATCAAGGCTTCAGGTGAATCCTGCCCTATCAACAGTCCAACTTCATGTCGTTCAATGATCGGGAGGTTGATTCCTTCTAAGTGATGATATCCTGAAATGTCATCCACATTGGCAATGTGTGTGTCTCTGATATTAATGGCGTCTCTGGTATACACACAGGGTAGCTTCACACAGTCTGTATCTGGTCCCGTGTCTGCAATCAGACTAATCACTGAGGTCTCTATGGGGCTATTACGCTTCTCCAGTGTTGTCAGGCTTAAACTTTGCTTCCTTCCAGTAGCATTGAGTTCTCTGGCCAAAGTGGCTGTACAAAATGTACTGGTTGAACCAGAATCCAACAGTGCATATGTATTCACAAATACATTCTCTCCTTGAGCTCTAACCCTCACTGGAACAATGGGAAGCACACACCTTCCGGCCCCTGTGACACACTTCTTAACGAACCCATTCTGGACTTGATGGACTTCGTTGTTCTGGGTTTCAACTGGAGCCTGTGTCGTTGTCATCCTTCCTGCAGATGAAGATGCATCCTGTGCAAAATGGAGAAATTTTGTGTGTTTTCTCTGGCATCCTTGTACTGAGCATCTTCTATTCAATCTGCAAAACCTACTGGTGTGGCCAGATTGCAGGCAGTTGAAACACAGTCTGTTGTCCTGAGCAAACTGAAATCTCATCTCGGGTGCCATGGATTTAAAACTGTCGCACCCAAACAAGGAATGTTCTTGCCTACACTTCAGGCACTTCAGGTTGACTGCTACTTCTGTTACCTCTGTAGCGTACATGTAGTTACTTCTTGTACTCTTCTTGTTGAAAGCTGGGTTTGAAGTTTCAACTCTTTTTGTTGTTGCTGTCAGATCTCCAAAGACAGGATCATTGGCTTCCTCAGCAGCGTTGGAGACAAACCTTGCCATGTCCGAGATATCGGGAGAACGCTCCTGCTGTCTGATGTCTCTCACCAACTTTAACCATCTACCTTTAAGGTAATATGGAAGTCTCTCAGCCACCTTCAGCAACTCTCTCTGGCTACTAATTTCCTGCAGTAGATCCATTGCTCGAAGAGTTTCCATGCTGATCTTCAACTCATCTGCAAACTTCTGCAGCCCCTTCCGGTCATTCGCATGGCAGATTGGACCAGTGGTTATACGTTTGATCCAGGCTTCTCCTATCTTGTACTTGCTGCCAAAGCGTTCCACCAACAGCTCTCTGGCTCGTTGGTACCCATACAGTGGTTCCATGACCATACAGCACTGTATGATGCCCTTAACTTCTCCTTCACAGCAATGATATAACTTCATAAGTTTTGTCCCACTATCGAGTGAAGATCGACCAATTAAGTTGTCGAACGACATCATAAATTCATGGAAGTGCAAAGGACTCCCATCAAACTTCATCATCTCTACATTAGCCAGACTGATAGCTTCCAACCATCGTTGTTGCTGAACTTGGGTCTGCAGATAAAATTCTCGGTCGTCTCGTGGTTGATAAGCTTGACCTGAAATGGGAGATGAAGCCATTTGCTGAGCTGGAAAAGGAATAGTCTCTTGTAGGAGCGCAGGTTCCTTGACATCATGATTGCTGACATGATGATGATGTTCCGTAGCATGCTCTGCACTTTCATGCACCTGCTTGACATTCTGCTGACTGGAACTCCTATTCCCTATACTCGACACCTTACTGCCACTCCTGTGTTGCTCATACACGTCTTCTTCTGCCTCTGCTGCGCTGAGCTTGGCACGTAAGAGTAACTTAGCCTTCCTTTGCTTAAGGCGTATTTCTTCGAGTTCTATCTCTTGTTCTTCCTGGAGAACTGCTAATTCTGCTGCTATTGCAGCCCTCTTGGCCCTGGTCCTAAGTCCAGATGACGTGGTGGAACTCTTCCCAACCTGACTTGCAGAATCCTCTGGATTGACATCATCAACACCTACTTGACTCATGGTGACGAATGCTAAAGCTGTTATGAACTTTGTGTGACGTTAAATTCTGCTGAAGTGACCCCAACAGTAGGCTTAAAGAAAGGACGACGACATCCAAGTTGAGATACGTGCATAAAATGCAGTTCATCTGTAATATCAATAAAACAAACAAGCAATCATAAGCATGTGTACAAATTCACATGAATAAACAAACATCTATTGTATCGCACAACTAGCTTGCCATAAATGTCCTTAATATGCATAACTGAGTAAAGAAAACCTTCAAGAATAAACTATGTGAGTAAAGCTCACTTGTGCAAACACAAACTGTATAACTGCCTCATTTATCTTATTCTAATGAACTGTCTCAAATTCTACCTTTGTTTACAAATATAACCCTTACAAATCATACCTCTCTATCTTGTAGGTTAACGTCATACACAAATAAACCCTCGACCAGCCTTATTTCCTGCCTCTATCTTACACTCTTTACTTGGTTCCTGAACTAAATTCCTATTTGCTTCTACACCCTTGACATTCTTTATAACCAAGGAAAACAATTCATACTCTTGTTTCATGTCAATTATCATCACTCATTACACACAAATCTAGATTATCCTCAACACAAACTGATATATACACAAATTGTGCATTCACACACGTTATCCTACGTTTGTCTATATGTGGTGCTACATGCACAGACAACATTTTAACGTACTTTTCATCTTAAAATTACAGAAAACTAGATTTATATCTTGTGCCATTTTTGGCCTCATACAAACAATTAAAGATTGATTTATACAAATAACAGCTTTATAGTACTTACAACATTGGGCTTGTCTCGATTGTCGGGGATTACTGATGGAATCACTGTCCACAAAACATTTCAAATTTCGTGACTTTTAGGCTGGCGAACTACAAACGCCCTCTTACGACCAAATGAAATTATGGTTAATCTAAACCGACGTCATGACAGAAAACTTTCTAAATCTTACAGTCTATATTCACCTCAACACCTCCAGTTACCTATGTTACACGGACATCATGTCCGAGTAACATCAGTATGATATTAGAGTAACTATCCTCTTATACTCATTGAAAAATGACAGACTACATCAAATATCATCTGAAATATATTTTATCCCTTGATCAGTAAATTAAAAAACAGTATTCATACAAGAGGTATATTGATAGATATCAATGATCAACTTTATATCTTCTTCAAAATAGTGATTAGATTGGAAAGATCTTTGTTTTCCAGGAAGGTTTCGATGACTGGTCATTTTGCCTGCTCTCTTGATCTCTCTCTGCCTGAGCTGAATCCTCAAGGGAGGTATAGGAGCCATGAATGAAATGGATGCAGCAATCTAATAAATATGCATGAAAAGAAATAAATAAAAACCAATGAGTAAAGAATATTAAATGAGATAAAAATAAAACAAAACTGTTTCTGTGATTTTTCATTTCAAACGTGTGTTGTGTTTGCAATTATCAAGTACTTCTATCTAGATCTGTAGTAAAATCAAATTATAAGAATTAAGGATGGAACAACTACACAGAGGATTGCAAGATGGATAGGGAGTTCCTCACTTTTGGCTCGTTGCATGCCCAAATAGAAGTAGGTATTATTATTGGTTGTTCATTTTGATTTTTCTTTTAAGTTTAATATTTGTGTTGAATTATAAATTTTTGTTAAAAAATTATATTTGTTATTTATCATTATTTGGAGGGGGAAGGAAGGTGTCGAAGCCCCTTATCCCTCACTTCAACCTTTGGATGAGGGGGAAGGGGAGCCAGATCAATGATTATTTAATTTATAAAAAATAAAAAAATAAAAAAAAATATATATATATATTTTTAAAAAAAAAGGCTCATTACATTATTATGTATCCAATTTTAATTGAATCGGAGGGGGGGGGGTGCCCTCCCCCTTTAACCCATTCTTCTCTATCTCAACCCCAACCCTCAACCCCCTTTTTTGCCCAAAAAGTTGTGTATTTCGGGTCTCAGATTGAACTTCCTAACTTGAAGGAAGCAATGTTCAATAACTTGTGTTTTTCGTTAGGCTTAGCCATCATTGTTCAATGACAATTAATGGCACCATATAAATAATATTAATTAATTTAAAACTTGTCAGAAAAAATCTGAGGTGTAGGAACATCATGAATATCATTATTTACGGGATTCTTATAACTAAATTCAATTTCTGTTTAAGAAACTAGCTTTTTAAGGGTAAAAGTCCGGCATTGATTTTGCATGTTTCGTTATAACACATATATCAGTATGTGGGACAACAGTAAAATATTCACTCACATGTGATGGTTTGAAAACCGGTTTAAGTTGAAAATAACACAATTTAAAACGGAATTACATTTCTAAAACATGGAATTTCATTGTCCATGATAATAATTCGGGCCATAAAAATAACTTAGAAAACATATTACGTACCAATTTGGGCGCTGACGGGCGAAAATGGCTGCACCACGTTACAAAGACATCTTCACGTTTGTGGTTGCACTGTAGGGGTAGGTCGTCGCAGTCCGGCAAAAAACATGTTCTGCGCATTCGTGAATAACTAGCAGGTCATTTTAACACCGAAAACTGAAGCTAGCGGGCTGGTTTATATCTCAAACACCGTAATTTCACACCTACGTTACCAAATTACGAAGGACATCGCGCCCGATTTTCGCGGTAAATTAATTGTTTTCTTATATTTACCGACCGATTTAATCATCATTCTTTCTACATATGTTCATGAGGGGTTGTACCTTCCTAATAAGATGAAACTTTCTGAGAAAATATCCTGCTAAATTTGTGTAAAATGCTAGAATTACCGCCGTTACGAAAAAAGTGCCTAGGACATCGTTGGTAACGTAGGTATTGTGTTTTTTCAATATGAAATAACTTGCCGATTTTTTGCACATTTCACTTGAGCTTCTCAGACATAGTAGGGGTACTAAAGGTGACATGTTTTAAGTAGGAAACATTGCATTATGATGAACTTTTTTCCAGAAATAAGTTCATGAAAGTGACATGTTTTCATGTCACAACTTTCACCCTCAAAATCGCTGAGACATCGGTAGTAAAACTCTCACCAAAAAAAAAATATGATGAAGAAGTTTCTGTTTTCATGTTTATTTATTCTGTACTACATTACTCTTCAATATAACATACTTTTATTTTTCTAAAAATACATTCAAATTTGAGTAAATAGCTTCTAAGCATTCAAACACGTGAAAATGCTGAAAAGACCCAACCCGATGGAATGACCCAAATACATGTCCAGAGATAACCCAGAGCAACAAGGGCATTAGCGCTGTTAATTTAACACTGTTTAAGTATAGGAGCCAATGCCGTTATGGCCCCAAACAGATGATAATTATAGCAATATTTCTAACTAAGAACTGAATAGGAGGAAGAGAATGTGTTTATGAATAGGAATGAAAAATATGTGCAGTGACAGTTTATGGTGTATTTTTATATTTAAATGATTTTTGAATTATATTTATATATAGTTATTGTTTTTATATTTTTATACAAAATTATAATATGCAATTATTTTTTCTATCTCTCCTCTAAATATATTTCAAGGAAACAGATTCTCTTTCTATTTGCCTGTAAATAATTTAAATATCCATTATGAGCATATGATCACACTGTTATTTCCTTATCATTTCTTCCTCGTGCCTTTTACCATACCACATGGCTTTTCAAGATGATATACCATGCGTCGAGGATTCATCGTATAGCTACACAGGAATCCTACTTATTCTTCTTGTCTGAACATCGTACATGTACATGTATGTTAAAAGAAACGTTCATACTGTATAATGAAACGCACGTTTGAGCGTCGTTTCAAACATAAACTCCATAATGAATCAGGGTCCCACTCTAGTTTGAATGTCATACGAAAATCGTAAAGCTGGGCGGGGCTTATAGTGAACGTGCACTGGTGATTGGCCAGCTGTCATGTCCATATAGACCTCTTCAAAACTAGTTGCTTTATACGACGTTTCTTTATACAAAGTTTTTATCTAGTCTGTATACTCCTTTCACTATCGTAAGCATTATAAAATGATTCCTTATATAACGTTTCTTTATACAACATTTCTTTAGTTAACGTTTCTTAAAGGTTATACAAAGTTTGGGGAAATTTTGAAATTCGGTTGGATAGTGATTCTTTACAATTTTGATATATTTGGATGCTCCTGTGGATGTATTATAAGCACTAAAAAATTTAGCTCCTAAAACACTTCTGCTTTCGAGAAAAATTGAATATAAAAATTTACCGGTGCTCCCGATAAATTTTGATAAATTTCAAATAGCGCATACAGCCGTAGTAGCTGGGACCCTGAAAATGTCAGAATATGTAGTTTTGATATATAACTACCAAACGAGAATAGCTAATCGGTCGATATTAGTCAAGAAACATTGTTTTTTAGCTTAATTAATATCTTGACCTTGAGAGGGCGCTATACAACATAAAGAGCTTATTATTTATAATTTCATAACTTTAGACTCGATTTCAACCGCGACAACGATCACTACATATTATAGGATCGCATATGCTTCCAATATGTTCATTTGAACCAAATTCATGACCCCATAGTCATACCAAAACTTTGTATTACCTTTAATACAACGTTTGTTCATACAACGTTTCTTCATACAACATTTCTTTATACAACGTTTCTTTATATGTTTCTTTATACAATGATTTTACCTTGTCTGTATGCTCCTTTCACTATACGTCATACAACGATTCTTCATATAACGTTTCTTTGTACCACTGTTGTATGATATCAAGCTGTCTGAACAGACTACTAGAGGAAAGTAATTTGATCACTCCGTGTCAGTTTAGGGCGTTACAAGGATCTTCAGGAGTGTCTGTTTTTCATGTAGCAGGGAGTGGGGAGTGTGCAGAAAATGTTCAATTTGAGAGAAAGTATACATGTACATGTATAGTTCAGCTAATCACATTTTAAAGAAGACAGTCACATTATGACAACATTCAAAGCAACATTCAAAGCAACAAATGCGATTTATAAAACTACCATATTCATTTTGGCATGAATCATTTTTTCTCAACCTGTTGTGTCCCCATAATGTTTCTATCTAATTATATGATTCTGCATGACTTGCTGAATCGAATGTGTCGTTTCTTTTTCGCAAGAGAAAAAATGTGCAGGCTCAGAATTTTACCCCCACTTTTTCAAACATGCTAAACGATGACTGTGTACAATGTCTGTTGAATGCCAAAAGGGCGTTATCTCAAATGGTTTAACAAGTATCTGTTATAAACCCATTGCATACTGGAACCAGGTGGTTCTTGTATTAAGCCTATGGGACTGAGAGAATTCAGCACTCGATAGGTTAATTCGTCGCTGTTTTCACGAAGTGACGGTAGTGAAAAAAATTGCATTCACTTTGCGTTACGATTTTCCTCACTACCGTCACTTCGTGAAAACAAGGACAAATTTTACCCTTCATGCTCAACGGACAGGTATATCAGTGGTAGATATCAAAACATTATGCAAAGACTCAAAATCTGACTACTAGTATCCCATATTCCTAGCCATCGACTCTCATGCAATGGTGTGAATGTTGAGACAAATCCACCAGTTTCATTTATGTTATCAAAAATTCTAACTGACTTTTTTTTTTAAATCCGATATTTTTATACTTCTCTCAACAAAATTTTCGATCATACACGCACCCTAAATATATTTTTTGCAGACATGTTTCTATACAACCCCTGTATGGAGAAAAAAATTGATTCCATTATGAATAGTGAAGAAAATGAAAGTTCATGCAATATTATGTACAAAGCAAATTGAGGAGATTTCCGAAGATACTTAACAGTGTTGCCAATTTGTGTTTGATTGATTGCAACTTAAAAATGTCATAACTTTCTTATTTTTAAAAGGAATTTGCTCAACCTTTCACTGACTCGTTCCTCCCATTTTTCTGCTACTATTAAAACCAACTTAATGTCAGGGTGGACTTCCCTTTTAGCAAATAATCGTGGTCATGATGTAGATTGTATAGAACAACCTCTGAAGTGCAAAAACACTGCAATGTTTATGCAAAATCCAGAGTTAAAAAGGATGTTTCAGGAGGGAGATTAACCCAATTGGAATCAATATGACAAAATCAACACCAATTGGGTCATTTCCTTAAAAAACATACAGTTTTCAATAAACACAAACAGATGTCGTTTTTTAAAGCACTAATTTTTTTTTATTTTTTTTTAATATGAAAAAAGTAAACGACCTCTGCAACCTTTAACAAGCTGATATTGTTGACCTTGAAGGCTGGAACAATGTGTTGAACTTCCTTATGATGCACCTTTATTGCCTTGCCCTTTTCTTGCCCTCTGTGTCTTATCCTCTTAATTAGGGAAGTTAACAAGAGACTCCCTATCCCCTATCCCCAGTTTAGACTACCAGAATTTAGTGTGTTCCTACGCAAAAACCATGTAGTTATGAAATATTGAAGTAATGATCTTTTTTCAAGGCTGAATGACCTACAAAAAAACATCATTTTACGAAATGTTGTTCAGCTAAATGCATGGGTGAGCATCATTTCGAATGGAAACTCCCACCCTTCTCTGAATGTCATATTGTTAACAAATTATGTAATTTGAGGGGGCTTATCATGAACGCAGACTGATGATTGGTCAACCGTTATGTCAATTGACCTCTTTTAAACTAGTTCTTCATACCGTTTCTTCATATAATCGTTGTTATTTTATGTGTAAACCCATTTTGTTTTATGTTGATTCTTTACAATACTTCTTCAATTGACTTTTTAAAACCTGAAAACATTCTACAATTCCTATTAATTTGTTCATGGACCAAGAAACAGTGCCCTGTATCCCCTGGAAAAAGGTGTTTTATAAGTCCATTTATTATTATGATTCCTTATATACGACATTCATTTATACAAGTTTCATAGAACTCCCTTTGGTCTGAACAGGGCAGTAATGAACGAGGTTAACAAGCGACTCCCTACCCCTTGCTCATCCTCTACGCCTGTTAGGGTTCCCCCTATAATGTGGATTTCCGCCTTGAATGGATTAGAAAGGGGTGATACAATGCGCCAGTTAACTGGATGAATCGCGTCGAACAAATTGAATTTGCTAGCTGATTAGGACCATGGATGTTATATAGGACCAACCAGGAGGAGGGGGATGGATAGGGGGGTGGGGGAGGGGGATAGTGGGGGGGGGGGAGGTTAGGAAGCCATGTCTCACTACACATACTATGTCAGATGTTGAGAGCCAGAAGGGTATACTTCGACGTACCTTCAACAGAGAGTTTGTCTGTTTGGAGCCAGAAGGGTGCTAAACGTGTGTACTTACACAGAGTTAAAGATAATTGCTTGAGTTCTGGTAATCTTTTGAAAATAAACTGAACGTTCAAGATTACAAATATAAGACAAGTGCCAACTGATTTTGGTAGAAAATGTATAGGGGCTGAGGAATGAGCATAGAAAGATAAGGAAATCAAGTTACGTAGGCCCGACAGCATTTGCTTGACTTACCAGTATGTGCAAATGAGAGGCGTGGTTTTTATTGAAAATGATTTCCAGCAAGTTTGTGAGTTTTTTAATATAATTTTACTGGTTCAAACAATCAATCTACTGCAGGATAAACAATCCAGAATAAATTATAGCTATTTTCTCTCGACATATGATGCCCATACATGGGCCCCATCTAATACAGAGAGTTGCGACTGATCCTATTAAATCAATTGCAAGTTTGCAGTCTCCTCTTATGTACATATCAATTGCAAGTAAGTTGCGATTGATATCAATTCTTTGTAAGACGGGGCCCGGAGCTCAATTAAGATTAGCTTTAACACCCACCATTCTGGCTCTGCATGAACAGACGAGTTTTTCATCCGACTCCTACCCCTGTCTCTCTCTTAATCTCTTTATCATTAATCCAATTTCATGTGCCATATATTATTTGTGAAAAATACTATGCCCCTGTAGGGGAATGCTTCTTCACCAAAAAATCTTGCAACTCTGCCTGTGCATATATGGAGTAATTCATGCAAATGGAAAAGGTCATTTCTATTTCAACCCTTTTCCTCGAAACCCCCGTAAACTAGCCACACTTACGGGACCGCCTGACCGGAATACATCAGTAATGCATGCGCAGGCAGATTGCGTTTGCTTACCCATAATGCAATGCATCCACTCCGTCATGAAATGGGTCTTAGCCGAGCATAGGATGATGAGGCATCCTGGGAAATCTAGGATGATTCGGTCGATCAAGAAATATTCACGCATGTTGGTTCCTACTGACATTTGTGGGTCGTGTGAGACGAAAATGTCTATGTGATGTGAATCGGGGGTCAGGTAGTCTTCCATTGCTGTATGAACATCTGTTGTGTGATTATTATTTTCCTAGATAGGTTGTTCTCAATAAATATGTCTATTCTACATCAAATGGATATCAATGATGGTAATGTTTGGTGGATATATAAAATAGATTTGGTGGATATAAAATAGATTGAATACAATGAGGAATGATTTAGTGAATGATGTTAACTCATTTTAATGAATCATACTAAATAATTATACTACTAATAGCGACATTTATAATGCACATATTCATCCCAGGGGATGCTCATCAAGGAACCTACAAAGTACCATGTTTTCCTGACCTGCCTTAAAAGTACTATGTCCCATTTGCAGGCCCCAAAAATGAAAAGGTTAAATTCTAACGGCATTTGAAAGTTAATACTAATTTAGAACTTCCCTAAAAAAGGGGGGGCTTGAAAATGTCTTTAAGTGGGAAAATAATGACTAGTAGTTGTCGAATCAACTTAAGAGCTATAGAGCCAGTAAGTAATAGTCTGATTTTCAGACCATTGTACCGAATGGTTGTACGATTTATGCTGCGCAAAGATTCAATCAGTTTAATTTTGGCCATTACAAGAAGTGGGTTATTGATGTAGACAAATGCTCATGTACCCTTTACAGCTCATTTTATGTATGTTATTACCAAAGAAGAAAAAAAAGCCAGTCAGTCACTCAATAGTGTCTGACAGTGAAGTCTAGCAAGTAAACGGGTTTCCTTGCATAATTTGATTATTAGGACACTGCTAACGTTTAAATTTCACAGATAGGACATATTCATAATTCCTGCAAAGTTCTACAGAATTTGATGTTGGCTGCAAAAGGGACATACCGGTAGTGCCAAGCTGCCCAAAGGCATTGAAAGCATTCAAGGTATACCTTCCTATCAGGCACCTAGTTACTGCCCCTGGGTGGGGAGTGGCAAATCATTGGCAACCTGCAAGAGGGCCGTAAGAGCTATGTACTGTATGTTAATTTTGTGAATTGCAATAAAGGCCTCCTGAGGCCAGCCAATGTACACTGTAGATTATCTTTATGCATGATTCATATTTTTCTTTCAGTTTTCATTAACCCTGTCCCAATAGAGATATAGACCTACTATGAAGTAATTAAAATTGAGTATTTTCAACAGATTCCAACATGTTTGAGCAGAAAATTCACTGACCTCCCATACAGTTTACAGTGATATGGATACACTAGTTTTAGAGGCATATACATGTACATGTTCATGGAAATGTCACCTTGGCAAATTAATTGCCAATTAATAAACCAACAACATGAAGGAAAAAAAGGAAAGAAATTAGATGGTATGGTTATTATACATTCAAGGTTTGTAGTTAATAATGTTTGTGTTTTTAATTTCCTGAAGATGATTATATCAATTATAGGTCATGTGATAAGTATAATTAGAAATCGAAAGGTTGCTGGTAATTTTTCTTGTAATAAATATTTTATTGTGAATAGAAAATAAAAATAAAAAAGCCAAACATGTTACATAGCAAATTGAGAATTAATGTGTGAGAGTTGTATGGATTAGAGAAATGGCTACAAATCCTGTGATTTATGTATTCCAAAAAACCAAAAATTTCAAATAAGATACAATAGGATCAAATTTCAAAGTCTAGTGATTTCAGGTAAAAGTTACAATAGAACCGAAAACAGATAGTACAGACATGGAAATAACCTTAGTCTCAGATTCAGTGTAGACTTTTGAATTGGACAATTATTGTTATAATTCATGACATCTTTCAAATATACAGTACCAGTAGTTCACTTCCGTAATTCATTTTTATTTTCGAGTAGAAAAGAGGTTGTTTTATTAATATAAGATTAATTTTTATTTGGTGACAGTGTATTAAAAATGGTAAATACAAGAGGTCCTGTATTTTATAGACTGAGATTCTCAACTTTTAGTCAAAGTACAACATATTTCAATTCATACACTGTAGATAATATACCAGATACATGTGCAATGCTTAAGCGTACATTTGAAGGATATACCGGTACTCAAAAGAATGAGGTTTTTATAGTACTATGTCTGTGACTCACTCCTTATTACAGTTCTAGTGAATTATGGTGAGTTTAAAGGGGAACTCCACCCTAATACTTTCATGGTATTGATAAAAGCAGAAAAACAAAGAGAAACAAATTGGTGAAAGTTCGAGCAATATATTTGATTAAAATTAGGAAAGATATGTATTTTAAAAGTTGTCATCAGTCAAGCACAAATTGGCAACACAATGACGTTTCTTGCAAATTCCTCTCCAATTTGCTCTGCACAGAAAAATTTCATAAACTTTCATTTTCTTAGTTATCGATGATGGAATAGATTTGTTTCATACAGGGGTTGTATAAAAAAACATATTTGCTAAAATTATATTTAGGGTGCATTGATGACATTTCTTTAGGGAAAATACATTTCTGAATTTTTTAGTACAGAGTAAATGGGAGAGAACCTAGGAAGATACATCACGGAGTTGCCAATTTGTGTTTGATTGATCGCAACTTCAAACATTCATAACTTTCTTATTTTTCATCGGATTTCGCTCTAACTTTCACTGACCCATTTCCCTCATTTTTCTTCTCCTATCAAAAACCAACTTCATATCCGGGTGGACGTCCCCCTTTAAAGGGAAAGTCCACCCCCAAAATAAGTTTGTTTCGATAGAGGCAGAATAATAAGAAAATCAGGTGAGTGAAAGTTTGAGCAAATTCTGAATGAAAATAAGAAAGTTATGAATTATTGAAGTTGTGATCAATCAAATACAAATTGGCAACTCTGTGACTTATTATACGAGCTCTCCTTCATTTGCTTTGTGCATAATATTCCATAAAATCATGTTTTCTTCGTTATTGATGACGGAATATATATTTGTTCCTTGCAGGGGGAGTATAGAAACATATTTGCAATTATTATATTTAGGGTGCATGTATGGTTGAAATTTTTCTTGAGGGAAAATGAAAATTTTAGATTTTTTTAGTACTGAGCAAATGGAAGTTGAGCTCGCATGATACGTCATAGAGTTGCCAATTTGTGTTTGATTGATCGCAACTTCAAACAATCATAACTTTCTTATTTTTCATCGTTTTTCGCTCAAACTTTCACTGACCCATTTCCCTCATTTTTCTTCTCCTATCAAAACCAACTTCATATCCGGGTGGACGTCCCCCTTTAATGTCTGTATATATGTTTAGAGAGAGTGGGTGTAGTCGATCTGCTCTTCAATTAACATATTGCCAGTATACGAATGTGGCAGCTTTATCGCTGAGTCATCCTTTAGACTTTGATTGCAGTGAATCACGATATCGTCCGCTCTGAGCCAGAAGGCCGTTAATGTCACATACTTACGCATAGAGTTAACTCTCTTCTGGTTCTTAAAGTTGATCCTCTAAGACAATCCCAAATACTGAGATAATTACATAAATAGAAAGCTTTTAACCCCCATAATAACACCAAATGGTGTCCACCCGACAAACCAAGTTTAGAATAATGAATTTATTCGAGTAAACTCTACCAAAATATCTAAGTCTGAAACCCGGAAGTGCACGTAGAGTCGGGCCTCTATCCGTGACGTCACGAAAGGGAGTCATGGGCTCAGTGAGGGTGAATGACAGTGATATCCCTACGTAAATGCTATCCTGTCAGAGCTTAGATTTGTTGTTGTTAAGGAGTATATTTGATGGATTTTCTGTTTTCATTTGAATGAAGAATAACGAAGCAACATTTTCCAGTCGCTGATTTCTTTTTGTATTCTCATATTCACCTATTGGTAGAGATTTAAGACGAGTTTACTGCTTAGGAATTAAAGTTAAATCGTGCACTTATGAATAGGCGGATGCATTATTATTGTCATCAGATGTACACGAGCAGTTTTGTAAAACGAATAGGTCTACAACTATGATAGTACTTATCACAGATGTGACTGCCTCAAAAAAGGATACAGTACCAGTTAAACATTTTATGTTGTAAAATATCAAACTTGAACGAGATCATGCAAGCGCGCTTCCTCTATTTTGGCGAGTGATGCGGCTCTTCAGCATGAACGTTCGTGGAGCGAGCAGAATCGGGAGGTAAGACCAAGCCGCTGCTCTAGGCGCTGCTTGCTTGTGATATGGAACGTACGTGCGCTAGTTATATGTTTATCGGCAATTGCAAGAGAATGAAAGCGACGTTGCCAGCTAAAAAAAACAACTAACAAAGACTTGCTCTTGACTACCGGTGTCAGAATTGGTAGATGAAGGATGTTCAGGGCCAAGGAAGGCGAAAGACATGGGAAAAAGGAAGAAGAAACCATCGGGAGATCGCTGTAGTGTATGGTAATGAACTGTGCATGGGTAGACAGCTACTGTTCACTCCGTGCCTGGGTTGATTTCAACACCAAAACAAAAATTACATGGTGAAAATATCGACTAATAGCACATCGTTGGCATGTATATGTCATAATTTTTAAAAGGGGAATTGATATTAATAATATGAAGTACTAGGGGAAGGTAAAGAATTGTACATAGAATTATGATTTATTAGACTTTTCAGCCTTTGAAACAAAAATATGCAGAAAATCGTATCACTCTGCACATGTTTGCTATGGAACATCCGGGTACGTGAATATACTCTCTCCCGGACGTGAGGTCATAAATAGTAGACCAGCGTCGTGACTGATTTTCTATGCAAAGAGAGGCGGATATTTTAGACATTTCAATTGAGGATTTCGAGTAGACAGAATTTTTTTGTGATATACTAAGTAATTGAAAAACTTAAAAATAACATATACTTGCCGTAGGTAACAAATTAAGGGACATTTATTTGCTTAGAGTATCAACTTTAACAAATGATATACGACTGTTTAATTCTGGGCAGTCCTACAGCAGTATCTCACTATGAACATGACTGACAAAGAAAGCGGACAAAATATACAGTTCCTCAGGTAGACAAAGGAACATCCCTTCACTGCTATTATGTAAAAAGGTGAATATGCATGTCACACCTGTTCTACACATTTTTACATAATAGCAGTGAAGGGATGTTCCTTTGTCTACCTGAGGAACTGTATATTTTGTCCGCTTTCTTTGTCAGCCATGTTCATAGTGTCTGTTAGTCTTCTTGCCCCATTCACACTACAAAAATCATTGTTTATGTATACAAATTATTATAGCTGTACGAAAAGTAATACTACTTTTTCTAGTCTGAACGATATTTACTGAAATGTTGGCGTAACGTTAAAAGAGTGTAATAATAATAATATTACGTGTTTATATAGCGCTCAATACATCGATCCGACGATGTGCCTATAAAGCGCTTTACAGATATATTCAGATTCAGATTCAGATTCAGATTTATTTCCGTTTCAAAACAAACAAAATATAAACAGACATAATATAATACAGTCAAATATAATATAAACAAAGTAAATTCAGTATTATGTAGAACAAAATTTAGTTGATAAGAAATATTGGGAAAAAACAGTACTGAACAATAGAAAAAAAAATGACCTTGATGAAGTAATTCAAAACGGAGGGGCTTGCTAAAAAAGCAGAGCTTGTATGAGGCAAGCCCCTGACTTAGTTACATGGATACGCTTAAATAATTATGGTCGAAAGCTAATACCAGTAAAACACACTAAAAGGGAATACAAAAAAAAAAAAAAAAAGTAAAAGTAAAAATAAAAGTAAGATAAATATAGTAACAGAGAGAGAGAGAGAGAGAGAAAGGGGAGAGAGCAAGAGAGAAATAGAGAGCGAGAGAAAGGCAGGAAGAAGGAGATGGGGACAGGAGGCAGGTACACCACCAGGTCGTTAGGCTTGTTTAGATTATTCTTTAAAAAAGAAACAAAAAAGGAGGAAAGGAGGAATAACAAAAGGAAAGATTTGTTTTATCTTTCCGTAGGTTTAGATTTTTGAGCTTGGCTTGTTGGTGGGGAGTATTGGCTGATTAATGTTTTCCTAAGTTTACGTTTAAAATTGCTAAGACTAGGGGCTTCTTTTATATCGTTGGGAAGAGAATTCCAATAGGCACATCCAGCGAAGACAAATGAATTCTGTGCAAATAATGTTCGTGTTAAGGGTAAGTGATAACAGTTCCGTTGTCTAGTCGGGTAATTGTGTACAGAGGCATTTTTGCAGAACATATTGGAAAAAATTGCGGGGAGGTCGTCTTTACTTAGTTTAAACATAAATTGGCCGAGTTGGAACACATAGATATCTTTCACTTTGAGAATATTATTTTCGAAAAATAAAATATCTGTATGAGATCTGAATTGTGTTTGAAATATTATCCTGAGTGCTTTTTTCTGCAGCAGTAGGATCCTATTTAATTGTGTTTGTATTGCACATCCCCATGCTATAATCCCATAATTAATGTATGGTAATATTAAGGTATGATATAATGTAAGAAGAGTTCGAGAAGGAAGAAAGTATTTGAGTTTATTGATAATACCGATGTTTCGTGAAATGGTTTTGCATATATTATCGATGTGAGTTTTCCATGATAATTTTTCATCAATAAACACTCCCAAGAATTTGGTTGTAGAAACATTTACAAGAGCAGCGTTATCAAAAATAATTTCACCTGGCAAACTATTGATTTTGTTGCTAAATAGCATGTAATTGGTCTTCTGCAGATTAAGTGAAAGTTTATTAGCCTTGATCCAGTCAGTTACATTTTTTAGTTCAGAGTTTACAGTTCTAAGTAGTTGGTTCGCATTCTCATGAGAAAAGAAAATGTTGGAGTCATCTGCAAAAAGTATAAATGATAATAAATTTGAAGATTTTTGAATGTCATTAATATAGGTAATAAAAAGAAGGGGGCCGAGTAGGCTACCCTGCGGTACACCACAGGTAATAGGAAGTGTAGAAGAATTACAGTTGTTAACCGATACAAATTGAGTCCTATCTGTAAGGTAACTCCTGAACCACTCCAAGGCCTTCCCTCTAATACCATAGTGAGAAAGTTTGTGAAGAAGAATTTCATGGTTTATAGTGTCGAAGGCCTTGGAGAAGTCCAGGAATATACCTACAGTATGCAAACCTTTATCAATGGAAGTGGTAACTGTTTTCATAAAAGACAAAATTGCATGCGAGGTGCTATGATTTTCACGGAAACCAAATTGGAAGTGTGAGAAAATATTGTATTTTTTAAAAAACGTGGTTGTTCTTGTAAAAACAAGTTTCTCAAGAACTTTAGATAACGAGGTAAGTAAGGATATGGGACGATAGTTAGTAACGAGTTGATTATCACCTTTCTTAAAGAGGGGTATGACCTTGGCGATTTTCATTTGATTAGGTACCCGACCTGTATGAAGTGAAATATTAAAGATATGCACCAAGGGATGAACAACAGCTCTGATAATTTTCTTTAATAAGAAGTTGGGAATACAGTCAAACCCGGCGCTCTTCTTAATCAGAAGATTGTTAACAATGTTTATAATTTCTCGAGTGTTTGTAGGATTAAAAAAGATGGAATTTTGGTTAGGGTTGACAAGAAAATCGTTAAATGATTTGGTACTCTGTGGCACTTGTTGTGCCAGTTTGTTACCCACTTGTGAAAAGTACGAGTTAAAATTTTCAGCGATTGTATCAGCATCATCGGTGATAGTATTATTGGTTTTGATTTTTGTTATTGCTGATCCTTTTTTCTTCTTATTTAATACACCATTAATGATTTTCCATGTATTCTTCATATCATTTTTGTACAAATTGAGTTGTGAAGTATAGTATTCTTTTTTTGAAATACGTAATAAAGTGGTAAGGGTGTTTTTATATAATGTGTACTTAGAGCGAGATTCGTCACTTGGTTTTGTAATATATTTATAATACAAGTTATTCTTGCGGTTGATAGATCTTAAAAGCGATTTTGTAATCCAAGGATGAATTGGGATCTTTTTATAGTTTGATCTCCGGTGGGTGGTGAGGGGAACATGAGTATTTAAAGACGCTGTAAGCTTATTGATAAAGAAGTCGTACGATTCATCAACATCTAATGAATCAAAAACGTTCGACCAGTCTATTAAGTCTAAATCACTGATTAAATTAGTAATATTATCATCAGTTATTTTGCGATATGGAGTAGTGATCGTCGCTTTTTTGACAAGTTATATTATTACCACGGTCATCGGATTCAGGCTTACCCGCACACAATGTATGCACATTTTCCACTCCCTGGGGAGCATTCCAGCCAGTCGCCATTTTACAAGCGCACACTTGCTCGTCCAACCACATGAACGTTCGCATCCTACCGGGTACCCATTTAACGTATCAGAGATTTCAGCTTCATTTCCAAATGAAAGCGCTTTAAAGGATCAGGGTCCTGTTCTAGTGTGAAGTGTTCCTTTATTTTACAGATGTTTACATTATTGACAATTCACCGGAAATCATGGATAGAGTACCAAATGACCTTGTATATTTTGTGATACAACAAGGAGATCAACATGGGACTATGTTAAACATATTTCTTTCCAATTTCCTCGTTGCTGCTAAATCTGTACATGAGCTTTAACAAGTAACCATTGAAAAAATGATTGATGATTAAAAGATGAAAAGCCTTGCGTAATGTAGAGTGTCACTTTTTCTCATTATCCTCGCCTCAAGAATTCATTCTATTTTGCAAAAATACCCCCTCCCCTCCCCTCCCCTCCAGATTAACACTTCAGACTATTAAGAGCTGTTCATCTTGATTCCAATTCTTTTGCATGCCCCATTTAATCGTAAGCAGAATTCCCTCACACATGACTTGCAGTGTGAGAATCGCACATCTGCCGTTTTTTCTTCTTCAGACGATGCAGAAAAGAACACAGCTTGTTTATGATTGAAAATAGAGCAGCCGCATAGCCTACATTCAAAGATGGCCATATATGACCTCTCATTCACACTACCGAGATTCAGTGCATGGCTATGTGAAAATCAAATACCATTATTAATTAAATATTCCTAGTCTGAACTGAACATTGCATATTGAAACATATAATGAAACGTTTGTTAGAGCTTCGTTTCAAACGAAAACTCAGTAAAAACAATCAGGGTCCTGTATTCGTCTGAACATTGCATTGTATGAAAATTGTATAAGTGGGTGGGGCTTATCGTTAGTCCACTGCTGATTGGCTGACTGTCATGTCAAGTTGTCACCTGATGACCTCTTCAAAGCTAGTTTCTTTATACGATGTTATTTTCCAGTCTGTATGGCCCTGGTGTATCGCTATGTGGTGATTCATGTGATACAATATTACAATTAACGTTTTGTTAAACGAGTTTCGTACAAATTTGCTGCAGTCTGAACAGACTATATGCTGTATACAAGCATGTGTAGAAAACGTGAATGTAGTGTAATGGTGCACAATGAAGTAGAACTTGATTGGATTTGGAAGAGAGAATTTGCTTGCATGAAATTGATATACAATTTTGCTGTACATGTGTGCTGACACCAGAAGGCCCTTAACTCTATGTAAAATGAATAAGTTTTTTCATTATTATCAATACATTTATGCTTCAATTGAACTTTTAACAATATGATTTTACAAAACCAGGCCTGATTTTATCCTGATTTTTTCAGATTTTTACCCTTATTTTCTCTATTCTTCCCTATTTTTTCCCTATTTTTTTCCCAATTTTCTTATTTAAAAGGAGGGGGTTGGGGATGTTGTTAGATGCCATTTCCCCCCCTGAATCCTCTTCTTTCATTTTTTTACTCAAGGGGGGCGTGGTTAGGGGGGGGGGGGGGGGAGTGCTCACTATCACCCCTGCAAAACTCAGAATTCTATTACCATATTATGCATTTTAAAAAAAACTAGGATTCTCAATGAAAGGAATTAGTCTCTTTGCGCTATCTACATATGATGTAGAACAACAGTGGTACAGCTGCATTTTCATTTAATATATAAAATAAACTAAAATGTCCACTGTATGTGTATTTAGATCAGGGCACTATTTCAGCAAACTTCTTATCAATAACAAATGCTGAAACTCTATAAAAAATTGCTATCAGCCCATCAAATGCAATGATTTCAGTAGCTTATAACAATCATTGTATCTTGTTATTGATAACAATTGTTATGAAACATGGCCCTGATTGCTAAGCCTGTGTGTCTGTAGCTCGAAATCCATATTGCATTTTTCTATTGTGTTTGATATTTATATGCAATACCAGTAAAACTGTGTGTGTGTAAAAATCACACAAAAATGATAACTGTATGTACAGTACATGAGCAAAATGTGTGGAATACACTGTATATGATTTCCTAATGTAACAGTAATATAATGCAATTCATGATGATGCATAATTTAAGCTTATCCATGTACATATATACCCACAAATATATGTGTTTGATATTTATATGCAATACCAGTAAAACTGCGTGTGTAAAAATCACACAAAAATTATAACTGTATACATACAGTACATGAGCAAAATGTGTACCGGGTAGAATACAATGTATATGATTTCCTAATGCAATGGTATTGCAATTTATGATGATGCATGATTTATGCTTTATATCCATGTACATACCCACACATTGTTGATTACTGTTGCATATTTATACAAATTATTCTCGCTGAATGATTTCAAGGATTCGAGTTTACACTTGAAGGAGAAAGCATTGTTGATTAATATTGTGGTTTTCGGGGGTGTTTGTATTCTCAAAATGTGTGTACATAGCGACAATGCATGTAGATGATTGATTGATTTCTTCCTTTTTGTGTAGGCCAAATACATATTTAGTAACTTAGATACTGTGTTGAGAATATCACTCATGTGTGTCATTAAATAATCATTGAGCATTTTATGAAACCATACAATTGTCTATTCCAACAATTTGGAGGTGTATAAAGTCACCTATATACTTCTGTAGCTGCTGAAGCCCAAACACTCGATATGAAATGCTCATCATGACATTCATGTATCACACCCCTGTTTCTATTTTTTTTAAAGGCATTTGTTTTAATATGCGATGATGTTCTGTAATCTGTACGCTACTTTCGCCAAGTAATGATTCTTATATGATAATTTGTATATACATGTAGACTTTGCATACATTTTCTGTAGTCTCAACCCGGGGGGGGGGGGGGGGGGGGGGGGATACTCAGATTTGGTTAAGACGAGGGGTATGCCGCTCAAGCCTCGAAACCCCTACCCATTATGAGGGGTCATTTGGGGTCATTTTTCTCCAAAAAAAAAATCCCATTTTTTACAAATTTCTGGTGTTTTGGGGTGTTCGCATGACAAGCACCCGAAAATTTTGCAAAATTTGAAAGAACGAACCCATTTTTAATGGTATTTGTGTTAAAAGTGGGACCCATGTTTAGGGATATTTTGTTAAAAAGTGACCCATTAGAGCGGCACGCCCCCAACATGTGAGTAACCCCCCCCCCCCTTGGGTCTCAACAGGCTATTAGCTGTGTGTGTGTGAATAAATCCTGTGTCTTTCATAGAAAGGTCTCCATGAATGTATTTTGGAAATCTCAATAAAACACCCTCTACATTTTTATATAATAAATGCTTTCAGTTCAATGGCCTTGCGAATTAAAGCTGCGAATTAGCCGATACTTTCATCAAATTAATGTCCATTTGTTTATTTGCACTTTTAATTAGATTACAGAAAATAAGCTATTTGATGACCTATGCACATTGTAATAGGAGAACAGTTGTTTTGACTTGTGTTACAGAATAGGACTCACAAATACAAGCTCAACTGTCAAGAACTTTGATTTAATCTAGCAGTTGCCAAAAATGTCATTCGATTCTCCCCAAACTTTGAAGCGCTGCCGGTATGAATTACAGCAGCATTACATATATCACTGCATCTCACTCCTGGAGTAATCTTACTTCATTCTTATTAATCACGGAAAAAGTCAGAAGCTAATTTATTAGAGCTCCTCGGCTGTTTACGCCATAAATAAACATCATGGACTTAACACTGATTATGCACTGTGGAAATAATGGTATGCTGTGGATATAAAGTGGATTATTAAGCCTTGTGAATTAATTTATTTGTGGAGCAATAATTTTTGAACAAGGATTTTTATCCAAGATTTATTCAAGATGATTTTCTTTTACAACATGTGGGATTGCTTATGCATTGAAGGTGAGATAATATGCCTATTTGGTTTGCATGAGCTTCATCAGACATAGCAGTATCTCAGAAAAGATTCTATGGGAAGATACGGTTACCAGCGATTCCTAGACTTTCTACAAACTAATTTACAAATCTCCCTATGATTTATAATTCACTTGAGTAAAAGTGTAGACTAAATGCATCTTGTGCTGAATAATTTTTTGGAGCACTGTGGACT
The DNA here is from genome assembly GCF_000002235.5 of Strongylocentrotus purpuratus. NCBI lineage: Eukaryota > Metazoa > Echinodermata > Echinoidea > Camarodonta > Strongylocentrotidae > Strongylocentrotus > Strongylocentrotus purpuratus. The sequence goes on from NW_022145597.1 coordinate 11,241,448, forward strand.
AGAGGTGAAGACTGTCGACTCTCATACGAGAGGTCCTAGGTTCAAACCTTGCTCGATGCTAGCATCTTTGGACAAGGTGTTAATTTACCCACATTTGCCCCTCTTGACTCAGGTGTATGAAATAAGTACCTGGAAATGCTGGGGTAATATTAATTGCAGGGCCTACTGAAAGAGCGGTATTCAAATTATTCTGATGATTAATGATAAACCTAAATTCTGATTGAAATAATATATTTGTTTGCCTTTTTTTTCTTATTTCAGACTTTGACATGGACATGTCGGATGAGATCCTGATCACCGACATCATCGACCAGCTCAACCACCGGGTGGCATTCATCACAGGTTAGTGTGATTGTCAGTTTACTTATTTGATTTGTCTTTATTTCTTTTATTTCTTTTTGTGATCTTTTTCCAAAGTGACAAACCAATTACAACATAGTTGTGATAATAAACAAATTATATAATTAATACATCATCAATGTATATACTGACATTGTTGGACTATAATAATGAAGAAGTATTGCCACATAAAGCTAAGCTTGAAGGCGTGGTACCGTAATCCTTTATAAGACTGAATAATTCTGATATACAAAAATGATGTCGGTGATGTTTAAATAGTGAAAAAGATGTATGAGAAGATGACAGGAGGAGATGGTAAATAGATTAATAACGGTGATGGCTGTGCTGAAGAGATAAATAGAATTAGGAAAAAGGCAGAAGTGAGGTATGAATTAGAGGGAGGGTGGAGGGATAGAGAGGGAAAGAGAGACAGAGAGACTTTTGTTACTTATTTTAAAAATAGATTAGTGATACATCATCTGAGCAACAGAGTATTACTTTGATTAGCCTATTTTAGACTCTCCTTACATACAGGGACTGCTGGTGTGGCCAGCTGTCAACAATTATCTGTTGATACCTGAAATTGGTTTTGTTTGCAATTGTGCAATGTATACACCACAAAATGGCCATTCGTTTATCTTTATGACGATATATCATATAATCATAATGATAATCATTAGGGCTGTGCACAACAGTGTAATGAGGTAACCGAGTACACTCACAGGCGAATACTCGAATATTCGGACGCCATGTTTTTTTATAATTTTTTTGAATTTTTTTGAATTTTTTTGAATTTTTTTGATTTTTTTTTATTTTTTTAATTTTTTTTTAATTTTTGGATTTTTGGATTTTTGGATTTTTGGATTTTTTTTCTTTTTTTTCTTTTTTTGCCACTACCATACCACTCGGCAGTTGCTCAGGTCCCTTGCTGAAAACGCATGCAACTTTACTTTGAGTTGCAGTTGAAGGCGCCGATTTAATAAGAATAATAACAGTAAACAATGGCAGAATAATCCATTTTCCTCCAAGTTCAAACAGAAATCTGGACATTTGGTCCCAGTTTCTGAAAGGTGAGTTTGACAGTGCTTGGGTTGGGAAACATTTTTACCGACGGTACCATGCCAGCGGACGCTGCTCTGGTAAGCGTGGGCCTGGACCTTTTTTTTTTTTTTTTTTTTTTTTTTTTTTTTTTTTTTTTTTTGCGGCCGAATATTCGGGTACAAGAAATCGTACCCGAGTAGTTGTCAACCGTGCGGGTACTCGAGCATTCGACTACCCGTCGCAGCCTTAATAATCATCATGTGTTCCCAACACTTACAGGGACTAATCACCACAAAATACTTCTGAAACTCTCATGATAACCACGAACAGTAAATTTGTGCAGAAAATTAATTGTTTTGCAGTATATGCTTCACATATTGTCCAATAGTGTAACAACTAGGCCCAAATGCTCCCTAGGGAGCGGTGTGTGTGCACTATTTTGTGTGGATGAGCAACTAAATCCATTGGCTGGGGTAATAATTATTTTAAAGCACTTAGAAAAGTATTATGCTCTATTCAAATGTGACTGTTATTATTATTACTATTATAAATATAACTGATGCTATAACTTTTGCATATTATCAAATCCTGTTAACACAGCAATATTAAAGTGATCAGACACCTAAATGAATTTTGGAGTCTGGCAGTTGGACTCTGTGTTGTAAAGTATATAACAGATGATGAAAATGATTTGTAGGTAATGTTTACACTCTTCAAATCAAAGAGCAGATATGTTATGCTTCTCACTTTTATATTTGAATAATAAAAACTCCTTTTGCAGCCCCAAGGGCGTTCACTCTGTGTTAACTCTTTCAGGACAGGATTTATTTTGATGGCTAAATTAATCAACTTTTGTTCTTCAAATTGGCAGCAATAATATTTTCTTTCATTGCTACATTTTTAAAATAAAATGTAATGTCTCTGAACACAATAAAAATTGGCAAGAATCCTATCGAAAAGTTGAAAACTGGTAAAATCTGATAGAAAAACAAAGATTTTGAATCTCGCAACATGTTTCTAATTTAAGGATTTTAATGTGTATTTCCTTTCTTTTTTAAAATTTCCTGGCTTCAAACACAATATAGTTGTGAAACAAAAATTAAGGGCTCTGAAATACACTTGATTGAGCCAAACTACAAAATGTGGAATGATTGTCTCATCAAAGGGGTTCAATGTGTATGAATTAATGCCCTTCTGGCTCCAAACAAGGGAAATATGAAGTGCAAAGTTAATGACTTACGTACGTACCCAAGTATGATGGATGGGTGGATAAACATCTAGAGTGATGTGTGTCAGAACTTCAGGCAATCGAGCGGTTGTGTAAATTTTGTGGTATTTTTGATATTGTCTGACGTCACCAGTGATGTAGTCCTTTGACTGCTAGGTATGTTCACAGGTTATTGTAGGTTGGAAATTTTCACTTTATCAGATTTATTTTAAATGGGGTAATTAATTACAAATATGAGAGGGAAGAAATAGTTGAAGGTCAGGTTGCTTAGAAGTCAGAGGACTGTAGGTTAAAGGTAATACAAAGTTTTGGGAAATTTTGAAAATTGGGTGGATAATGAATCTTTACAATTTTGATATACATTTATTTGGATGCCCCTCTGCATCTGGATGTACAGTATTATAAGCACTAAAAAAATTAACCTCTAAAACACTTCTGTTTTCGAGAAAAATTGAATATAAAAATTTACCGGTGCTCCCGGTAAATTTTGATAAATTTCAAATAGCGCCTACGGACGTACAATGGTAGCTGCGACCATGAAAATCTCAGAATATGTAGTTGTGATATATAATTTCCAAACGGGAATAGCTAATCGGTCAATTTTAGTCAAGAAACATTGTTTCATAGCTAAATTGATATCTTGACCTTGAGAGGGAGCTATACAACATAAAGAGTTAATTATTTATAATTTCATAACTTTAGACTCGATTTCAACCAGGACGACGATCGATGAATATTGTAGGAATGCATACGCTTCCAATATGTTAATTTGAACCAAATTCATGACCCCATACCAAAACTTTGTAATACCTTTAATGAATATGATTTACAATACAATGCAGTTAACCAATTTTTATTTGCAAATTATTGAAATAATTGTGTTTTGCTGATTTAAACATCATTACAATTATGGAATTTTGATCATAAATCTTTTTATTTGTAAAAACCTTATTATCAATTTTTGATTAGCACTGTTATAAACAGCATTAAAACATTGTGATCATAATTTTTTTTTTTAATTAAAAAAATTAAGATTAATGAAAGCAACTGATAGTTTTTATTTTTTAAATTTAGTAGCTGCTAAACAAAAAAGACAGTCTTGAACAAATAAAATGCTTCTGTCCACACTTCTATAATGAAAATTTAAATTCCATGTTGTTGACTTTTCAGGTTCAGCTGTTTAAGCTGTAGACAATATTGATATTTCTCAGGAATCTACACATTTTACTAGATAACTTAGTTGAAGGTTAGTTTATAAAATGTTCTGTTCTGGCAAAATTGATGTAATCCTTAATCCTCCATATAGCCAGATAGGATTTACTTGATATTAAAACATGGGTATGAATATGACATCAGTCTTGCGATCAGCTGATTTTGTATCCTTGATCCAAACTAATAGGCCTAGGTCGTCTCTGTGCAGATTAAATTTTCTGGAGAGGAAAATCTTTCTAAACTCAAATTCTCTGTTGAGAGCCAGAAGGGTGTTTACTCTGTAATTAATGCCCTTCTGGGCAAGCGACTTGAAAACTACTTTTCAAATTATTAGCATTTAAAGATTTATTTTATATTTAAACTGCTTTCCGTCCCGAAAATCGGTTTAAAACTTAAAAGACTAATAGAAATGTTATAGCAGAACACGGCACAATTTTTTCTCAGAAAAAGGTCAGTTTTATAAAAGTTTGAGGCGATTTAGTGCTAACGCCCTTCTGCTTAACGCTTCATTTTTTACCTGAAATTCGAGCTAACGCCCCTCTGCCAGCCAGGCGACGAAATGTCAAAACTCTAAAAACATTCACTCCAACATAGAAGAAAGCAGAAAAATCATAATAAAAGCATAATGGTAAAGTTTGAATGAAATCAGACATCTCTGAAATCACCAGATGGAAATTATATTTCCATTAGCTTTTATTTCTGGATGGAAATTTTTAAAAAAATAATGCTATTAGCCTCAGGGCAAGACTAGAATCCATAAGCTGAAAAAATTGTTTGTTTTTAGTCCAAGCTGTACAATCTGGCGTCAGGTCCCTGGAAAAACAAATGAAATGTCTGCCTAATTAAACAAAAGGCCTACTGCTGTACATTTACATTGTTGTGAAAAGTCCCTATCAATTGCAAGTGAAAGTGATTGCTAAACGTCATATATTTTTTTTCTCTAGTAGAGTGGGAGTGCCTAAAAAAATATCTGCATTACCTAGACAAGTGTACATGGACAAAGTTGAAAAAAATGCAAAATGAATTCATTCATTTATTCATTTATTCATTTATTCATTCATTGATTTATTCATTAATTCATCTGTTTGGAGCCAGAAGGGCATTACTTCAAATATCTGAATACAGAGTTAATGCCTTCTTGCTCCAAAGAGTGATTTATTTTGGTTTTTCAGTTAGTGTATGATTAAGATTGCCAACTGTTTTCTGAAAGATCGAGAGAGCTCTTCTAAATATCATTTAATATTTATTTTAAGTATTGAAAAACGGGGTTAATTGGAACATTATTATTTATTATTATTATTTATTTGACCAATCGGAAAACATACAGTGAGTATAACAATCAGATAATACATGTAAGAAATATCATAATACATACAAACAGCTTTAGGGAAGTGGAGAGGAGAGAGAGAAAAGGATACAATCTGCTGGTCAGGGGTGACAAAAGCAATTGAAATTGCTATTTAATACTCAAAAGCATGTCACCCCCCACAAAAAAAAGTTTTTTAGGGATATTATTTCTATGAGGAATGATTTTATCTAACATTTATTATCCCATTGAGCTGAATTCAAGAAGGTATCACTAATAAGCTTCACATTTCTTGGCTCCTGTCAATGCTTTAAGCATGGTGTGTTTTTTATATTGTTTTGATGATTAACAAATTATCAAATGACTCAGCTCTCAGCGAATTATATCCTTCCTTACATCCTGAAATACGAGTTTCTACAAACACCGTTGAGAATGCCAGCAAGATTCATTTTCCAAAAAGGAAGTAGACAAAGATGGGTAATATTTACATACCAGTATATGATAAACAACTCTTGAATAGTTGAATTACTAAGGATTAATTAAATCCATGCAAACACATTGTACAGAACACTTGCTTCAAGAACAGTCTGTCACAGTAGGCACTTGACAAGTTTCAAATCGAAATATCATTCCTGTTTTCTTTGATTCGGATTTCGGATTCAATATGCTTGCAATTCAAATATATATTTCAGTGTAGTTATATATTGAGAATGTGTTTGAATATGTGTGTGAATATATTTAAACTTATGTGTTTGATTATTTGTTAGAAATTCAGAATCAGATGCACTATCTTTTGAATTTAGTTACAGAATTAAAATATAATACAAATTAAACTACAATTCAGTGAAAAAATACACGGGGGCTCCCGAAATGCCCAAAAGAGCCCCCGAAAATCAAAAAAGAGCCCCAGTGAATTTGCATAGAGTTCAATGCAAAACAAATTTTAGAGTTATTTTTATGCAGGCAAGCTTGAAAAGTAGCCCCCGAAAAATAAATATTAATTTTTTCCCTGCTACAATTGATCAACATTTGTCTATGAAGGTGAATTTATTTGGCAGATTTGATTTTCAAACTATAATTCCTGTTTTCTTTGATGCTTGAAATTCAAATATGTATTTCAGTATAGTTATATATTGAGAAATGTATTTGAATATGTGTGTGAATATATTTAAACTTATGTGTTTGATTATTTGTTTGAAATTCAGAATCAGATGAATTTAGTTACAGCATTAAAATATAATTCTAATGAAACTTCAATTAATCAGCCTTTATCTATGAAGATGGATTTATTTAGCAGATTTCAATTTAGCTATTACCATCTGAAATTGCTGTGAGCCAGACGAAAATTAATTAAGTGCAAATTGATTATTATGTAATACCGGTACCCATTTTGTTCTCTGATTTTGTAGTACCTTTTAATTACAGTAGGTCCAAACACAAAAAGCATCTCTAAAATGCTTTCAAAATGAAGATTGCTTGATCTTATAGGGTGCATTTAATACTTGTTCAAAATGATTTTGTCTCGCCGTCTGTCTATGGGGTATGCATTTATGTACAGTGTATTTCTCGAGGGCAGATGTCGCCGTTGAAAAAAATCTCATTATTGCACAGAACACATGCAGTGTGGAGTTTAGTCCCATAATTGGATCAGGGGGAAGAGAGGGAGAGATAGAGAGGGAGAGGGGGGAATAAGGGATGAATAGGGGGAAGGGATGGAGAGAGGCAAGGTGAGCCAAGGAGAGAGGCAAGGTGAGACAGGGAGAGAGAAAGAGAGAAAGAAAGAAAGAAAGAAAGAAAGAAAGAAAGAAAGAAAGAAAGAAAAAGAGAAAGAAAGAGCGAGAAGGATGGAGGAAGGACTTGAGGGGGTTTTGGGTGGGGGATATGGGGGAGGGGGGGAGAAAGAGATAAAGATGGAAATTATAGGTTGGGGTACAAGGAGGTGAGGTTGAAAAACACGAACGGAGAGGAGAGAGAGAGAGAAAGAAAGAAAGCGCGAGAAGGATGGAGGAAGGGACTCGAGGGGGGTATGGGGTGGGGGATAAGGGGGAGGGGGGAAAAAGAGATAAAGATGGAAATTAGAGGTTAGGAACAAAGAGGTAAGGGTGAAAGACAGGAACAGAGGAGAGAAAGAGAGAGAGGACAGGCCTGTCCACCTGTATTTATGTATATCTATACACTCTTTCATTTCTAGATTGTTTAACAAATAAATAATTATCACATTCCATCGTTTTCTTTCTCTTTGATTTCTAGGTGGTAAGACTCAGGAGGGGTATCCCATCATCAACATGCCGGAGTGTCCAAAGTTCAACCTGGTCCGAGATGAAGACTTTGTCAGACTCATGACCTACCTCGTCAGAATACCAAGGTAAATATTTTTGGTATTAATTCTATTTATACATTTTACGTAGTTATATATTTGTGTATAATTATGTATTATACCATCAACTAATGAGGAGAGCCTCCTACAGAAATGTAGTAAATGTTTCGGTAGTCCCCAGGCATTAGTTAAAGGATTTTTTTTCTGTTATTGTATTTATTGTTGTAATTCATTTTCTTGTATTCTTTGTTATGGTTATACTCCTTTATGTTCCTGGAAATGAAATAAAATACATACCGGTAGATAAAATAGTTTTCAAATGGTGAATTGCCATTTGGTCCACAACCAGTTTGTCTACTTTCCAATTGGTCTATTCCCATATGGTCAATACCCAGCCTGCGTCTACTATCCAATATGATAATAATAAGTCTAATAATCATTTGTCTGCTTATCATTTGGTATAATCATGAACCTAATACAATATAATGACCATTTTACATTGTATCACTATCCTATGGAAGTTTCACCACTCTGCGGCGGGGCTTATTGTGAGCACGCACTGGTGATCGGCCAGCTGCCATGCCAATCGACCTCTTCAAAATAGTTTCTTGAAACTATATTTCATTTTACAATTTTTTTTCTTCCAGTTTGTATGCCCCTTATGCTATATGATGTTTCTTTAAATGTTTATTTATATGAATTTTGGAGTTATATATAGGTCAGGGGTATTTTGTTATCTTTCGGTAGTCCCAAATAATATTGCAATAATGATGAAAAATTAAAATTAAAATGCACCCAAATGCAGCCTGCAGATAGCATTAACAATAGTGTGCAAAATTGGGCATCACAATGAAAGGTCAAATGTTACATTGCGGTTTCAACGGTCAGTCAAGACTCTAACAAGGAGGGGGATTTTCGGTGGTATCCTGCCACCCTGCTCCTCTAATTGCAATTATCCTCGCTTGTACCTGATCTGTGGGCCTGTCCTCATCAGCTCGAGTTTGCCAAATAAGCCGCTATTTTGACTATCCTGATTGCAATTAACCAGTTAATGTGCCTCATCATCAGCCTGCAGTTGCAATTAGCGTGATGTTTGATCGAGAAAATATCCTGAGAAATCTTGGTCTTGTTTCCAAAATATCCCGCTATTTGGGAAATAGCGGGCTAATTTTCGCCCGTCCGAGCTAGTTTGTGATGAGCGTACAGTCCTGTGAAGACGCAATTTTCGGCATCAGGATAATATCAAGAGTCTGAAAATAACGGGTCATTTGGCAAACTCGAGCTGATGAGGACAGGCCTTGTGAGAGTGTTGCCCCCATGGCCGTTCACTCCTTCGATCGTAACGACTCGGAGGGGGGGGGGAACAGGATGTGTTTCTGTGCGCTACATGGAGCTCAAGCGTGAAGTCAAATTTCCTCAGTTAAGGGCCCTTTCAGACATGAGGTGGTATACGAATATCCTGTTCACACTACAAAAAAGTTAAACAAAAGTCATGAAACAAAAATGGCATTGTAAGAATCAGCATATACCAAAACGCACAGACACTTGTGGAAAAAGTATGGTATAAAGAAACATTTAAAAAAATAGTGTATCAGAGGTCTGTTGACATATGTTTTGTGTCAGCCTGGGTGACAGCTGGCCAGTCATCAGTGCAAAATCATTAAGCCCCGCCCAGTTGTACATGCAGTTTTTGTACGATACAACAGACACTTTAGTAATAAACTGTAATTCATTATCAACTTTTTATTTGAAGCGACGCTCAGACAACCATCTTGCTTAATATACATATTTTATGTGACATCAAACGAGAAAAAGTACTTGTGGTACTTATTGTCTAGCTGTACAAAAGCTCAAAGCTGTATAAATTTTGCTAGTCTATACAAGGATTAAAAAAGAACCCCATTTTTCTGCACCCTGTCTGAATGGGGCTTTATGTTTTAAAGGCCCCCTGCTGTAGACTTTATGAAGATGCAGCTAGGGGGTTGTTATTTTCATTATTAGGTGAGCTGACAGCATCTAATGACATTTGGTGTATTGTCTGTTAGAAGCCAGTAGGGTGTCAACTCCATTAACACATAGCAGGGGAAAAAATACCGTACTTTAAAAATGTTGGAGGCTACTTTTCAAGCTTGCTTGCATGAAAAAAGCACTCTTTAATTTGTTTTGCATTGAACCCTATGCAATTTGGGGGGGGGGGGCTCTTTTATGACTTTCGGGGGCTCTTTGGGGCATTTCGGGGCTATTTCGCCCCGAGCCCCCGTGTAATTTTTTCACCGACACATCGTTAACGCCCTTTTGGCTCTAAAAAGGCAATGAATCTGTGAATGCTTACATGTACATATAGATACAAAAAGCTCTAGGGGGATATTATTTTCATGTCATACCATCAATGCTGATTTTTAGCACAAGACAAGAAAAATCACCAGTCTTCTCAAATTTTAAATAATGTGTAACAGTCAGTATTGTCTGTTTGGGGTCAGAAGCGCAATAACTCTGTGTAAAAGGTTTCTCAGCACACAATGTCTTGTTTCATGCCATTTTTTTTACTTTATCACTTTATTCATACTTTTCCTTGTATTTTATGGCACAATTTTGGTATGATACCAGGGAATAATGTCAATATGTAGGTTATCATTCCCATTCAGATTCTCTTTCTGTTGGTTGTTTACAACCTGCAGTTATGGTTAATATTAACACAATGTTTTGTACTCTTTGATATCTTTTCACTTTGAATATTCACAACATTGTTTCTATTTTGATGTTGAATTATATCTGTGAATTACACGTACATGTAAATCACTGTATTTCTGTGACAAATCATCATGATTCAATGTTCTTATAATGATTGTTTCTTCCATGATTTCTATCTCTTAATGACGTTCAGGTTTTTGTTTTCTTTATTCTAACCACAATTGCAAAGACTTTTCAAAAACAACCTCAGGCACTATCAGTAGTGCCTCACCCTCTGAAATGTGTGCACATGACAATAGGATATTATACTATTTATATTATTCATATTACGTATCATGTTATGTACGTCATCAGGACATGAGTTTGTATTGGAAATGCAAAAGGTATTGAAAATGCTCTTAAGTTGTCTTTTTGAAAGTCTTTGCAAATGTGTTTCTTATTCCTATGCACAAATAAGCTACCTGGTAGTTTTCTTCTTCGTTGACGTACAGTCATTCTTTGTCATTTTTATATTCTTAAAGATAAAGTTGAGTTCTGGTCATGTGATTGAATTGTGAAAGAAACATTGTGGAATCCATCAGAATCCATCAGTTTGATCATCTAGCAAGGTACTAAAATCATCAAAATGATAAGAAATTCGACCCAGTCTTGGTAAAGTTACAAGCACTGTAGTGACTGTACACAAAAAGATGTACATGTATATGGGACTACACAAACATGATGCATACAAGTCTGTCCCAATTTTTATTATGTTACATGCCATATTTAAAATATTAAGGTATTTGAAAAGCCAAGCTTTTCAGGGAACGTTATCAGATGTTCTTCCACACTTCATAATACAATGATAATGCTCACAAATTATTTTTAACCCCTTCCCAAAACTCGACCTTCTCTTTCATCACTGTTCATAGAAATAAAATATAACATGGGAACATTTTCCATTTCCATTTTCATTTTCATCATGTCATGTTACTCATCTTTCCACCCTTTTCATCCCTCTCTTTTCTCTCATTCGTCATCATGCTTTCCTCATCACATAGTTATTTCCAAGGCCTACGATGTGAAAGGTACCCACCTAATGAGTGTTTAATCGCAGGGTACATTCCCATATGGCAGAGTTTACTGCACTTTATCACAGGCCTTATTATTTGAATTAAGGCATGCAGTAATTGTGCATAAATTTTAAAAAATGGGAATGTACCTCAATCATCTTCTGATTGTGCTTAATGTTTGAATAGTTTATTTTGTGTTGTTTGTTTGTTTGTTTATTTAATTGTCTGTTTGTTTGTAATGTCCGTTTATTTGTGCTGTCCGTTTATTTGTGCTGTGTGTTTATTTGTGTTGTTCATTCATTTGTATTGTTTGTTTATTTGTGTTGTTTGCTTGTTTATTCATTTGTTTATTCAATTTATTTATTCTATTTATTTATTGAATTGATGAATTTCTTTATCTATTTGTTTATTCATTAATTTACTTTTTTATTAATTTTTTATTTATGATGTGTGTGTGTTTGATTGTGCAAAATTGTCTGTTTATTTGTAGAATTCACACATGTACTTTTTGTTGTTAAGTTTACAATAGCATGTTTATTGCATGTTTTCTTACAACAAGCCTATAGGTCTAAGTATTACAAAACAAAAACACTATAGTTGTTTAAGGTAGAGAGCAATACATCATACATGCACGTGTACTTGTGGGTATACACTTCCCCAAAGTAATTCCGCGCTTATAAAATCTAAAGTGCAAGAGATACGCAATGGAATGCCTGTGTATGCCATCCCCTCAATGAATTCGATTTAATCTCAAGGACATATGTAATAGCATGACCATCTTTAAATGGGTTAAAGAGATTCTTGGTGAGGGGCAGATACATATTTTCTGTTTTGAGCCAGAAGGTCGTTAGGTGTTAATGGGATGAGTTCACACCCTTCTAGCCTATAATAAAGGCTTGTTCAGATGTGACCTGGCAAAACAGTGGCGTTTTTGTTTTACAATGACATAAAGTGTAAACCGCATCACATTTCTATCTTATTTATAACACCGAGCTCAGTGAAGAAGCTCAAGTTGCCATTCATTCACACAATTAAAGAAACGTGGCAGCTTTTTTGTGACGCATTACCATCTCATATCTGAATAGGCCTTTATTAGATGTTATCAAAGTAGTGACTGCCCCAACTAGATGCATTTTTTTTTTTTTTTTAAGCCACAAATATGTTTAAATAATTCAAATAGATGCATTGTATTTGTAAGTTTTCTATTGAGAATCAAAAGGGCTTAATCACTTAATATTGAGTTTTCCTGTAATATCCTTTGGCTCTTTCTTGCACCATGTACATCTACCGGTATGTGTATTAGAATAAAATGTCTTTATTATACAACCATTCGCTAGTAAACTCCCCAAACATAACAATTTTATTTAATTTAATGAACATGTACATGTACATGTTAATGTATACATGTATGTGGAAGTTTTAGTTAGTTCTAAAGACTGCTCCAGATTTATTTTTTTTGAAAAGATACATCATGCTAAATCAAACTCCTCAACTTTGATGCCCTTTCAGTAAAACAATAATTTCATGCAAGTTTTATTATTTATTTCCGTAAAGCCTTGTTGTACGTGTTCTTGTGGTATGCAGTGCGTTTTTTTATTTAGTATGCTGTATTCTTTATTCTCCATACAGGGTTATATTGAGTGCTGCTTGCACGTCTTTTTCATTTGAACTTTCCCCTAACCTCTCCCTTTTTTCACCTTGTTTGTTTGTAGTGGTGTGCATTTGTTTAATGATAATCAATCAAGTCTCTGACACTTGTTATTTTTCATTCGATCTCATGCAAGGAGATATTTTCTCGTCAGCAGACGGTGACGTTTAGTGCACTCGAGCTTGACCCTCCCCCTCTCTTTTTCTTTCTTTCTCTCTCTCTCTCTCTCTCTCTCTCTCTCTCTCTCTCTCTCTCTATCTCTCTCTTTCTTACTCTTTCTTTCTCCTCTCCCCCTCTATTTCTCCTCTCCCCCTCTATTTCTCTCTCCCTCTATTTCTCTCTCCCTCTCTTTCTGTGTATCTGTGTCTCTATTTCTCCCTCCCTCCACCCCACTCTCTCTCTCTCTCTCTCTCCTTGTTTCTTTTTCTCTCTCTCTCTTTCCTTGTTTCTTTTTCTCTCTCTCTCTCTCTCTCTCTCTCTCCCTCCCTCCCTCTCTCTCTCTACCTCTCTTGTTTATTCACCCTTCAGTCTTGGCAAGAAGTATTTGTGAAATTATTTTGCAATGTACTTGAGTACCCATTCAGGAAACATTATAAGTGCAATGAAAGGAAATGGGTTTTCTTTAAGCGACTCGGTAACATTGCCTCATATTCTGAAACTAAATCCTGGATGTATAGCTCATGCTGCTTTTACAAGCCGATCATCTGTCTTATTATCAAGATATTTATGATTGGCAATCAAAAAAATTTAATTTGTTTTCCTAACGGTTTTTATAACACTACAGTCTATTGGGGAAAATGAGTATGGTAAAACCAGTCACTCGAAGATTTTTACTTTTTTGAGGCATTTTATGATCATTTTAAGCGCAATTTTGTTAAGGGCTTCATTATTACACCATATCACAGACACTGATAACATGTAGGGCCATGCATCTCAGATTTAACATTGTTAAACGATCGATGCCTTTAAAGATAGAATTGGGTTCTGGTCATGAGGTTGCAGCGTAAGAGAACCTATTTCAAAGTATCTTGAAAAGGTTGAATATAAATGGATCACATATGAATTGGTGTATACATGTACGTTGAGGTTTTAGATGCATCAAAATGTAAAGAAATAGACGCAATCTGGCTGAAGTTTGATGTACTGTACACGGAAATGTGTATGCGGGACTACACAAACTTGTGGCATGAAAGTTTGGTCCAAATATTTTAAGTATTTCCCATCATATTTGGAACATGACGGCATTTGAAGAGCAGGACTTTTTCAGGGGCTGACTTAAAATAATTATGGAGAGCCATTTTCAGCCTTAAAATAAAATATATACAGTGAATATTCAAAAGCAAAAATTCAAGTATTTTAGACTTTACATAAATGCCACATCAAGAATATGAAATCTCCTTGATAATAGAAAATATGAATGATTTGAATCAACATTTTATGCCTTTTAAAATAACTTTTACAAATTATTTTCAAAGATGCAATGGCTTTCCATAATTGTTAAGTCCAACTTAAAGATAAGTTCAACTTTTGTGATCTTTGCGAAACACCTGGGATATTATCCAAGGCATTATGTATTTTGGAAGCTTCCTGCAAGAAGGTTGGGGCCATTGATAACACATAGCCCTTGTGGCTTTCTTGTAGGCAGCGAATGATTTATATTGTGGGCTACTTCAGTGATGAATGTATGCTTGGTATACATACTTAAGAATTCATTGCATTTTGCATAGCAGTGGTGCTGTGGGATGTTGTGTGATATTAATGTGTGTATCATTATTCATGGGATACATTGCTTGAGGGAATTACCAGGGTGTAATGGATTGGAAGTCTTCTTATCCCAAAGGGTCGTGGTAATGATATATTAATCCAATGATCTAGGCCCCCTCATCTCTCTCTGTCTCTCTCTCTCTGTCTCCCTGTCTCTCTGTCCCTCTCCCCCTCCCCCCCCCCCCCCCCCTCTCTCTCTCTCTCTCTCTCTCTCTCGCTTTCTCTCTCTCTCTGTCTACCCTCTTTCTCTCTCTCTCTCTCTCTCTCTCTCTCTCTCTCTCTCTCTCTCTCTCTATCCTGCTTTCCCTCCTTCCTCTTTCTTCTTCCCTCTTCTTCCCTCCTTCCTCTTCTCTCTATCGTCAATTCTAATTCATATCACTACTTCTCCCATTACCAAAAAAAACTGCTGATGCCATTATCCTTGCTACTTCGACTTCCAGTACCACTACCACTACCAAACTGAAACAACTACCTTTACCACTACCACTACCCCTACCCCTACCGCTACAAATAAAACTACCACTGCCGCTATAGCTACTACTACTACTACTACCACTACCAAACTATTTTTAAAAAACACTACCACTACCTCTACCACTTTCACTATGTTCACTACTGCCACTACCTCTACCACTTTCACTATACTCACTACTACCACTTTCACTACCCCTACCAAACTGAAACAACCACCACTAGCACTACTGCTACCACTACCACTACCACTTTCACTATAGTCACTATTACCACTTCCACTACCAAACTGAAACAAATACCACCCCACTATAAAAACAACTACCACTACCCTATTACCTCTACCCCTACTACCACCCACCACTACCACTACTAGTAGTACTACTACTACCACTCCCAAATTACTACCACTCCCTCTACTAATACCACTCCCTCTACTAATACCACTCCCACTACTAATACCACTCCCTCTACTAATACCACTCCCACTACTACTATACTACCACTCCCACAACTACTACTACTACAACTACCACTCCCACTACTACTGCTACAGTGTTCCACTACCACCACTAATACTACCACCACTACAACCACTGCTAATACTATTTACTACAGTGATAATGGTAATGGGTTACTTCTTGTACATGACACATTCTTTACACTTTCACATCTACTTCAGATAGCAGCTAAAGCCCATCCCACATTACATGATCTGACTGCGATATGGGCCCTGTTTCATGAAACTTGTCATCAATAACAAGTTACCACAACTGTTATAAGCTACTGAAATTGTGGCATTTAATTGGCTGAGAGCAAATTTGCTATAGAAATTAAGCATTTGTTATAGATAAGAAGTTTTATGAAACAGGCCCCTGGGCTCTGTTTAAAAAAACTTGTTATCAATAACAAGTTACAATAACTGTTATAAGCTACTGAAATCGGGGCATTTGATTGGCTGAGAGCAAATTTGCTATAGAAATTAAGAATGTGTTATTGATAACAAGTTTTATGAAACTGTGCCCTGATATTATATTAATATTTTGAGATCCATGGCATGCAGCATTTTAATAATATTCTGCATCTTGCTATGTGATATTTCAGGTATCTCATGGGGGAGGGCAATATAACATGTGAATAGCCCTATCTATTAATATATATCCCAATCAATAAGAAATATATAAATAGTAATTACTTTATAATTTCGCACTACATTGGAGTATGATAACACCAGAGTCAATTATATGAGGTCAAATATGCGTGAAGATTGTTCTAGCATGGATTATACATATGCCATTCATTTGTTTACATTTGCCGTACAAGGGATACATCTTCATATTTGGAACCTTTGTAAGTGCTGACCTAGAGGGAGCTATTTCACTGGATACCTCCAATAATTATTTTGCTGCTGAAGTTAAAGTACTGGTGTGTGTTAGTGATTTGTGTTTTAACAGTTATTTCCATAGAGCACATTGTACACTTTATGTTAATATCATGTGCTTAGAGCCAGATTGGCATTTAGTCATAACAGTTTTACACAAAAATGAATTCCTTGAATGAATTTTATCTCTGAGTATTTCTTGGTTTTGTTATGCTGCTTTATGATTAAGGTTTGCAGTGTACTTTTTTTTTTTTACTGCTTTTTGTTTATTCCCTACTCAGTATTGATAAGCACATTTATTGTTTTAAGTCTTGGTTATAGGTCATTTTCATTAATTGTCTTATTTACATCATTTGTTATCTTTGTTATTGAATGCACACTTTTCTGTCATCTATGTAGACGTATATGTACATTAGTTTGTAATTTGACGTGCCTTTTGATATCGTACAGAGTATTTACATTTGTTCTACCCTATATATTTTTTTGTGGATTCTTGACATTTTGTAATTGAATATGTCTTTTTCTTTTTATTTACATACCGGTAGTTTTCTGTTGTCTGTTTGTACATTTTTATATTGTATATATTTGTAATCTCTTATGTACTTGCATGTGGATTTTGGTGACAATACTTTGGCTTTGAAAACATCCTTCCTCTAATTTTTTTTTATGATTCATTCTTCAGATTATGAATAAATTAATCAATACATTGTATTCTCTTGTATCTTGTCTCCCCTAGTCGTCTGGAATTTGACAGGGGGTTCGTCATAATCATCGATCGATCTACAAACTCATGGGGAGACGTCAAAACGACCTTGATTAGAATAGCGGTACGTATGAAGCAAAAAAAGAATTTCCACTCAATTTAATCTTGTCAGAATTGGTTTTGTGTATATATTGTATAGTCTATATGCATAATATCAAAGTATATCAAAGTGATTGTTGTTCTTACCGATGATGAACTTGATAATGATTGTAAAAACAATAATAATGTTAATGATGAAAAAAAAATTATAATGGTAATACTACTAATACTACTACTACTACTACTAATAATAATAATAATAATAATAATAATAATAGTAATAATAATTTTATGATATTAATAATAACGTAAATGATGATAAAATTAATTACAATATGAACAATATTTATGATATTGATAATGATATTTATAATAATGGAGTGAAATAATTGTAAATGAGTTATGAATGAATAAATAGATTTCAAAAAATGATAAATACACTGTAAATAAGTGAATAACATATATAGATAAATAAAAGAATAAATTGATAGATAGAACAAATAATTAGACAAACACACATACAACCAAATAAGTTATCCACAAGGGGTTTAAAACTATGCAAAGTGTGATATGTTTATTATTATCGAGCAGAAAATAAAATATGCTTTATTTCTTCAAGAATTTTTTCTTAAGTATTTATTTTTTTAGAATATGATTGTTTCATCATGCTGTGTACCCCCCCCCCCCCCCCCCCCCCTGCATGCATCACCTATGATACAACTGTAAAACACTATTTTCATTGTTTTTTGTTTTGTTTTTGTTTTAATATTTCATGAAGGATTATTATGTAAGAATCTAATTTTGCCTTTTATTTTTGCATGCACTTAGGATAGGCTTCATGTCATTAGCAAGCTGTTGTCTTATAGTGCACCATTTTATTTGAAATTACCATGATAACTCCAAATGCTCATAGCAAAGTGTTTATGTACCTGTAATTCTAGATCAGTTGATGTCTTAGAACTAGTATATCATTATTTAGAGCGAGAAGGGAATTAACTCATAATGTAATAAGTCTAACAAGGAGTTTTCCTTTCTGGATGTACATATCATCTTTGTGATATGGAGTCGTATGGTATTTTGTGGGCCGTGCAGGCGCCATCAAATAGCTGTTTTGTGTTTGTTGTGCTTTTTTAAGTATGCATTAGTCCTGATTCATTGAAATCTTTCATTAACATTCTTATACTAATCTTCTTCTTTTTTAATTAGATGAAAAAAACTCTCTGTTCTCTGTTTCAAATATTCTCTTTAGATTTCATTTCAAGTTTTCATCTAAGCTCAATTTTGTCCAAAAGTGTTAAATGTGTAGTTTAAATTCTAGTCTCTCAAATTTAGAAGCCATGATGATGTTTATCAATTAAAAATTGTAACAACAACAACAACAACAAAATTAATTCCTACTTTCTATTAAATTATTATAATCAGGATCAGAAAAATTATAATAGCATTATTGAAGTACATGTATTTTTAGTCTGCCTGTCGATGTACATTATATGATCCTGATAATTTGTGGGATGTGAGCCTGTTTGCTTCAATGTTGGCTTCTCTTCGGTCTAATGTACTGCCCTCTATTGGCAGACCAACACAGACGCTATCAGAAAGGGTTCTTCATAGTTTACTTACATTGCATGCAAGATCTGTATGTGCTTTTAAAAGGGTTATAGGCATTACCCTTAGAAGTACAATGGCTCAGTGGTAGAAGAATAGTGGTCCTGCCACTGAAAAGTCCGGGGTTCAAAACCTAGAAGATGTTCCAGTGCCCGTTGGTATTGCATTAGAGACACATAATCATGGGTTATCATGGGTTCTCATGGGGATTTTGACCCCATTGCACTGCTTATGCTCAATAATGGGAGAGTGGACTGCACTTTAATCGAGCGACAGGTTTCACATGCACATAATGCACATACTTACTAGCGGATCTAGAGTAAGGCTTGGGAGTCTCAAACCCTCTCCCCCTCACCAAATTTATTCAAGCCCCACCACCCCCTTAAAAAAAAAACCTACAACAAACCCAACTTTCTCTTTTGTTTGCCAACTCCCTCAGATACAGGAAGCTCGGAAGTTTCACCTCATTGCTTATCCAGAATTGTACACAGTACATGTTTTGTTTAATATAAATCACACAAAAATAGAGACATCATCAAAAAGCAAGGTGCATCGATCATAGCTAGCTGAGAGAGGCAGTTGTAACACTGGAAGTTATTCCTGATTGGTCAGTTAAATTCATGCAGCTCCAAATAGTTCCTCCCTTAGAAATATCATGTGTAAGAGAACGATTCATGATTTGAACATATGTGACCACACTGGCATAATATGTGTGTCACAGCCATCTCTCTCGATAAGCTGTGATGTTACTTGTTTGGCGCCCTCTATGGTGGGAGTCACCTTCATCTTAAATGAAACCACAAGTGTACCTAATAATAAACCGTATGCCTGGCTGACTCACCGGGTCTCATGACGACATAGGGACACATCCTCTGCCTCTACTAGCTCTTGGAGGGGTGCAAGCGGGTCCCCATCAGATCACAGTTAAGGAGCGGATATTGAGAGTTAGCAAGGCAAACAAGGCAATATGTCCAGCCCTATATTTCTGTTGAATTATTGAAAGCCCAAGTATAGTTTTGGTATTTCACCCCCCCCCCTTCTCAATTAGCCCCCAAGATGCCAAAAAGAGTCCCCGAAAGTCATAAAAGAGCCCCCAAAATAAGCATAGAGTTCAATGCAAAACAAATTCAAAGAGTGTTATTTTCATGCAAGCAAGCTTAAAAAGTAGCCCCCCAAATTGTTTTAATTTTTTTTCCCTGCCCCCTCCTGAAAAAAATGAAATATTAAGACACATTTGCCAGGTCATATTAGGATAAGACCTGTCTAGTGGAGTAGTTTTCAATGTTTTCAAGGACAATGACCCCAATTCATTATAAAGTTTTCATTTGAAACAATGCTGAAATATCCTTTCCACCGTTTCGCACATCATTATGTAAACTGTGGATGACAAGTACTTAAAAACTTGATGTACAGGTAAATACTACGGTATTCATGTAAAGAAGTATAGCTTGGCGTAATGGGGGGGGGGGTTAGATGCTGTAATAGTTACTTTTAAAGCAATGGCAAATTTATGGAGGGACAACTGGCACCCCCCCCCCCCCCCCTTTGAGACCTATGAAGTGACTTTACCTTTTGCTTTAGTACACAGGTCTAAAATTGTGGCTTCGACCCATTTGAGATGATGAGCTATTTTTTTTTCTTTGCTTGTCATTGATTTTTCTATTAAAAATCCCCTGAAAAATGCTAATGAAGATTTTTAGAATTCTTAGTTTTTATATTTGTTTTCCATATCAGCAAATTCTTTTACACCCTCTATTTTACAAATACTGGAGCTGCCCCTTATTAGAGCTTCTGAAATAGTGACCACATCATGACAAAGCCAGGCCAAAGTCAGACCAAACAGGTGTATGGATTGGCGACATAAATATATTCACATGGTACGTTGTTGTTTCAACTATCAAGTTTGGGAAGCTTCAAAGTTATAAACATTATCATCCACTATTAACAACGACAAGTATTCACACAAAACGGAAACGATGAGTATTCAAAGATTTAAACTACAAACCAGGAAAACATTCATTTTAACTACAAACTGGTGTCACCATGAAATCAAGCTCACCAGCCTGCCGTTGAAGTTCGAGTGAGTAACAGCTCGGCCTTACCCCATACCCCCCCCCCCCCCTGTGCTGCTTGTAGTTATCACGCTAACCTTCAGCTTGTTTGTGGTTTTTTAACATTGAGTTACCTAATTAAAAGTTTTGTACCACAAGTGGGTCCGCACGGTCCCCAACTACTAAATAACTTTGAAGTTTAAAACCATGACCTAAACTTTAAGTTAGTGGAGTGTCGTATGAACCTAACTTTTATCCACATCATTTGTAACTCTCGAGTCACAGTCACTGACGGATCCAGAATTATGTGGCTCAATTAACAGAAGGGGAGAGGGCATGTGTTTCAAGAAGTGCCACCAAGCACACACACCAAATTTACCTTATTTCAAGGGGGACAATTCATATAACGCTTTGAAAAGCGAAAGTACAACAAACAAAACCATGCAACCAACAGAGAAACATACAGACACAAATACATATATAAAAACAGGTGTATGGATTAACTCTGTGATACAAATATTACTTAGCACATAAAATTAGTCATTGTTGGATCAGTGTTAATTGCCTGTGTGCTGAAATTAATGGCCCAGTGAGGGGGATCATGGGAAAATCAATCCGCAAATTACAATAAATGAACTGGAAATACATGTAATATTATTTTTTAAAAACCTTGTTAAAGGTATACTTGGGGTGGATGAAGGGCTTGTAAAAGAGGGGGTTCAATATTCATGAAAATTCTATGGCATGCGAAAACCCAAAAGGAAGAACCAAATCATGATTCTGTGATGCCTTTGTATTTGAAAATTCTCTGACAAGCAAAACACAAAGGGACAAAAATAGTATCATTTAAAGAGGAGGGGAGTGGGGGGGGGGGCACATCTTGGATATGTGTTCTCAGGGATGATGTCTCTGCTATACTTGAGATATGGTTTAAAAGGGGGCATAGACCAGAATCCCCCCTCCCCCTCCTCATGAATTTGATATCTAACAGGAAGAAAAAAAAATACAAAAACTTTAACCACCTTTCTATGGTATGGAAATATCGATTTAAGGGAGAACATTTTCCTTTCAAAAAGTCTTCAAAATAAAGTCACTCTTGATCGTAAATCACCCTTAGAATATTGGTAGTCCTGATATGATGACAAGATATTGTGCTTCACTGTCTTCATATAATTACAGAAAATACTGCAACTTATGCCAACAAAATATTTGTAAAACCAGAGAACAATGGCCATTTTCATGGCTAGCAACTTTCACAATTCATATGCTACATTTTCATCGTCATACCGGGTAATTCAATCGTTTTGCAGCATGAACCTTTCACCAACCTGCACCACACACACAGAGTTTGTGAAGTTTCATGCATCCTTAAATTTGCGGTTGTAAAATAGCTCCCATTGGCAATGATTTTCTCTCCTTGATTAATTGAAGGTGAAACCTATGACGTTACACGTTTATGTTGTTCCCATTGTATGTAAAGGTCATATTACAGAATGCGAAGGGCCTGCTTTAGGGAATTGCTTTAAATGTTTGGCTTTCGTCCATAACCTTAAAATAAATCTCTTTCCTATTGTTAAAGCACATAAAGATTGGGTTTATTTGTTCTTCGCTCCTGCATGGTAAAACTATATCATCATCTATGATATATCTGCAAAGCATGTAGAGACATCGTCCATGTATTAAGTGCTATGCAAATGCAGAATATTATTATTATCAACAAATGATGATAACAATTGGGGCTTAATTATTTACAAATGGTAGCCACATCATGATTAATACTGCTCTCCCCGTGGGCCCTACAATTACAATTACCCTCAGCAACTTTTATGTACCCATTTACACCTTGCTGGAGAGTGGCAAGTATAGAATAATGTCTTGCCAAAGGACGTTAGTGCAGGGCTGGGATTTGAACCCTCATCCCTTGGATTGAGAGTCAAGGGAATGAACCACTACACCCCGACATCTCTTGGATATTCACATCAAATGTCATCTCTTAAACCTCTCTTAATGCTTGTTCATATATGATCCGATAAAAACTCAATTTGGCAGTCTTTTCTTTCAAAAATATCTTTGCGTTTCTGCTTCTTTTATAATTTCACACTCATTTTTATCTTCCATAGATATTAACACACTATTCTAATTTAGAGAGAAAAAACAAAATCACAATTTTTTTTAATGTCTTTTTGATGTCATGTGACTGATTGAGTATTGTGGAATTGAAATGTGAGAGTAGATCAATATGGCATTTTAGTGTAGTACTGGCATCTCCGTAGATGCACTTCCAATGTTCTTTAGCGGTAAGAGCCTATAAAGTGTAGAAATAAAACTCAACTAGCACATGAGCTTTTATCTAGCCCTTTTTACCAACCAATAGTTTCTTTTTTTGTTTATATGTAAATATCATTGTATGAAATGAATTGCTGTATTGTTTTTGGTAAATAGATAAATCAATAAATCAATCAATCAGTCAATCAATCAATCAAGTGCCTCATGAATGCTGTCTGTAGTGCCATATTAAACTAAACCCTTCCTAATAAGCTTGAAACATCACATTGATCTTTCTGTATGAATATTTTGAACAGTGGTATATAGTACCTGGTAGGAATTTATTCCTTGAAATGCTAGAGCGCCGTATGGCAGCCGTGCTAAAGCCAGGGTAATAATCAGAAGCGCCAGGAAGGTCAAATCTGACTGACATGAGCGCTATACAAGAACCAATATTATTATTATTATTATTATAGAAATTACTAAACTGCCCCCTTAATTAACCAAGATCTGATTTTAGCACCAATGAAATAGTATGCATTATAGGAATTACTAACTGCCTCAAATTACTAACTACTAACTGCCTCATTCATGCTATCTACAGTGCTATACTAACCACTAAAAACCCTCTCTGTTGAGCTTGGAACACCTAGAGCATTTCCTTTAAACAGTTTTAATTGTGGTAGAAATTACCAACTGTGCCCTTAATCATCATTTACTGTAATAAGTAGTATCAATGAAATAGTATACAGTATAGAAATCACTAACTGCCTCATTCGTGCTATCTGCAGTGCCGGCCATATACTAACCACTAAACACTCTCTGATGAGCTTGGACCACCCATTTCCTTATGCTTCTTACAGCAGGGTTACTTCCCCGGTATCATCCAAGGTGTGTACGTCATCAAACCCAGAGGCTTCCTCCAGAAGACCTTCTCAGAGATGCGCTTCAAAGGACTCAAGGATGAATTCAAATTCAAGGTTTGTATTCCTTTAACCACCTTAAAGATATAGACCCGTAGTGTTAAAATTGCGGTTCAAGGGTTTTGGGTGCAAAGTATCCATTCAATATTGTTCAAATGTTGCCTTCAGAGGTTTAGATGGCAATACTTCAACCTAAATTCGCAAAAAAGCAGAAATATATGCCCAAATGTTCAATGTTTAAGTGCGTTCACGACATCTATCCAGGCCGGATCGATATGATAATTTACCATATATATCAATAAGTAGGCGGTTTCCCGGCAAAATTTGTATCATCACGTATTAGTCAGAACATATTCTTTCACATGATTGGTAATAAGAGCTTCCATTTCATATTTTGAGAGGGGGGGGGGGGCGCTTCTAAAACTGGTCTATACCTTTAAATAATCTTTTCTTTATGTGAAAGATAAAACCGAGTATAGAGGTCAAGTGAATGAATTATGAAAGAAACTACCTGGAAGCAATAGACCGGATTACTAACATATTCAAATTTACGGATGTTTCTTGGAATTCAGTCTGCATACATTACTTGTTGCTATGTCGGGCATGCCTCGGACAAGCTTTCGGGTTGTCAACAACAATCTATGTTTAATAAGTACCGGTATGCTCAACATTTGACAATGTTAGTAAACTGGTCTATTGAGGAAAACAAATTGTTAAGTTGTACGTTCGATCTGAGGTTTTGGCATCGTAGAAATGATAAGAAATCCACAGTCTTGCTAGATGTCGCATCTAGTGCTAAAACTTTCCAGCTGTTTGATGTCAGGTCTATTGATAGAAGGGCATATATGAGGAGCGATCCTATTCATGGGAGCTCTTGAAATCACCAGAAGAAGCACATTTTTAACTCACATCAATGCTAAGTTTAATAGGGGAATACAGAGAGAGAGAGAGAGAGAGAGAGAGAGAGAGAGGGGGAGAGAGAGAGAGAGAGAGAGAGAGGGGGGGTGGTGCAGACAGAAAAGGACATTCTGGCGCTAAGAGGAGAGAGAAAGAGACATAGCAAATGTGAGCTAAAGGGAAAATCAGAGAGACGGAGAGAGAGAGAGAGAGAGAGCAAGTCAAAATGGAAACAGACAGATCATTCCACGTATCTAATGCAAATCCTCGAGAGGCTATCAAGATCTGCCAATAATTTTTCCTTGAGAAAAAAAAAGACCTACATCTCGATCTTATATAGCATTAGCACAGCTAGAATTATCAGGACTGTGGTGTAGGGGGACCAGAAGTTCTTAGATCCGGCAAGCTTTTTGAGAGGGTTTTTTTTTCTTTCTGAGTGACGTGACCCGACGAATCATTGATTTCCCCCTTCCAATGCCCCCAGTATCCTGCCACAGATTAGTCTTCAAGCTCGCAGACTCGAACCTAGAAAATTAGAACCTTTTATGACATGAAACAGTTGCAATGTATTAAGGACAGCCTTTTTTTGCAGCATGATATTTTGACGAATCTGAACATAGACTCACAAAATTTGCAAAACATTTCATGCACGCAAAGTTTCCCGGTCTACAGTGTAGCCAAATATGGTGGAAGTATGTCATGGAATTTCTTTGCAAAAAGTGGTGAAGTTTCTTGTCAACTTATTACAAAACTGTTTGATGATTAGAGGGAAGGTTTGAAATCAATTTGTTTTTTGGTGGTGTTGTTTTGTAAAGTAAGGGACACTCTGATGAATACATTATGAATGGGCTTTAAAATATCAGTACAATTATTTTTCTTTTCAGAATCTTGTTTATTTTATCAGCCATTGGGAGCTATTATGTAAAAGAAAAAGGCAAAGTTAAAGAACTATTTGAAAATTGCACAAGACCCGATCCCCTTCCCACCTTTACTCCTTTGATCAATTCAATAAGATTGCCAAATATATGGATATACAAATTGAATTTCAAATACATGTAAATTAATGCATA
This sequence comes from Strongylocentrotus purpuratus, assembly GCF_000002235.5. NCBI lineage: Eukaryota > Metazoa > Echinodermata > Echinoidea > Camarodonta > Strongylocentrotidae > Strongylocentrotus > Strongylocentrotus purpuratus. The sequence goes on from NW_022145597.1 coordinate 11,267,511, forward strand.
TATTTGGGGAGATAAATCTGCAGAGATGGAAAAATCTCCTCGGAAAATGATTTTGTTTTGGATTAATCTAAATTTTTGCTCAAAATAAAGGTTTGTAATCCTAGAGTAGGAGATAGGAACTCCTGCTCGACGTTCCGTGCGCTGGGTTTCCCCTTGCCAGTCCCGACAGACCCAAGAGTTTGATACTGCCCCCCTCCCCCTTGATCCCAAAAGGGATATGAGGCACATGCGTGACGTCACATGCCCCCTTTGTGCGAGCGCTTGCCGCTACCGTGTAGGTAGGTGTAGTCATGTTCAGCAGTGTGCGCTACCGAGCGAGCGTCTACCGAACAATGTTTTAATAGAGTACTTTGTGGACGTGAGTCAGAGACCAAAGCAACAGACAGATAGGTTGTTTGGAGATCGCAGTGGACGCCCACTCTCTCCCCCTCTCTATCTCTCTCTTCTCCTCTCTCTATCTTCTTCTTGTTCTACGACTGTTCCCTTGTGCTCGCACCTGTGGTATTCAAAACCCAGGTTTGGAGAACAAACACGGGTAGCAGTTAACGGTTAACAAAAGGAAGGAAGGAATTGCGGCGCTTCCCCACAGGAAATCTCTATTATTGTTCGTAACTGCCCCTTAGGAGTGTCGACGTCCCTTCACCCTACCAATTGGACCTATCAACACTTACGGGACTGTCCTTTGCCAACTTACAAGGCAGTTGCGAATCCTTCCCCCACCTCAAGACACATTCTTGGAATATATATGTGGTTGCCTTTGATGACCCACTGGTGACCGATCGCGGACACCAACGCGTCTTCTGCCCCGCTTGGATTATTCTCAAGGAACTATCGTCAACGCTGTATTCGCTCATCTTGGCATCTTAAAAGTCACCAATGAACTTCATTTTGTTTTGTTTTCGTAACTCTTTCTTGTTCAGATTGACCTAGTGGACAGCACCACCGAACTCCATGCTCGGATAGACCCCACGCAGCTTACCAACGAATTCGGTGGTACTTTGAACTTTGACCTCAAAGGGTGGATAGAAGACAGGATGGTAAGTAAAAACGTTTTCACAAGAAAAAATAATAATTCAGTCACACCACCAAATCATGTAATATGGTATGAGTTGAATGTCCTTCTTGCTCCAAACAGATGATTTGGCCATTGAGGTCAGTTCGGGTCAGATCGGGTCACCTCGGGTCACCTGGGGTCAGGTCAACTGTCATTTAGGTCTGGTGTAGGTGTCATCAGTGTGGCTGGGGTATAATACCGTACATGAAGAAAATGTTGATGCCTTGAGGATTTTTTGTTGTTGTTTTCAATGTATCTTTTTTTCAGACAGGAAACAGTGGATATATCCGAGGCCCCTCAATGTGAAAGAAATATTTTTTGCAGAATGTTAAAGATTTTAAAGATTCTTTATCTCAGTTTTATTCTGTGTTCAATTGGAGAAAAAACTTTGAAAATAGCAATGTCATCAAATTCATGATTGGAAAATCTGTGTCAAAAAAAGTTTTAATTTGGAGTTTTAATTTGGTAGGCCCCTTACTTTTGGTGCCTCTAATTTGTTATGTCATCAAAAAGAAAGTAAAACTAGCATTGACACAATTTGACCTTGGTAGTCCAGGCCTCTCTATATAAAATTGTGAAAGGTTTTTTTTTCTAGTGTGTATTTACATATATGCCCTTGTTCGACAGCTATCTTCTATTAATATATTCATGATCTCTATTTGTGGAAATGAAGGATATACTTCGAAGGGCTTACGCTAAACTGTATTTAGATTCAGCTTGAATAGTTGTTGTACAATCACTTGCAAAACTTTGATGTGAAAGGTTATTTTCTGAGGTATACGTTTAGGCCCTACTTCAACCGCTATCTTATATTAATATATTTTTAGAGCTTAGAGATGAAGAATATTCTGAAGGGGTTTTGGTAAAATGAATTTAGATTTAGCTCGATTGGTTGTACAGTCATCTGAGCAGTTTAACCGTGATAGGTTATTTTTCTAAGAGTATATGCCCTAGTTCAAGTGCTGTCTTCTATTAATATATTTATAACCTCTACTTGTGGAAATAAAGGATGTATCTGAAAGGGTTTTTCAGCATGAATAGCTCCTGCAAACAGAAAAGTATTTTTACATGGGCAAATTTGGATTAATATCTTGCCAAAGGACATTAGTGCTGAGCTTGGAAACCATTTTGAATCGTCGAAAGAGATGACGATTTAGGTTATCAGGCTAGTCTCTTAAGAGCGTTGGATAAAACTACAGTATACATAACTTTTTCTTTGCATTACCAGTTTATGGAGAACAGGATTTAAATATCCAATTACACTGATGTGTCATACTTGTTGATGTGTGCTGAAATAGCTAGTATACCATCAACATTAAGGCACAATCCATTTACTGCAATGTATCCCTGTATAGTTTTTAGATCATTATAAGGCCTGTCCTCATCAGCTCAAGTTTGCCAAATAACCCACACTTTTAACTATCCCAATTGCAAATTAGCAGCCCGCAGTTGCGTTTAGCACGATATTTGGTCTAGAAAATATCCTGAGAAATCTTGGTCTTGTTTCCAAAAGATTCCGCTATTTGGGAAAATAGCGGGCTAATTTGTGCCCATCCGAGCTAGTTGGTGATGAGCCTATCGGTCTGGTGAAAACGCAATTTTGAGCTTCGAGCTTTATTATTGGGAACCTACAAAAACAAGCTATGCTTTCCAGTAGGTTCCTGTTTCATTTCATAATTTTGAACTTACTTTGTAAACAATGTTCTTTGTTGTGCAAACAATTGTTGTATGAAATGAATAAAATCAATCAATCGATCAATATCCCGAGTCTGAAAATAGCGGGATTTGGCAAACTCAAGCTGATGAAGACAGGCATACCGGTATATAGAGAGCTGCTATTTAGCGTCTGATCTGGCTGGCGCATGACAATGGACAAGAGGGATCAATTTAAATTTGTTGCCGTGTTCCACACCCTCACATCCTGTCCCCGAGGATTATGGGATATGCTCCGACAAGCCTCTAAAGTACAACACCTGTAGTTTATATGCCTACCTATGTTTCAAGCTTTAGGCAAAATAGATGGCGATACACAACCGTGGTCTGAAAAAAATTCCCTATGTAAATCTAGTTTTGAACTTTAGTATTTAGATCATTTATATTGTAGTTGCATTTGCCACATTGTTTCATACATAGGCCAATAGTACATACTTCCTCATCATACATACAATCTCTAATGCTGGACTTATGGCAAATTCTTGCTCTTACGATATGTTTTCACACTCGGTTTTCTTAGCCTCGTACTATTTGCCTAATTAACCCGGGCTTAGGAAACCCATGCTGTTCTCACTCAAAACCAGACTATCTCTGGTTGGATTCAGGGTTTCTGTCTTCAAGGATTAGCATCTCTTTTCCTTAGCTTAGACTCTTTGTACTTCTGTTCTCATTTGAGGTCTTAGCACGCATTTTTAGAGATATATAGCATCTCAATTGCGGTGATAACCCTACTATTTTCCAGTGCCAAATAATCCTGTACTATCGGTAGGGCTCGCTTTGGTAGAACTGAGTGTGAAAAACGAAGTGGGCTTAGTTTGGCTCTGTACTATTGGTGGGGCTAAGACCTAGCCCCAACAATAATACAGGATAAGGAAAATTTCAATAATATTCTTCCTAAGAGCCTTGAGGGCCTTGTTATTATTATTACCCCAGCAAATGCCAGGTACCCATTTACACCTGGGTGGAGAGTGGCAAATGTTGATTAATATCTTGCCAAATGACATTAGCGCAGGGCTGGAATACAAACCCCCAACCCTTTAAGATTAAGAGAGTCTAGAGAACGACCCACTATGCAACCACACCACCACGTTCCGATAATTGATCTGTGATCAATTACTCAAGGCTTCATTTATTTCATCATGTAAGGGTTAGGGTTACAATTAGGTTTTATGTTAGGGGCTTGAGGTTAGTGTTAGGTATGTTGAAGTGAAGAATATGGTTAGTGTAGGAAATTGATGCAAAGAAATTGTCCCAGAAACAAGTGTTGTACAACCTATAGTAGCATCGCATGTTTCCATGAATGTATAGCGTAGGGCTGTGTGTCATAGAAAGGATTAGCGGAAAATTAGGTCAATTAGTATCCTGTGTTTTAATTAGACTATCGTTATACATACCAAGAGTCCAGAACCGTTCAAGTCCAGCAGTATATTAGCTGGCCTTACGTTAAGCACTGGTATTGCAACGTAATTGTCAGTCCCAGATAGATCATGAGATGTATAGCCTGTTGAGTCCACTTGAATGTTTGCGGAGATTCCTTTAACCCCTTGCGTATTGGAACCGAGTTGTTCTTGCATTCATTCTATGAGAAGGAGAGAATTTGGTAATGACAGGGTTAAACTGAATCAGTTTTTTAAAACTCATTAGGCGTGTCTTCATCATCTCGAGATTGCCATATAGCCCGCTATTTCTGATTTGGGATAATAATCCCAAAGTTACAAATCGTGTCTTCATCAGCTCAAGATTCGACTTCGAAACTTGAAACTCGACCTTGAGAAATTTGCTCGAGATATTTTGCTCAGCGTTAGCGCATAGTGCTAGTCTTCGGTCTGGTGAAGACGCACAGGACAAATAGCTGGATATTTTGAAAACTATCCCAAGATATCTTGGGATGACAATCCCGACCAAATATCCCGCTAATTTCTACTTCGGTCTAATGAGGACGCAAATTAGCAGGATGGTTTGCAATCGGGATAGTTCAAATTGCTGGATATTTGGCAATCTCGAGATAGTGAAAACAGGATTATTCATGACTGATGTTACATGTAGGCTGACTGCAAGGCATCTCTAAGATTTAATGGTAGCAGCTAAATTTGGCATTAAAACCAAAATCATTTACAGTTCTATAGAAGTTCTTCTGTCTCCTTCTATTTTGCTCTTTTTTTTACTCATACACTATCTCTCTCTCTCTATCTTTTTTTCTCTTTTCTTTCTCTCTCTCTCTTTCTCTCTTTTCTCTCTCTCTCTCTCTCTCTCTCTTTTCTCGCTCTTTATATCTCTCTCTCTCTCTCTCTCTTTCTCTTTCTCTCCTTCTCTCTCTCTCTCTCTCTCTTTCTCTCCTTCTGTCTCTCTCTTTCTCTCTCTCACATTTCTCTATCTCTCTCTCTCTCTCTTCCTCTCTCCCTCATGCACAAATTAATAAGGTATACATGTACTATCATAATGATTTTGCCTCAGTTTTGTTGACAATGTTTTAATTCATTCCCATTTCTCTATTCTATATTTACTATCATACACAATGCCACTTTTTTAATAACTTGCTCGAGATTTACGAAATGAGTTCACACAAGTTTGCTCACTCAAAAGGGCTAAATAGCTATCAGGTATTGGATTCAGTCCCATGCCTAATAAACCCTGTCATTACGAACGTGTCATAAACCATGAAGATAGATGTGATTAATACAAAGCTTCCGATCGATCGAGGCAACTATTATATTCCCCTTTTACGTTCAACTTTCTGTTCTTGCTTGCCTGCAGGGTTATCCTTGTTTCAAAAAGCTTTCTTAATTTCGTCTGTCATTTTTTCTTGTTCAGCTCAATTTCCCCAGGGACTTGTTTGCTAGATGTGTTTCTTTAGTAATTTCCATATAGAAAACCAATAATTAGCAAGCTCTCGGGTTCAAAATTCATTTTTAGGTCATGGAATTAGTTTCCACCCTGAGAAAATTCATGCTACACATCTTTTTACATGTGTACCCATCTTATAGTTTTCCAGATCACTCTCGCTCGCTGGCTCTCACTCTCTTACACACCTTGCACACATGCACACTCACATATACATGTACTCTCTCTTAATTTTCTTACATATATATACCGGTATATATAAAGCCATTATATTATCTTTATTGTTATTATCGTTGTTGTTTGCATTTTTAGTTCCTTGTCATTATACAACATTTGTCATCATTTCGACTGTTTTTCTTTAATAAAACAATAATGAATCTGATTTAAAAGCCATTTTAATAACTGGTTTTGCCTTGTTTTTTTTTCCCCTAAGTTCCCCATACATATGTAGTGAATCGAGACAGTCTAGGCTCCCGTTGGAATCCTAAAAGCCCTTCAGCTGTTTTATAAATTGGTGGCCCCAATATATCAGCCGCCCCCCCCCCCCCTTTGATGAGCCATCATAATTACACAAAAGAGAACCCCAGCATCAGCATAAAATTGAGGTTTTTTTAATGAATTCTATAAAAATGATAAGAGATTACACTATAATTGTTGATATTTATTCACGATAATGATAATTTTACGTTTATCAAGTTTAGAAATGTACAAAAGTAATTATGAATGAATGTGTTGCTTATAATAGGAGTGCAAACACTTGGAATCAAGTTAGATTATTGTTAGGAACTCTTGTTGGGGAAAGGCATTTTGATTGTTTAGGGCTGGTATGCATCCTTAATTATCAAGTCCCCTAGATAGGAGTTTAAACCATTAGTCCATTGTCTGCCTAACTACAGCGTACAAGAAAAGACATCATATGAAATAACTATTAAGGAGTTGGTTGCATTGAATCAAACAAGTATTATTTGTCCAGCTTCCTCATAGTGTACCTGTGTTGAACATGTATCTATGTATCATCTTTTGAAAGGTCACCTGATTCTTAAGACGAGACATAATCTACAGGAATCGTTGCCTGGACAGGCAAGGCCTTATCTCCCTGTTTCTCCGTGAAGTTTCCGAGACTCCCTGAATGTGCTTTCTTATTGTAGATACATGTATCATTTTCAAAGTTGGCAACATCGATCGTGACTTCAGAAATATGATCTTCACATATAATATCCGGAATGCCCGCTAGAGTCGACTCCCACTTCTGTGTCTGCCAAAAAGACAAGGGGGTGTTTCACAAAGATCCTAAGTTGAACTTATCTCTATGACTTAAGAATGATGGAAAGCCATTAGCATCTTTGAAAATATTTTGTAAAAGTCATTTTAAAAGGCATAAAATGTTGATTCAAATCATTCATATTTTCTATTATCAAGGAGATTTCATGTTCTTGTCATGGAATTTATGAAAAATCTAAAATACTTGAATTTTTGCTTTTAAATATGTTTTATTTTAAGGCTACAAATGGCTCTCCATAACATTTAAGTCCAACTTAGAGTTAAGTTTGGCTTGGGATTTTTGTGAAACACCCCCCTGGACTGGTACCCTGCAAAACTTTCATAACACAATTGTAAAGACTTACAAGATTAAACTCCAGGGCAATCTCAATATCCCATTTTATTGCCAATAAAAATAATGTTTAAATTAATAATAATAATGATTCATGTAATAATCAGGATTTGTGTAGTGAACTGAATCACTGTAACCCTTGGGTCTCTCCTCCCTGTATAACTGATTAGGGGTGTGCAGGTGGACCACTACACCAGGGGGGTGTTTCACAAAGATCATAAGTAGAACTTAACTCTAAGTTGAACTTAAAAGTTATGGAAAGCCATTAGCATCCTTGAAAATATTTTGTAAAAGTTATTTTAAAAGGCATAAAATGTTGATTCAAATCATTCATATTTTCTATTATCATGGGAGATTTCATGTTCTTGATGTGGAATTTATAAAAATTCTAAAATACTTGAATTTCTGTTTTTGAATATATTTCATTTAAAGACTCCAATGGCTGTCCATAATTTTTAAGTCAAACTTAGAGTTAAGTTCTACTTAGGATCTTTGTGAAACACCCCCCTGGGGTTTAACCCTACACTTATACGAATAGTGCAGAGGGTTCTGAACGTGCAAAGGTGGTGACTCTCCTTTCTGCACAGGGCCTCCATTTCCATCCTATCCGAGGGACGGGTGTGTTTTTTTCACTGTAGCACAACCTGCGTCTATAAAACTATTGAGGGGCTTATTAACACCCAACACAGGCTTCAGTCATCTGCCTGGGCTGGATTTGAACCCATGATCTTCGGTTCTACAGGCACATGCTTTACCGACTGAGCCAACTCGCCTCCATGATACACAACAAGGTTTTAATCAATCATATACCCCCCTTTTCTACTTCCAAGTCTGGAACGTTTCCAAAGGATTTTAACAAACCTCATAAAAATTGGCGCTGATACTTAACTAAATATTGAATAGCTCCTTGGTTCACTGAAGTGTAATAAACAACAAGCAATTAGTCCTATTTTTAATTCGGGTAATTGAATTATCTACAGAGCATGTCCCCTGCACTTTTTTGGGGTCTCAAATTACCGCAAAATAGATTTCTTTACTTTATTTGCCAAACAAGTGAGGCCTTGTTTTTAACATTCAATACATTTACAACAAATAGTTATTGGGAATATCCATTGAATGTGTTGAAATGTATCAGATTTAGAGTCAAGATATCCTTGTTTTGTATATATTTATATTTTAAATGCTTAACTTTTTTTGTTGAAAGAATACAATTCAATTTTTCATTATGCACATCTTATATATTGACAAGATAAACCAAACAACTTGATGAGTTGTAATCCTTTTTAAGGTCATCAGCCTGGGATTCCTGTCAACAATGTTTTTCAAAAAAAAATTCACCCTAATTCTCCTCCCATGTGAGCTTCATTTTTTATGGGGGCTTGAGCATAATTAAATGCCATTGTTTTTAATATGCATTGTTTGCTGGGATAGATAGATAGATACACGTCTATCATAAATGCAGTGGCAGATCCAGGATTTTTTAAAAGAGGGGGCACAAAAACTTCTAAATTTGCTGCCCCTCAAAAACAGCAGGTAGTTCAGTTGGTCCCTTTTTAGTCTTGGATTTTTTTATGGCAGGCAAGACAAAAAAATTCACCCATACTTTTACTTATATTCGACATTATCATGTATGGGCGCCCAAATTCTTTTAGTATGCCACTTGAATTTTAGGGAGCAGTGGTGGGGTGGTAGGGGGTGGTGGGGGCATAAGCCAGTTGTACCCCTTAAAATCTAAAGAAAGCTAAGACAAAAGTTCTCTTTTTTCACAGCTGTTGTATGTGAAGGAATAGATCTAGAGCCAAGAAGTATGCATGTAGCCCTGAAACAGTCCCAAAATATCTGGAGGAAAATGACAGACATGTGCTGGCCTTGCGGGTATTTTGGAGAGAGAGAGAGAGAGAGAGAGAGAGAGGTGTAATAAAAGAGATAGATGTACACTTATATAATTAAAAATACATAGAGAGAGAATGAGAGGGAAAGAGAGAGAGAAAGAGAGACAGTTGGTAAAGAAAATTGAGAGAGAAAGGAGAAATAAGACAGAAAAAAGGGAAAAGGTCTATGTTAGATGAATAAAAGGGGGCATAAAGACTAGAGAGTGGAAAGAGAGTACAGTGGAATTCAATGTATATGATAGGCAGAGAGAGGCAAATACCTGAATAGGGAGAGAGACACAGAGAGAGAGAGAGAGATATTAGGGAGAAGAGAGATTGTACATTTTATTTGGAACATTCAACTTGTCCGTGTATGTGCTATATTGAATAATTTGGCGTTACACCTCTTCCTTGGCCAACCCCTTAGGATATTTCCTCCTCTTTTTCTGTCTTTAAAAAAATCTTTGCCCATAATGGCAAGAGTTACTAACAAACAAAAATTCATTTTTAAAAAGTAGTTCATGTATACTTTTACCTTTATTGGCCATGTGGATTTTTTTTAGGTGCATGTTATGATTATGTGCTTGTGCAAATAGTTCTACTGATCACAGACATTCACGACGACTGTAGATACACAGAGTGCAATATACTATGTTATGCTGATAATCTTTTGCATATAGACACTAGAAAGCATGGAAACATCAATGTATTTGAAATTTAATTAGTAAATACTTTGCAGACAATACAATACAATTTAAGCAAATGAAGCCAAAGGATTATTGAAATCATACAAACATTTGACATTGTCAATTTCTAGTGAATTCTTTATGTCATCGCATATTTGCTTAATGTTAATATATTTTACTATCATTAATTCCTCATTTTTTCAGGGCTGCTAAAGTGCTATGTTAATAAACATTCTAAGCATCATACTTAACCTTCCAATGTACATAAAGAACATACGTGTAGTGGTATTGCATGCTCAGACTTTCACTTGAATCACGGCATGTAATTATTGTTTTGTTCCCTTACCTTCGGATACTTCCTTGATTGTCCTCCGCCTAATTATAGAGCTGCTTGAATGCAAAATTAAGTGCGGTTGCTTCGTCACAATAGGTATGTTTATATGAAAGCCTGCAAACTTTAAGTTTACAATTTTTAATCTTCAAGGTTATCGTTTTGTTGAGCAACATACCACAAACACTTTTGTTCCAGAAATGTTTTATTAACCCAAATTTTAAACCGTGAGTAATCGTCTAGTTAACGAGAAAACTACAAGCAACTAGGAGTCTTCAATTAAAGATATATGCCGTATGAATGCAATTAACTTAAAGATTTTTCTCCAGTTAGTTGCTACGAGGATTGCTTGCTCACCTCAGAGTTTTAAACTTTAAACTTTTAAAACTTTAAAACAACACTCATTGTTTCTGACCCATGTGAACTTGCATAGTTGTTATAGTGCCTCTTAGTGGGTTTTGGAAACTTACAGTTTAAAGATGTTAATGCATGCGTATATAGTCGTTCATGAAATAGGCAACTTGGCGATCAATACATAACACTGAGCCAACGGGTATTACGCTCCCGTGCGTACGTTCGTGTTCTGCCCTCTATATACCCACGCATGAGCAACTTTAAACTTGCAAGGGTGCTGTGTGAACATAGCAAGGTACATACATGTATCTCTTTCTTTTTTTCATTCCAAGTGTTCATCCTTGTATATTGTGGTTGCCTGCTGTGATAAATTTAGGGCGCGTTCATGCTTGAATTTGACAGCCAGAATCAGGCATCTGTTACGCGTTTAGTTTAAAACACGCTTGCGTTCATGCTCACTTTTGTAGAATCACCGAAAAACGGCGATCACGATCGCCGATCGTAAACTCACAAAAAGATGCGTTTACAATTTGTAAACGCGTTTAAATGGGGTCAACGCACTGACCTCTAGTGGGTCTACGTAGCATGCACAGTGAAGGTTTGCGAATCCAGCTGGAAGACCAATTAAGGCCACACACTTAGAATTGCCTGGGGAGCCAGAGAAGTAAGCATGAACACTACATCGTGGAACTGCGATCACGATGAGCGTTTACGATGAGCGTTTCAGATCGCTCATTCTGCCTTCAAAATTTAAGCATGAACGCAGCCTTAGACAATGTCTGGGGTAGAATTTAGGAGTAGCCAATTTAAGTCACGATTAGCAAGACAGTGAGTCATTAGAAAAAAGACACACTCGGGAGAATAGCTGGAAGTTTGTCATCTCCGAACATCTGAGAAACTTTGACATTGTCAATGTGATGAGCCAAGTTTTCATTGTCTTATGGTCTTGTTCAGACTGTAGAATTTTTTTATGAAACGTATAAAGAATCATCACGTAAGGAAAGGGGCGTAAAGATGAGATAACAACCTTGTATTATTAAAAAAGAAATGTTGTATAAAGAAACAGTTTAGTTCAGACTATAGACATTTTTAAATGAAACATGTAAAGAATCTTTGCGTAAGGAAAGAGGAGCACAGACTAGAAAACAACCTTGTATAAATTAGGAATGCTACTAAGAATCAGTCTAGTTCAGACTACCGGTAGAAATACAACATACAACATATAAAGAATCGTCGCATAACAAAAGGGGCGCAGAGACAAGATAACAACCTTGTATAAAGAAACAGTCTAGTTCAGACTATAGAATAATTTTAATGAAACGTATAAAGAATCATCGCTTAAGTGACATGACAGCTTGCCCATCATTAGTGCGTGCTCCTAATAATACAATTTTGGTATGACACAACTTTCAGACCAGAACAGGACCCCGATTCTTTATCTTGTTTTTATTCAAATTAGTGCTCACACACGTGCGCTTCATCATACAACGTGTCTTTAAAGCACATTCAGACTAAGGGGGAAAAGGGTAATTACTTATGGTATTCCCATAGGATTCTCCTATAGCTGTACGATAAATTCTGGTAGTCTGAAAGGGGGGGGGGGGTTGGGAAATCTTGGCATTGTCTCTGTGATGAGCCAAGAGGTCCTCAAGCTTAACCGAAGGAAATACTGAGTGATTTTCCTCATTATTTGAATAGAGACCGCTGTCAATTTGAATTCCACAGTTTACGAAACCATCATGGATTTGGATACAGAAAAACCATTAAAAAACAACATCAACATACAACAAAGTGGCGAGATTCTGACCTTTGAAAATATGAAATAAAAAAGTACCGGTAGTCTTGAAACAAATTTGTAAAGGATATCTTGAACAACAGTGCACATGGTTGAGCTGAAACTAGAAATACCTGTTTGGGGGACAAATACGATCGCAAATACTTTTAAAAATGGAGAGACCCTATATAAAATGGAAAGAAAAAAAATTGAGACCCATTAATTTCTAGCAATTTTGTTTACAATTTGCCCTTGTAAAACAAATTTTTACTTTTTACCCAGGAGCTTGTACTTTCCTCTATGCATTCTTAATTTTGAATAGGCGAAGAAAGTTAATTACACCAAAAGTATATATGGTTAGGGTTAGGGTTTCAGTGATATCGGTGAAACAAAGTGGTGAAATTCTGGCTGTTGAAGAAAGAAAATTAACGTTAAAGGGCATTCTTGAATCAAATTTGTAAAGGATTTCCTCTAAAATAACACTCATGGTTGAACTGTAAATATAATATCACTGTAAACATAGACAAGTCAAAGTTAAATATTTTTCTTTCTAAATTCTACAGAATATCATTTGACAGTGTATGATATTGTATTTTTGTTTTTTACGCTTTCTCCTATATACTTTCAAATGTATATGTCCTGCAACATAATTTTAAAAAATTGAATTATAATGTGGGAAGAAATCAGCTTATTGCGGTTTTGTGACCCAGGTTTTCATTAATATATAGTTCTTATCTCTGTACTGCACATCTGATTTTTCATTATTTTGTTTTTTATGCTATTTTGGTAGTTTTGAATATGATACTGCAACAAGACCATGGATACTTTTGGACAAAATACAATCTCACTGTACGGCAGAGTATTGTGCATTTGAACAAGAGCGAGATTCAAATATTGATATTTTCAATAATGCACTGCACGTTTGAATAGCCCGCATGCAAAGTCATACGGCTCTCTATTCATGCATGTGCAATGCCTGTGTTATTGTCTTGGTGTATGTTCGCTAGTGAGATATTTTTCAATGTGTGAAAAGTCAGATTACTTTTTGGGGAGTGTGTAAATGGTTACATTAAAAGTGAGATGCTGATCGCAATCAGGATGTCACTTTTTGAGAGCGTGTGAATTAATGCCCCTATAGATAATCCCCTTCTTTGATGAGCTCATTAAAGTTGTTTATTCTTGATTTTAAGAATCAGATCCAAACTTGATACCCGTCTCTATAAACTTGATCCTACCCTCATTTCTCATATTTTACGTAAAATCTCACGACACATTCGAGGAAAGAAGAAGATCTATTCTAGGCATTTAAGGAAGCATTTCCAAGCTCATAGATCTAAGAAGTAGAAAGAAAGTTACGTGATAAAATTCTTTCAATTCTTTCACTGAGAGGAATAGGACATTGAAAATGGTATGTATTTTTGTATTGAAAATAGGGAAGTATCGATTCATTGAAAAGTACATTGTCTGTTTGGAACTAGAAGGGCACTAAGTCTGTGTAAAATGATATGATTTAAACACTTAACATTTAGTTGACTGTTATCTAGTAAAGCTCTCATGCAAGATCACTCGTACGTACATGTAGGGAAGGTGGTCCTTCGAGAATGAAACTTTCCAAAGATATCTTTCTGGAAAGTGTACTGGATACATAATAAGATATATATAAATATATAGGGTTTCAGCTCATTTACAAAAGGGGAAGTAGAAAAGGGGATGTATTCCTCTTGTTGATGCTGACATTTTCAAGAGCATTCTTCCTGTACTTGAAATTCTCTTTATTTGTTTCTCATTTTCTCTCTCTCTCTCTCTCCCCCTCTCTCTCTCTTTCTCTCTCTCTCTCTCTCTCTCTTTCTCTCTCTCTCTCTCTCTTTTTTTCTCTCTCTCTCTCTTTCTCTCTCTCTCTCTCTCTCTCTCTCTCTTTTCTCTCTCTCTCCCTTTCTAATTGGCTTTCTCTCCAGGTATTACTCCATCCCCTTCTGTGTTTCTGGTCAATCTTTATTTCTATTTCTCTATCTCCCTCTCTTTATCTCTCTCTCTCTCTCTCTCTCTCTTTCTCCTGCTCTGTCTGTTTTAATATTCTTTATTGTTTTCCCTCCCCCTCCTCTCTCTCTCTCTCTCTCTCTCTCTCTCTCTCTCTCTCTCTCTGTGCCATTTCCCATATCCATATCTATTCCTTCTTGGAACCAGTCTATATATCGTTGTAAAAGCTGCAGTCCATATGGTACCCGATATCATAGCGTCTAATCTATAGCTTTAAGTTGCATCCGTTTCAGGATGCATGGTTCCACTGTATCATTTCTTGGCAAACTATTGCTCAGTTGAAATCAATGCTGGCTATGCAAACTAAACATAAATACATAAACATGTATTGCCCTGTTCCAGCATTGGCATAGCTTTTCATTTGTAGGTTTTGGCTGAATTGCACACGTTATTTGTTGAGTGGTATTTTGTTTCAGTTGGATACCCAAAACTTTCTGGAATAATTTAGGATCTACCTGAGAACTCTTCCATTGCTTGATCTTGTATGGATGGAGTGGCCTTGTTTATCATTCAGTGATAATAGCGATGTTCATATCGCACCTTCATAGTTTTAAACGTTCTGTCAGTGATACCTCAAGATTTTAAAATGAACTACTAAAGATGACGACACCGAACAAAAAAGTTAGTGAAACCGCAAAGTTTTACACGACACTGAACAACAAAGTTAGTGAAACTGCAAAGTTTTAAAAAGACCTGCTAGCAAAAAGACAGGTTTACACGACACCGAACAACAACATTAGTGAAACCACAACGTTTTAAAACGACCTGCTAGTAACAACACGGGTTCACATGACACTGAAACAACAACTTATTAAGGTTTAAAACTACAAACTGAGTATGTAATTGTTATACTTGTTGTAAATATTAAAGTTGATACTGTCCGCATGGGACATTACTACGAGCATAGACCCCCAGCAGCTCGCAGCTCTCCTGTTTACCATGAGATCACCTTGAGGAAACTCTTAAGTTTCAAAATGATGCAAGTGTGTTCGCACATGTCACAACCTAAGAGTAAACTTTAAAAGAGTTTAAATGGACACTTGTGTGAACCCGTCTAACTACTTGTTAGGTCTTTGTTTTTATCTTGAATGGCTTTTCCAAGAGAAGTGAAATTGTTCTCATAATGCACTTGAAGTGAAA
The DNA here is from genome assembly GCF_000002235.5 of Strongylocentrotus purpuratus. Taxonomy (NCBI): domain Eukaryota; kingdom Metazoa; phylum Echinodermata; class Echinoidea; order Camarodonta; family Strongylocentrotidae; genus Strongylocentrotus; species Strongylocentrotus purpuratus. The sequence continues at coordinate 11,282,924 of NW_022145597.1, forward strand.
TCCACAGCAATCAATATCCTTGCATACAGAGTCGAGTAGAACCATCAAAATGTCAGCTTTGGAATGGTATGAAATCCAAGCGACTAACAAAAAGACTGGTTTTACGGAATACTTCCTCATGTAAGCCTATATACATACCCTACCTGTATGTGTAGCTTATATTGTATGAGCCAGCATCAACTTGGACATGATATTCGTCACCTATCCTGCTCATGAAGAGATATATATTCTGGAATTATTTTTGAATATATTCATTCATTTGAAGTATAGATGCACATTTTGATCCAGTGTTTTCATTTGGAGAGAAAAATTAAGCAGCATGTTTAAAGTGGTGTACCATTCCTGCTTGTGAGTTCGAAAGAACATTGCCTTAGCCCAGGAGAAACACAATGTGGTGTGATATTATTTGGAATATATTCATTCATTTGGAGTAGGAGTGCACTATCAAACCAGCCATTAACAGACAGTGGATTAGCAACCAACTTAAAATAGAAGAATTGGAAAGCGAATCAAGCAATATCATTCAATCTTGACTGGATGAGCAATATGCTTTCAGAGATCCGAGTGCTGGCATTCTTGTCTCTGGTTTTAGGAAGAGGAGTCTAGTATACTGATTATTCGGTAGAATGGAGAGTAAAGCAATCAGGCGTCAGTCGTGGTTCACGATTAAACGAGAGAGGAGAGCTGCTTGTAAAAGTCAAATCTTCTCCAAGAGCAATGTAAGAAAACTTTGATGGTAATGATGATGATGATCGTTAGTATTAATAGTAGGAGTAGTGGTAGTAGTAGTAGAAGTTGTAGTAGAAGTAGAAGTAGTAGTAGTAGTAGTAGTTGTAGTAGAAGTAGTAAAGAGAGTAAAGCAATCAGGCGTCAGTCGTGGTTCACGATTAAACGAGAGAGAAGAGCTGCTTGTAAAAGTCAAATCTTCTCCAAGAGCAATGTAAGAAAACTTTGATGATTATGATGATGATGATCATTAGTATTAATAGTAGTAGTAGTGGTAGTAGTAGTAGAAGTTGTAGTAGAAGTAGAAGTAGTAGTAGAAGTAGTAGTAGTAGTAGTAGTTGTAGTAGAAGTAGTAAAGAGAGTAAAGCAATCAGGCGTCAGTCGTGGTTCACGATTAAACGAGAGAGAAGAGCTGCTTGTAAAAGTCAAATCTTCTCCAAGAGCAATGTAAGAAAACTTTGATGGTAATGATGATCATCATCATTAGTATTAGTAGTAGTAGTAGTAGTAGAAGTAAAAGTAGAAGGAGAAGTAGAAGTAGAAGTACATGTAGTAGTTGTAGTAGTAATAGTAGTAGTATTAGTAGTAGTAGTAGTTGTAGTAGAAGTATTGTTATCAATATCATTATTGTTGTTGTTGTTATTCTTATTATGATGATGATGATCACATCATTAGTATTAGTAGTAGTAGTAGTGGTAGTAGTAGTAGAAGTTGTAGTAGAAGTAGAAGTAGAAGTAGATGTAGTAGTTGTAGTAGTAATAGTATTAGTAGTAGTAGTTGTAGTAGAAGTAGTATTGTTATCAATATCATTATTGTTGTTGTTGTTATTCTTATTATGATGATCATCATCATCATCATTATTACTGGTATTATTTGATCTTAAAAGAATAGTGTATGAGGATAAGATTCATTGAGAGATAAAATAATGTTAAGTGGACGAATCTGTTCAAGAATATATTTTTCAGAATATTATTTTTCCACAAATGTGTGATACATTTCAGCTGTTTATTTATAGATGACAAGAATTTGTTTGAATTAACGGCTGTATAGAATCAGAAAGCTTTCAGAAGATTATTTTCAGGAAGTTTGTTATAAAAAATTGTTGATTTATAGGAAGATAAATGCCAGCATTTTGTTTTAAAGGTGAGGGCTCGTGCTCGTGTGACATTGGTGTGACATCAGTATCGAATCATATGTCAGGAATCAGGATATCAGTAATGCTATATCAACATACAGGTCGGCTATATATACAGGAAAAATATGTTTAGGCGTGATTTGCAAAAGTGGGGGGGGGGGGGGTCCATGATCCTTTGTTAATACCTCAGGTACACTGCCAAACTGACTCCAAACTGAGAAAGTCTTGGCTGTTTGGGGCATATTGGATACTTATGTAGTGCTCATGTCCACCATGGGAGGTGCAAAGGGAGATAATACGCTATACACCTGGGGAAGCTTTGTATAGAGCCCACTATCTTCCAAGTGTGAAAGTGCACGTCAGTTTGTCCTTAAGTGTCATTTGAATGAGAGGCCTCTTTTACACTGACAGAAATATGCTTTACACCTAGTGAAGCTTTGTATAGGGGCCACCACCTTCCAAGTGTGAAAGTGCACGCCAGTTTGCCTTCAGTGTCATTTGAATGAGAGGCCCCTTTTACACTGACAGGAATAGATTGATATCCTGCGTATGTGACGGGGTATTGGATTGATATTAGTGGGGTCTCCCCTCTCCCATAACCACTTCCCGTAAAAAAATCTTTAGGAAGGTACCGGTAGGAAAGTGGCATAGATATTAATAGGGGAGATGGTGTTGTGGGGAGGGGGCATGCTACCTACCCCTTGCCCCCTCCCCCTTGCCCCCTCCCTAATCCACTCTCCTCATATATCTTGAATACAAGAAAGGTTTCAGGATCAATATTAATGGGGTCTCCCCTTCCTGACAACCATTTCCCCTTAGAATCTTCAGAAATATCGGCAAGGGAGATGGTCTCGGGGAAGGGTAGGGGTTATGCTACCCAGCCACCCCTCTCCAACTTAGACCATTTTCCTCATGATTTTCTGAATATGAGAAAGGTTATTGGATCAATATTAATGGGGTCTCCCCTTCTTAACAACCATTTCCCCTTGAAACCTCTAAAGTTATGGGCAAGGGACATATAGATTAATGATGGAGATTGGGGAGAGGGACAACCCCCCTATTTTAATCCCAACTGAAACTATTTCCCTCTCATCTTGAGTATAAGGGTACGGGCTCAATATGAATGAGATCTCCTCTTCCTCATAACTACTTCCCTGTGTAAACTTAACAAAAGGTTAGCAAGTGGCATTGATTGATAATGGTGTCAGGGGAGGGGGATATATTAGCCCCCACCCCCTCATTTTCCACATTTCTTGAAAATTGGAAAGGGCATAGGGTCGATATCAAATGGTGTCTCCCCTTCCTGACAATCACTCTCTCTCTCTTAAAATCTTGATGTATATGTATAGGCATATGGTATAGAAGATTGATAACCTAGACCGGGGAGGGGGGGGGGTAATATCTAGGTACATTTTAACCCCCTCCCCCTCCCAACTGAGACTACATTCCTCATGATATCATATATATGAATATGTATCTTAGAAACAAAGATCCTGATTATCCTTAGTAATTTATGCGATTTTAGTTCAATTCATATTACACATCCTACCTATCCACTGTTGCTCATAAAGTTGGAATATATTTTTTCTCACCTTTTTCATGATGTATTTATGGCAATATGATTTATTCTTGATAGATTAAGTCTTCTCTTAATTTTAATAATCAATCTCTATGACTCTTTAGATTAATCAATAAACTTAGAAGAAGAGGTAAGCTTTAATTATAGCATGTTCTCACAATCACGTCATAAAAAGAGGTAAACCAGATTTATTCCAACTTAATGGGGCAACGATGTAGTTTTAACTATCAGGATCAGTATTCAAAGACTAATCTTTAGCTGCACTTGCACCGCAAGCAAAAATCATTGATTTTTCTCACATTCCGGTGGTTCGTTGGAAGTATCTATACTGAGCAACTACCGGCAAACAGGACGCAAAACCGAAATTGAAATATCCCACCTCTGGAGTGTGGTTGTTTTTAAATGCCGGCAGAAATTTCACTGATTTTTGCAGTGTAAATGTCTGCTCTCGAAACATCCGTGAATGATTCCACTTTTTGGTCACGTGACTCTCCTTGCTTCCATATGCTATCGCATGAAGACCAGCGACTAGTCGTGCTTGCCCACTACTCAAACGCAACAGTCAGAATGAGCACACACCAACAAGTTTTTATGGGTATTCCAGTTGTTTTTGTGTTTTTTGATCGACAATTTTCAAAAATGGTGTTTGAGCTGTATAAAAGGGCCTAATATAAATTCACCTTTATGCATACTGCAACATAAGATGAGTCAGTATTTACGCAGTGTTAAGTCATACCTCAAGATCTTCTACACCTGTTTACCGGTAACTCTTGGATAGTGACCTCTTGGGAATCTCTCAACAGGGGTGCCTCAGAAGAAAAAAAAGAGAAATATAATCCACCCCCTTTTCCTTTCCCAAGTCTATTTTTACCTTCGATCAGCATCAAAATTTTGTGATGTTGTTAAACAAGCTATTAGTTGTAGGAGTCTTGGGGCAATTTCATTGCGCTCTTGTATATCCAGTAGAAATCTTTTTCGGATTATGTAATGTCATTTTAATGTTCGCACATTTCTATGGGTGATGGGTTTTTTTTTTTGCGTCTTTGCGATTACGTTTATTGATTTGTGTAGGTGATTACCAATGATTAGTATGCAGCCTAATGTTATTAGAATGGGGCTGTGTTCATATAACTTTTTGGAACCAGAATCTATCATATCACGTTTAAAGGCCGTCTGTACTAGTTTGGCCAGGAGGGATTAGACCACACAGCGTGGTCACTGACAGGTGGATATCTCATCAACTCAGCTCTCAATTAACACAAGAAAAAGAGGATCATGGGGGACCAATGGTCACCGAGTAGGCATTGTTTTCTATATAGAGGGAGCAAGTTGCTACAAGTATTACAGTGGGGCTTTCATACATGAATCTATCTTGTATTAAAGCTTACCTCTAAAAGCATTCAACATTAGCCCTAATTCAACCACTCCACATTTCATTCTTGAGTTGCGAAGAACACACAAGCATCAATTTTACAAGATGTATGAATGATTTAGTTGTTTAATGTATATTTTTTATTAATTTTGTCATACTATTTGTTAACAACTCACCAAATCGTTTGGGGACATTCTTAAAGTGGGCTTGAAGAAGGGTAGGAAATAGGATGTCTAATATTAAATGACAACCGCAGTATAAAGAGACCCATGTATCCTGTTGTTTCTTGCTTAAATTAGACTTCTCAGTCTACTCTCTCTCTCTCTCTCTCTCTCTCTCTCTCTCTCTCTCTCTCTCTCTCTCTTCCTCTCCCCCTCTCCTCCCCCCTCTCTCTCTCTCTTCCCCCTCTCCTCCCCCTCTCCTTCTCCCCCTCTCCTTCTCCCCCTCTCTCTCTCTTCCCCCTCTCCTCCCCCTCTCCTTCTCCCCCTCTCTCTCTCTTCCCCCTCTCTTCCCCTCTCCTCCCCCTCTCCTTCTCCCCCTCTCCTTCTCCCCCTCTCTCTCTCTTCCCCCTCTCCTCCCCCTCTCTCTCTCTTCCCCCTCTCTTCCCCCTCTCCTCCCCCTCTCCTTCTCCCCCTCTCTCTCTCTTCCCCCTATCTTCCCCCTCTCCTTCTCCCCCTCTCTCTTCCCCCTCTCCTCCCCCTCTCCTTCTCCCCCTCTCCTTCTCCCCCTCTCTCTCTCTTCCCCCTCTCCTCCCCCTCTCCTTCTCCCCCTCTCTCTCTCTTCCCCCTCTCTTCCCCCTCTCCTTCTCCCCCTCTCCTTCTCCCCCTCTCTCTCTCTTCCCCCTCTCCTCCCCCTCTCTCTCTCTTCCCCCTCTCTTCCCCCTCTCCTCCCCCTCTCCTTCTCCCCCTCTCTCTCTCTTCCCCCTCTCTTCCCCCTCTCCTCCCCCTCTTCTTCTCCCCCTCTCTCTCTCTTCCCCCTCTCCTCCCCCTCTCCTTCTCCCCCTCTCTCTTCCCCCTCTCCTCCCCCTCTCCTTCTCTCCCTCTCTCTCTCTTTCCCCTCTCTCCCCTTCTCTCTCTCTCTCTATGCCCCTAATTGCCCAAATTCTTAAAATACATTGTCAGTTCAGTTTTAAGAGCCAAAAGGGCGTTGAGTCTGTGTCAGGTACAGAAGTTAACTCCCTTCTTGCTCTCAGCAGACAACATGCTTGATGAGCTAGCATTTTTTGTTTTAATTCTTGATCTCCCCTCTCTGCATGTCATTGTGTTACAATAATGTTAGACAGGTGTCGTGACACCTTAGATTAGGCCCATTTACACATCCCAAACGCCAATTTGAAAAATCACTGATTTTTGTTTTTGACTGCCATTTACACTACTGAAGGAAAAAAAAACGTCACAAAAATTTATATTTGCTCATTCAGATCTTTTGTGAGTAGTGCGCATGTGTGACTTGTTGCTACTCTGCATGTTATCATACGGAAGTGAAGGGGCTTTTTTCTTTGTAAGGAAGGTTGCATAATCTTTAAAAGATTTAAGCAACTGTTAAAGTACATTTTTTAACATTTTCATGATACAAGTAGCATTTTATGTATGATTTCAAGCAGTTGACTGTTATTTCTATTTCAAATTATATTTGCGCTTCAATTTCCATTCTCGAGCGAGGGACTATTATAACTCATTTCCCTTCACTCTTGTTTTGTTTTTTCAGGAAGGTTGTACAATCTTTAAAATATTTAAGCAACTCTTATACACTTTTGAACATTTTCATGATGCAAGTAGCATTTTATGTATGATTTCAAGCAAGTGACTGTTATTTCTATTTCAAATTATATTTGCGCTTAAATTTTCATTCTATAGAGCGAGGGACTATTATAAGTCATTTCCCTTCACCCTCATTTTCCAAAGATGGGTCAGTTTGAAGGCAGTGAGAGCTTGAGCCTAGGGCAGAAAATACCTGTATCCTGTCACTTGGGATGTAGACAGTCCAAGGTTGCCATAGCAACTGAATAACCTTGTGAAATTGTGTGTCCATGGTATGATTTATGTCAGTGAATATGATATTCGTTTAGGAAGCATCATCCCAAACAGGAAACATTGGTCAAGTAGTATTTATACTTTATTGGTCTGAGGGGACATGAATATTAAACCATTTGCTGTCACTTTTTTTCTTATTCGCTCGCTTACTTTGGGATGTTACTAAACATCATCAATGTTTTATTTGCCTTTTCCTCCTTCCTACTTGTCACCCCATGTCTGATTATCACCCCCTCTCTCTCTCTCTCTCTCTGACTCTCTCTCTCTCTCTTTCTCTCTATGTGCAATTTTTATCTTTCTCCTCTCACTTCCTCTCTCTCTCTCTCTCTCTCTTTCTCTATCTCCCTCTCTCATTGTCCCACCCTCTCCCTCTCCCACTCCCTACACCCCCTCTCCCTCCCTCTCTTGTCTCTTGTTTACTCGTCTGTCTGTTTTTTTTCTCTAATTCCTCTTTCTCTCTCTTTCTCTTTCATGTTAACATATATCTTTCCAGTCCTTCTTTCTTTCTATTCTCAAGTACCACATACACACCTGTCACATTGTGCAGTGCATTTCCTTCTTCCTTCCCCCTCCTCAACCCACCCCTTCCTCACTCCTCCTGCCCCTCCCTTCCCGCTCATCTTCTCTTTCCACCCCTCCCCTCCCCACCCCTCCCCTCCCCCTCCCAGTCCTCATCCCACCCCTCTACATTCCTTTCCTTTGTCATGATCTCCTACCTATCCCCCTCTTCCTCTCCCTAGCTTCCACAATGACCACAGTCTCCGTTTCCTGTCTGTGATGACACCTTGCTTTAAAGACCACCATACAATTCCTCTCCATCTCACTGATTTATGTACCATAGCAGGCACATTTATATGGACTACTCAAAGATATAAAAAAATCAATCAGAGAAAACAAATCATAAAAGTATTCCAAGTATTGAAAAATGTTTGAGGTTTGCAACTTTGCATCATAATTCATATAATTGATCAATTATATGAGTCTTGGACTCTTCTTACTCCATCACTTCTCAAAGACCTCCTCTTTAAGGTTGATCCTCTGAGTAAGTAACCCCTTCTTCCTCTCTCCTTGGGAACCTGTGTCTTTCTTGCTCCCTTGGGAACCTGCATGAGGTCACCCCTTTACGCAATGACAGATATTTCTCTTTGGGCCAGCGTCCAACTTTCTGCCCCTGATCGGATCGAGGAAGAGGGATTTTTTTGCAGGAAGATCATTAATTTTTGTGTTTGTCTACGGGTATGAAACGGGGTCACTTTGCTGACAAGTGGAAAGAGAGTTGACACAATTTTTTGAATCATAAGACCCGGAATTGCAGTAGTGATTTGTTCGTAACTTAAGGAACCTGTTCATTTTGTTTGGCATGCGGAAAAAGGTACCGGTAAGTCTAAATATCCAAAGTATTCTGAAATAGTTTAGGGAGTCGTTTACATTGAATGAATACATTTTTCTATCTCTTTCGGTGGAGTTCTGCACAGGATTGCTTGTAAATAGTAGTGGTGGTTATTTTACCTGACTGCTAAGAAAGCATAAATGCTTGTTAGTAAGCAACCAGAGGACCGACGGCTTTAGGTCTTCTCCGAGAGACCTGGTAATGAGGAATAATGCCTTACCAAAGGGCACTAGCGCATTGCCGTGGTGTCGAACCCGGCTCGCCAGATAACGAGACCACTGCTCTACCAACTGAGCTACCTCGTCTCCTCATTCAATTCTTGTATCCTTTTACTAAGTGACAGTAGATTCTATGTAGGATATAGTAAGTGTGTCACTGAGAATGAGACTGATTTTGTTGTTGTTGTTTTTGTTTTGAGTTTTCTTAAGCCAATGCTAATCTTAATCTTAAAGCTAAACTGTTCACATATTATCCATCGATACGAGAGGTACGATCTTCATCAGCAAACTCCAAAGTGAGTGTTTGGTTTAAGCCAGTATCTAATTAAGATATGAAGTTAGTAAAAAAAAAATAGAAGACTTTCCATCTCATCTCATCTCACCTACTTTTATCTATTTATTATCACATTGTGTTCCCATTACAAGATCAAAAGAGGCACATAATATGTATCTCTTATCAATGGGTGTTACGTCAAAAAAAAAATTAAAGATCGCAGTATTTAGGTCATTAGGTCATAATGTTCGCATTTCAATCAAGAAGAACTTTGTAGCAATTGCAGGTTTTTTATGAAGTAAACATTACGAGAAAATTGTTTTAATTGGTAATTTTCAGTTCTCATAGATGTCAGCATGTTGCCATATTCTCTCCCTCTCTTAAGAGATTTGCTTCCAAAGATTTGTTCATGGATACATATCTACTAGGCCGTATCGTCCACAAAATGTTGAAGTTTCATTGTTTGCGAAGTCTTTGATAAGTCGTGCATTATGCAGTGGGTGTATGTTCAGGGTCCCGTCTGGATATTAATCGCAACTTATTTGCGACTGATACCAATCACAACTATTTACATAAGAGATAGGGGACTGCAAACTCGCAATTGATTTAGATTAATCGTAACCCTTTATAAGACAGGGCCATGATAACCCTAATTTCTTCCTTTCTTTTAAAACGGGAATACAAATGCATATTTGTTCAAACTGATGCATGCAAAAAATTATTTGTTGCTTTTACGTAGCCTTCTACTCTAGCATAAACTACACAAGTACGAAGACTTTTGGAAAGTGATATCCATTTCAACCGCCTTAATTGTCCCTCACCTACAGAAATAACAATTTGCGAACATTTCAGTGACGTATTACAGAAGGTAATGGTTTCTATGGGATATAATACCATATAATAACATAGCTATAGGGTATTTTAAATTGCCTGTGAGTTGATTTATTGAACGTCTTTACAGTTGTGTTTTTGTTTCAATCCACTTTTAAATCTATGATCTTCAATATATAATGTTGACACTAAAAATGCCACTTTGTAGACTTCAACAGGAGGGTGACAATTAAAAAAAATTGTATTTATATCGGAAAATTTCCGCACCGATGCCTGCGGCTGTACGTGAGAACGCTGGTTTTGTTATAGTTTTGATTTCCTCTTCAAGGATATTAAGAAAGTTGCCAGTCACCTTGTTTAATATGGGATTGCAATCTCCAGTTATAGTAGAGAGAACCTTCCTCTTACTCCTTCCTCCATAGAGTACAGCAGGTGCTGGAAGCGAGGGGGGGGGTAAAGAGTTGGAAGGGTGTAGAGTATTACCCCTATGTTTAATTTGGGATTGCAATCTCCAGTTACAGGAGAGAAAACCTTCCTCTTTCGCCTTCCTCCATAGAGTACAGCAGGTGCTGGAAGCGAGGGGGTAAAAAGAGTTTGAAGGGGTGTAGAGTATTACCCCTTTGAGTGGGGTGAGGTTTGTAAGATAAACATTGGAACTTGGCATAAACTCTTTAATATGGGATTGCAATCTCCAGTTTAATACAGGAGAGAGAACCTTCCTCTTTACTCCTTCCTCCATAGAGTACAGCAGGTGCTGGAAGCAAGGGGTGTAAATAGTTTGAAGGGGTGTAGAGTATTACCCCTATGTTTAATATGGGATTACAATCTCCTGTTACAGGAGAGAGAACCTTCCTCTTTACTCATTCCTCCATAGAGTACAGCAGGTGCTGGAAGTGAGGGTGTAAAGAGTTTGAAGGGGTGTAGAGTATTACCCCTATGAGTGGTGGGGTTTTCGTAAGAGGGTATACATAGGAACTTGGCACGAACTCTACTTGATATTGGTAACAAGTCTCAGACTGCCATATTATTTGGAACACATGGTATTATGTACATGTAAATTGTACGTGTGACAAAGGTCGAATGTGTAGTCCATCATGTGTTTTATAAGTCAACCAAAGCAGGCAAAGAGTTTAGTAAAATACTTTATAGGTTTAATTCTACATGTAGGTTTTCTTTATTGTAACTCGTGTTGTAAAGTACAACAGATGTTAAAAGAGGATAAAGAAGTGGAAGGGGTGCTTGTAAAGGGGTGTAAAGTATTACCCTTATAATGAGCGGGGTTTGTATTGCATTGGGTTTACTTAGTGACTTGAGAATAGATTGGTGGTACTTATAAGTTGCTTATAATATGAGTGGTTACATTACTGGTAGGGGCACAAAGTATTTCCCTCACCCCATAAGACTTTTTGGTTTAGGGTCATATGTATTTGGTATTTATGTCTTGCTAGGACTTTAGTGTCGTGGCAAGGATTTGAATCCTGTACCTTGTGATCTGTAGTCTGGTGACCTCAACACCTTTACAAAGATGGAGATGGGGGTTAATAATATTGCCATTTATTCTCGATAGATGAATTGTATTTCAAGTAACGCACCAATTAGACTGAAAGTAGCAATAAATGTAACTATACACACAGAGTAGAAGGAATTAGGAGGAGGTAAGGGAGGGGTAAGCTAGCCATCGTGGCACCCTGGAAAGAGCCACACCATCACCTCGGGGTGCTTCCCTGACCCCTTTTCCTCCGGTCCTGCTTCACCCCTTCCCTTAACCCTGCTTCTGATTTCCCCCTCCTCTTCCAAGCTTCTCTCTCTAATTTGGCCTGAGGCGATTAAAATCCCTTTATAGTTTCAAGTTTCAAGTTTATTTTTCCACATCTCATTTACAAAACAGCAAGTACAATTTAAAACATTGCATTTTACACAGTAAAGGAAAAATGAAGTACATGATCACATAAATTCGGAGGATATTTAATTAGGGCTTTTACACATATCGTCTGTTTGGAGCCCGAAGGGCATTGACTCATATAAATGTACTGTCATGAAGACTTAATACCCTTCTGGATCTGAACATGTAATGTGATGCATTATAAACTACCCTTTAAAAAAATAGGTTGTGCTACGCATGCTCCTGCGACAATTGCTCCGCGGTATTATCCTACAGTAACTGAATTCCTAACTTCAAACCCTTGACCCGACACTAGTCCTAATTCAAACCCTAAATCTAAACCTTAATTTAACCCTAAACCTAAACCTAAGCCTATCCTAACCTAACACCCAATGACAACCATAACTCTAATAGTATACTTAATAGTAGGGGCCGGAGCAATTGTTGATGGAGCATGTATATGTGAGATCACCAAGAGCAAAGGAGATTATAAACAAGCAGTGTGTTATTCAAACCAAGTGCATTTCGAAAGAATTATCATGAGCTAAATATTATGAATACAGCCTAAGAGCCATCTGATATAAGGGAAGAGGAAGTGGAAAGGAACATGAAGAGGACGAGAAATGAAATCTTTCCTTTAGGGATTTTTAGAAAGAATGTTGCCAAGTTTAAGAAGATCAAGTCTGGAGATCACATCTGAGAATATAAGTCAGGTTCAATAAGATTAGAAATATATCATGAAAGAACATTTAAATGTCTTCAAAGGCTCAACACAATCTGTAATGCTACTTTAACAACTAGATGTACAGCAAAAGAAAAATGAGATGACTAGGTATCCAAGTGAAATGATCTCATATAATGGCATAGTTATGGGTGTGAAATATTTTATTGTACAAGGAAATAATTTGTTTTCTCTTTCTCATTCCCTCTCTCTCTTTCTCTCTCTCTCTCTCTCTCTCTCTCTCTCTCTCTCTCTCTCTCTCTCTCTCTTTAACCTATTGGTATTAAAGGGGGCACCTTGTAGCTATACTACCAGATACATTTATTTTAAGCTAGTTATTTCCTTCTACAAGCACCAGTACAGCGAGACTTCAGAGAATTTCTATCAAAATAATTCAGACTTTCATTTTTAAAACCCGAGACATAGTTTCGAGCCCCGTTGATCAGCTGACCGTCATCGACAAACGAGGAAATGAGACGTGATTGGTCGAAACAGAGGAAGGGAAATCGTGTCCCCTCTCACTACTGTCCATATGGACATGGTCAGACAGACTAGTAGTCTGCAGAATCAGACCCTTTGTTTAGATTTAAGGTTATTAAAATATTGTCTGTTTGGAGCCAGAAGGGTATTATATCTTGTTGTTAAGAATTCTTTTTAAATTTTTGTTTTACAAATTTCTTTACAACAATCAACTAATATCTCAATTACAATATATGACAATAATGCAATCAAAATTGTCAGAAGTATGATAACTACCGGTAAATAGTCTTTTAATTTGAATAAATTTAACTCTTTTCTGAATCTCAAATCTTTAAAGGGCAAGTTGAATTGAATAAGTAGAGAAAAATTAAACAAAGAATACGGTGAAAGTTTCTTCAAAATCAGACAAAAAATAAGAGAAATTCTTGAATTTTAAATTTAATTTCAAAAGCATTATTTCATGAACAGTGATATGTATCACATAGTCTCTATGCAAACTAGCAAGTCGATGATGTCATCCCCTCATTTTTCTGTATCCATTCTGCACATAAATTTAACAAAAATATCACTTATGTACTCTAGGAATGTTAAACATGACTTGAATCCCCATGGAATATGTGCAAAATTACCATTACTGTAACTTATCGCTATAAAGTCAGAGAAGCTAGTGCCAGTACATCATACATTTTTGAGCGAGGTTTGCAGTTGCATATATACACTTAAAAGTACTAAAAGACATTTGAGATACAATGTATAGCTTGGCCATGGAAAACTGTCAGCAACAAGCAGACTAACTTCTTACGAAAGGTTATGAACTTTGGTGACAAATCAGAAAATTATCATATCATCTCGTTATTCTTGCACTCGTCTGACGACCTGCTACAAGCTCATGGGAATAATCGGAAACTAATTTGTCACCCTTGTTAAGTAATAAAAAGAAATTTAATTGAACCTGTTTGATGACACAGCCATTTGTCATGATATGGATGGTTTTACAAGTTCGATCTCGACATGTTTTTATTGGAGCTCCAAGGGGAAACTACAGCTTGATGTTCCCAGGGGACCTACAGCTTGAAGTCTAGTCCCAGGCACTACTTGTCAATAACACTTTTCCTCATTGGATATGGGGGAGGCTTTCTGTAGTTTGGTTTCTCAGGTCCAAGATGACTGCCATATTTTTTTGGGTGAAAATGCCTAAAATATAAATAATTTGTATATCCAATTAAACAGCATGAAGACATTTGACTACTTTCCAGTTATTATTTTCTATGTGTATGATTATGCAAAAGTATTAGTGTTAAAATACTCTTTTGAATTCAGGAGCTATCATTATTATTCTGCCTTCTTCCTCTGAAAATAAAAGTTTTCCTCTTGATTTATTTACATTTTTTAAAGCACCTTTGTACAATTGTAGCTCTTTTAAGCTTGATTCCTCCCTGCCTACAATCACCTTTGCCTTCTTTTTAACTCATTGCATTTTTTTTATGTCACTGCATCGTTCTCATCAGGCCATTGAGAAATTTATCAGAAACTGTCGGGAGCATTCAACGTTCGCGCCCAGACTGAGGAACTCCAGCTAATGACCTAGGGGACAGTGCAAAAAATGCCACATGCTGTCTTCTTTTCCCTTTTGTTTTTATATTGTGGTTAAATGTATGAAAACCAATAAAAGTTGGACATTTTTCTCATCACTTTCAAATTTTGCATATTTCATTTTATCTTGCCCTTCAGGCCATCGAGCGGTTCGCCAGCAACTGTCGGGAGCGGTCGACGACGGTGCGCGCCCTGACGGAGGAGCTGCAGCTGATGGAGATGCCCAATAATGCGGAGAACGCCACCATGCTGCTGATCGAACAGCGGAAGCGTCGCATGGAGGTCAAGGAGGACCTGACGTCCGCGGTCAAGTACGGTCAGACGCTGCTCAGCTGCCTACGAAAGGTCACCGGCGATGGGAAGGAGAAGAACCCTGATAAACTACTCACAACATGTGCAATAGAAAAGTAAACATCTCTCTTTCATTTCTATCATAAGCCTATCAAGTAGTTGTACAACAGCTTCCTACACTAACCAAAGTCCTAACCTCACTCCTGGTACGAACAGTATATCCAACCCTAACCGTTACCGTAAAATTTCCATGAGACCCAATTGTAAACCCTACACTAACCCACTATCTTCTACAACATAAAGTCTGAGGGCAAATGTCACCATACCTAATGTCAGATAACCAGATTTCAATGGACAAAGTCTTCGCTTTGTGACAAAATATTCCATTAATTGAATAAGTGGAGTTGGGTTCTTCCTGGAAAGAAAGCAAGTATTGTTTAAAGTTGTAGTATGATGTGATTATAGAGTCCCGGAGTGTGATGTCATTCCGTGTACTATCATTAAGGTCTAATAATAATTTGATGACTATTATTATTAGGGTTTAAAGGTTTATTAGACCGTATAGATATTAGACAGAAATGGGGATCAGACAAACTGGAAATTAGACTAAATGAGCAATAGACTAAATAGGTAGTAGACTTATTGAAGATTAGACCAAATGACTATTAACCTAGATGATCATTAGACCAAATGGTAAATAGACAAAATGATTATGAAACCATGTGGATAGTATACGAGCTGGTTGTAGACCATATGGGAATAGACCAATTGGGTAGTAGACGAACTGGCTGTAGACCAAATGGCAATAAACAATAATATCCTTCTTTTTTTCCTCCTTGATAGACTATTAGAAGAACTGGAAGTCTTGGAGAAGGAGTTTGACGACACCTGGTGCGACCAAGAATCCAGGTTAATATTCTGCCTCAAAGTCAGGAAGTACGAAGAGGAATTCAAAGTGGTAAGTCTAGGTCCAGTTATCCAAACCAGGACCAGGTCTAGGTCCAGGTCTACAACCCCATTTTGCAATGGTAACTAGCAGACCACTAGCAGATGGGTTAACTTTCTTAAAAGGCAACTTAAACTCCTAACAAGTTTAATTGACCTGCAAAATCAGAGACACAGATTGGTGAAAGTGTGAACAAAATCATTAATGATTAGAAAAGTTATGAATTGTTGCTTGTTAAAGCCTCGGTCACAAATGCCCTTACGAACTGCTACGAACGCCGTACGAATGATTTTCAGACAATGGAAAAACGGAGATTCGTATGAAATTATCGTTCGTACGAACTTTTGTGACCGTAGCATAACTCTCCCATTCTGTTTTTTGTGCTTCCCTTCCCTTCATGTACGGTACATGCTGTTCTATGGAATCCAATCCTATTTGAAAGCACACACTGACAGCAAAGCGTATTCCATGGTTGGATATTTTGCCACAAGTTGTTGCACTGGCCAAAAACCTTTCTCTGTCATCAACAACAACAAAACACAAATACAGTACAAGATTTCTACTTTACACTGACCAAAATTCTGGACAAGGACCAACTTCAGCCACAAAAAACTTGGATTCGCCAAGAAACTGTCGCTCCTTTGGGTCCCGATGCGGTCTAGACCAACAACACGTAAGTGAGTGGTCAACAATGGAGTCACTCCAAGGAAAATTTGGAGAGATGAATTTCATTCTCATGAGCCCCCATCTTACTTTCTCAAACAACAGCGCAAAGGCTCGACAAAGGTGCGATGAGAGGGAACTAAATCATCCGTAAAGACTAAGAATTGGATTGTACAGATGAGTGAAAAACAGAAGATTGGAGTTGACCATCTGGTGATACAAATTTTGGCGTGTTTGTCCCAGATTC
The DNA here is from genome assembly GCF_000002235.5 of Strongylocentrotus purpuratus. Lineage (NCBI taxonomy): Eukaryota > Metazoa > Echinodermata > Echinoidea > Camarodonta > Strongylocentrotidae > Strongylocentrotus > Strongylocentrotus purpuratus. The sequence goes on from NW_022145597.1 coordinate 11,299,305, forward strand.
GGAACTTGTTGGTATCGCCCTGATGCAGTTGATTGAATCATCAAGACTGTTTAATAGCTGTCTATGGAGAATGTTGGGTGAGGGGTGGGGGGACGGGGACTGCATCGCATTAAGGTGAATGCAGTAGAGGTGTCGTGGTCGAGTGGTGGAATCACTTGATTGGAAATGCAAAGGTTGTGGGTTCGAGCCCCAGCAGGAAAGTAGGATTCAGCTCTTCTTTATTTCTGGGTGGATAAACTGTGAGGGAGCAAAGGGTAAAAGGGTATGGGATGGAGTTGTGTCATCTTCTTTTCATAAGTTCATTTCATTTTTCATTCTCTTTATCTCTCTCTCTCTCTCTCTCTCTATTCTGTCTATCTCTCCTTTTCGCCCTCTCTCCCTCTCTCTCCACTTTTTACCATTTGATTTAGGGGTTTGTGCAGCTCTCCTCTCATACATGTACTCATCTATTCAATGATGAAAGATGCTTCATAAAAAGTTTATTTTTATTTCTTACACCTCAGTTATTCCACCTAACCAGCTCTGGAACGATTTCAAATCAATCAAAAATGTAAAAAAATCTTTTGTTATTCAGGGCAATGTAATAAATTGTTTGATCTGTTGTGAACTGGCCTTGGCTATATGTTAGTGGGATATTAGGAGTCAACATTAATCGATCAACTTAAAAAAACACCTGTCACATTTCCTCTCACATTCGAGACTGAAGTGAGTCCCAGAATGTCTTTCATCTCCCATTTTCCGTGAAAAGTTAATAAGTGCTCCACCGCGATGATGCTATCATAATTCCGAATTTAGAATCATGAACAAGGTTTTTCTGCTGAATCACAAGGCTGCACAAACAAAGAACAGGGGGAGGTTGTCTTGAGTGATGAGCTGTTTTCAAACTCTTCCTGATAATACAGAAAGAACCTGCTCATAAACATGTATCTCAATCTGCTAATCGTCATAATGGCTTTCACTCATATACTTTAACCCTTTCAGGACAGGATGTATCGTTAGGGCTGAATCGATCACATATTGTTCTTCAAGTTGGCAACAATATTTTTTTTAAATTATCGCTACAATGATTAAATAAAACGTTTTTAATGTTTCTGAAAAAAATAAATAGGGACAAGAATGTTGTCGAAATGCTCAGTTTTTATTTTTTGGTTTAATGATTTGTAATCTCTCAACTTGTTGCCAAGGTAAGGATTTTAAAACTTATTTTCCTTTTAAAATTCCTAGCATCAAATGGAATGTAGTCAAGGGTGTTAACTAAACATTTTAACATAGACTTTATGCCCTTCTCTCTCTTAATAAGCCTTTATTTGATTCAGAATAAGATAGATCACTACTCTAAAATCCCTGAGAGCAAGACGGGTGTTAACGCAAAAACTTTAACAACGACTTAGTACATTAATATATCCACATATCGGTAGTTATTGGGCTTTACAAAAACTTTAACGACGACTTAGTACATTAATATATCCAGATACCGGTAGTTATTGGGCTTTACAAAAACTTTAACAACGACTTAGTACATTAATATATCCACATACCGGTAGTTATTGGGCTTTACAAAAACTTTAACAACGACTTACAATATAGTACATAAATATATCCACATACCAGTAGTTATTGGGCTTTACAAATTAATATAGTCAAACCTGTCTATAGCGACCGCCCTAGGGAAACACAGAAGTGGCTTTTGTAGACAGGTGGTCTTTGTAGACAGGTTCCTTAAATACATGTTTCAATGAGAAACCATTTTCAAGGGAAACAAAAAATGTGGTCCTTGTAGACAGGTGGTCTTTGTAGACAGGTGGTCACTAAAGCAGGTTCGACTGTATTATTATTATTATTTTTATTTTTTTAATGCCTGGCTCTCAAGAAGCATTCATTTGTACAGACCGTATTCATTTTTGCGCAAATGTCATCCCATTTTTCAGACCTCTTTGAAAGCTTTCATGGAAATCGCCTCTGAACCGTCTAGCGTCCCACAGGCGCCAACTATCGATGGTTGAGTTTTTTGTTTCACCGCTGGCGGGTCCTCAAAATATCACTAACCACAGAGAGATTTACTCTGTGGCAGATCACAACAATGAGGTCGATCAGTGCTTCGTTAGTCACCCCGATCACTTCCTCTCATGGATGTTGAGACAATCAGTTACATACCCCCTGTTCAGACTATCGAGATTTATAATAAAGCTATAGCAAAACTGCATAGCTGATGTATTCAAGAGGTTGCTAATTATTTCCTAGTCTAAACGGTTTACAAAACAGATACTGTACCTGTATTTCGACATCATTTTGAACAAAAACTCAATAAAGATTCAAGGTCTACTTCTAGTCTGATCGTCATATCCTATCAATACACTATCACCTTATTTTAAGAAAGAGAATGATGGCACAGTTCAACAGTTGATTGATTGATTGATTTTTATTTCTCATGCAAAACATAATACAAAAATAATTATATCACAACATAAATAAATATAGTGGAAATAGCACGAGAAAAGAGGAACTAACTTGAAGCAGAGCTTGTTGAAGTGTTAGTTCCTCAGATGCAAATTTTACAATAAAACATGAACACATTTAACACAGAAACACTTCGCGGCTCCTGCTAAAACTTTCTCCATTTTTAATTTCAGCTTCTTTTGAGATGTAGCTGATGATATCACTCATTGTTTTCACAGACATTTTGAACTTCTGCTATCATGCTCTGCTGCCCTCTATTGTCGTTACCTACTGCTGCCAATCAAAATATTGAAGATATAAATAGGTAGGGGTTTAGAGAGTGACATGGATTTCAATTTCAAAATATCAATAGAAAATGACAAAGAAGACAACGCAGCAATTTTGAACAGCAATATTGTTATCACTTTTTTACCAAAAGAAATTCAGAAAGCAATTAAGAATTGTATGATTTCAATCCATGGTCCTCTCTAGTTGTAGAAGTAATTAACCCTATAGTGTACAGTGGAATAAAATGATTCAGTAGAAACTGGGATATCAGAAGCATATCAGTGATATGATAGTTTGAGCATATTGTTTGATACATAATTTTACTTAATCCTTCATTAGTCTTTTTCTTAATTACGATAAACCTTGTAAATGATAAATGTTTACTATTGTCAGAGAGGCATTAGCTAGAAATACTGTACAAAAGCATATTTATTAGCTAGAAATACTGTACAAAAGCATATTTATGTCCCATGATAAAACACCAATTTATGCCCTGTTACTGGTTATTAATGTCACCTTTCAAGACACCGACAACATTACCGGTATAGCCATTTGCCCGTCATTCATGGCATGTTATTAATATCCTATCATGAGACGTTTACCGCTACAGGTATAATAGACACCATGTTGTGACACATGCACATACAAATGAGGTTATGGTGGTAGGGGGTGAGGGGCTCAACCCCCCCCCCCCCCCCCAAAAAAAAAAAAAAATATATATATATATATATATATTCAAACAAGGCACATGATGGAAATTAGTGCAAGAACCCTAAATGCTGCTGCCGCCTTAAGCCCCCCCCCCCCCCCCCCCAAAAAAAAAAAAAAAAAAAAAATACATGTACATATAATTCCTAGGGGGGAGGGGAGGAGGGGAGAGGAGGGGGGAGAAGGAGGGGGATTCACTCTATGCCCCTGTGTATTTTCAACTCTGTTTAGGACTGCATTGAAATCAACTAGGCATCCCTCTCCCCCGTCTACTCTCCCCCTCCTACAAAAAAATATATATATAATAATAATAATAATAATAATTTGTCTGGTTTATATATAATATATTATATATATATTTCAAAGAATACATTTATGTTCTAGAATTGGATTTTTTTGGGGGGTGGCCCTTTTAATTTATTTTTCATGCTGTCAAGCCCTCTAAGAAATACATACTTTACATCTATGAGCTTGTAACAATGAAAAGCTACATGTACCTGAAAGTGCCCCCTCTTTTATTCATTCTTGTGAATGCAAGATGGGAATTCGGGTTGCCACGGTTCTTCTTGCGTGTAATTAGACTCTTCCACCAGGCACCTGTGCAGAAATTAACCGTGCTGAAAGACGTCCTCAGCATTATACATGCTGTAGATGTAGAGAGTATAACTTAATGCGCCCTGTTTCATAAAACTTGCTATCAATAACAAATGCTAAATTTGTATGGCAAATTTGCTGTCAGCCAATCAAATGCCATGATTTCAGTAGCCTATAACACTTATTTGTAACTTTTATTGTTAACAAGTTCTATGAAACAGGGGCCTGGTACAAAGACAAGAGAATAATGAAAACACAGCTCTAGAATCAGTGTCATTTTTTTGTTGGGAGGGGGGGGGGGGACTTGGTTTTTTGTTTTTTAGGTCAGGAATACCTTTGGCGCCTGAGGGTGATTAAATTATCTAAACATTTCCCAAGTTGATGAAATATGAAATTTGCTCTAGTTCATTGATTGCTTGTATCTCTAGTTCGGAAATGTTTTCAGATTTCGAATTGGCAGAAAGTCAAGCAGAGCCAAGTCCTTTGGATCTCAAATAACATGACATTGGGTAATACAACTTAGTAGAATGGGATTAATAGCATCATTAATCTGGAGCAATTAGCTCGTCATTTTAAAGGGGGTGAAGCAAGACAAGACAATGTGTCTTTCCTGTAGCCTGACTCTGGGCAAATCAGGTATAATACGACTACGGACGACACAACCGCAGTATTCACTTGCGTGCAACATACATGAAACTGAAGCGTTAATCAAGTCCATTCATTTACGTGCAGTTGTCCAAAAGAAGTCGCATATGGCGTTAACCAGTATTTGCCACGCTGCGTACACCCCCTTTAATTACAATAATAATGAAATCTGTGGATATCTTATGAAGATTGCATACAGATATGATGGATATTCTCTCATTCATATTATTAACATTGGCACGTAACATGATTGCAACATATTTTATTCTAGCACAACACAAATTGTATCAAACTTGATTGTGTGTAGTCACCCTGCAATACTGTAGTATTATCCCTTTTCTGAACAAAATCATTCAACAGTACAGTGTTTCTTATGTGTTTTCTTTTTGAACAGGTATTATTACTGTTAGAAAATATCTCAGAGAAGATCAACCCAGAAAGCAGCATAGGCAATGCTGTGGAAGAATGCAACACATTCTTGGAAAGACATGCAGAATTAGAAGCAGAGAGCAAGGTAACTATAAATCTTTTTGTGTGATGACTGTCTATCATAATTGTTATCATTATTACTATTATTGTTATGATGATGACGATGATTGATAGTAGTAGTAGTATTAGAAGTAATATAGTAGCAGTAGTAGTAGTAGTAGTAGCAGTACTAGTAGAAGCAGTATAGTAGTAGAAGTAGTAGTAGTAGTAGTAGTCATTGCAGTAGTTGTAGTAGCAGTAGTAGTAGTAGCAGTATTAGTAGTAGCAATAGTACATGTAGTAGTAGCAGCAGGAATAGCAGTACTAGTAGAAGTAGTAGTAAAGAGTAGCAGTGGTAGTAGTAGCAGTAGTACATGTAGTAGTAGCAGTAGTAGTAATAGCAGTAGTAGTAACTGTAGTAGCAGTAGCAGTAGTAGTAGTAGTAGCAGCAGCAGTAGCAGCACCAGTAGTAGTAGTGGTTTTTTACCTGACTGCTAAGAAAGCATAGTAGCGGGAGTGGTAGTAGTAGCAATAGCAGTAGTAGCAGCATCAGCAACAGTATGATTGTTAATGTAAAATGTGCCGTAACGCTAGCAAAAGTATTCATAATATTAATCATAATACAGTGTAGCATATAGTAATGATATTTTATCTGTTCAGAGCCAGAGGAGCATTGATACTGTGTTAAATCGGTAGCCTAGCAGAGCCGGGGTAATATTGGAGCGCTTTGAGCACCTTGCAAGGTGGATATGTGCGCTATGTAAATATTAAATATTATTATTATTATTATTAAAACAGACAATTTACGTTAATATGTTATCTTTGTCTCTGTGTATGTCTTATTCATTGTCTGATTGTCTGTTTGTGTGTCTCTCCCGACCTGCAGGAGGCCTTAGACCGATCAGACAAGCTGACCCAGACGGGCGAGGACCTGATGAAGAACGACAAGTACCCCATGGAGGTGGCCATCGTCGAGCCCAAGTGCACCGAGCTGGTCAGCAGAACCTCCGACCTGCAGGACAGCCTCGCCAACCGACGCACCATGCTGGAGAGGTCTCTGGAACTGCACCAAAGGATACAAAAGGTGAGAGAGGCCGGTGAAGAAAGAAATGTTACTATTATCTATATAAAAGCCTTCTAAGTGGTACAATAAATTAGTGTATTCAATATCTTAGCACAGTACCCGGATACCAATATTGTTTTCGTATTGCTCAGTCATCCAGGAACTTCAACTATTGAAATCGATATCATATCGATATCACATGAAAAACAAAGCCATATTTACCAAGGTAACTCAAATTTGGTTATTTCGCTAGTCAGGCTAATATAGATAATAATAATGATATTGTATGGCTTTGTTTTCGAGTGATACAAGAATATATTGCTCTCGCTAAGACAATATTAGACTCATCTTTGACTCGTTCAAAATTGTCATAGCTCGAGCAATATATTTTTGTATCACACTCAAGGCCATCCAATATTATATAAATATTGCATTATCAGATTCCACTTCATACCTTTCATGAAATGAAAAATTATCATGATAATGATGTGATGATGATGATGATAATAACAATAATAATGATAATAGTAATAATGATAAAGAAATAATAAGAAGAAAAGGAGGAGGAGAAGGAGGAGTTATAATAATAATTGAGAATGCATATTGAGCACATAATACATGAACATGGCCTTCACATTATAAATAAATGCACATATATCTAAATCATTTGAAATCAAACATGGAGTATAAAAAGAACTGTTTAATTCAGGAGTATTACATTTTTTAAACAATTAAGATAGTTAGAACCCATTTTGCAGGAATCTAGAAGATTTACCATATAACCTGTTTACTGTTTGGAGATTAAAAAAGCGGAAGTTCAGACTTGTTCAGGATGTCATTGAATGAATTGTTCCGAAGCAAACGTCAAAATAATCTTGTGTGTTTTTCACCAAGTCAGACATTTGAACGAACATCATGAAAGGACACAATTCATTTCCTTCCATTTCTCGTTCGTCTCGAAAGGAAGAGAAAAGAAATGACAGGGGGAAGTTGATAGTGAAGGCAGTGACTGCGTAGGTCATAATAAAGGTCCAATATAATTTTTCCTGTATCATTGTAAAAATGACCTTGTGACCACCCATTTCTGTCTATTTCCTGTTTAGTCTGGGTACTCTCTCTCTCTCTCTCTCTCTCTCTTTCTCTCTCTGTCACCCCCTCCCCTTGTGTTTGTGTGTGTGTCTCTCTCTCCCTCTCTCTCATTCTCTTCTCTCTCTCTCTCTCTCTCTCTCTCTCTCTCTCTTTCTCTCTTCCTGTCAATCTTTTTATTTGTACCTCTTTTCTCTCCCTCTCACTTTCTGTCTATCCCTCTCTGTCTTTCTTTCTCTATCTCGCTATCCCTCTCTGCCCTCTCTTTTTTTTTTTGGTTCTCACGCTCTTTCACTCTTTTTCTCTCTCCTTCTCTTCATCTCTCTCTCTTTCTCTCTCTCTCTCTCTCTCTCTCTGTCTTCCTTTTTCTTCTCTGTTCTTCCTTTTCTTTTCTTAAACTCTCTCTTAAGTCTCTCTCTCTCTCTCTCTCTCTCTGTGCAAAAGTCAATTTGTTTTAATATTTCCAGTGCAATTTGTCATGGAGCAAATAGAGACCAAAAATGGGTAATTTTGCTTAACCATAGTTTTGCAGAAAGCAGTTCTCTCAATCGGTGCCAGGTGTTTTGTGCAAAAATGCTCATATGGCAAGCGAGCGACAGTGCAGATAGGCAGAGCGAGCAACCAAATTGGCAACAAATTATATTAATTACAACCCCAGTCATAACACCGGTACACGCACTTGTCTGAGGTAACGGAGAGAGGGTACGGAATTCATTAGGGGGAAGGAATTAGCACCTGTAGTTGGTATCCGTTTGCCCCCCTCCACTTTTATTTCCCGCGTTTGTACCCCTCCAAAGATTGACCTCGTTTGGGGCGGGTTGTACGCTGGCTCCTGGCTATCAATTAACTACAGGTGGCAGCAGTCAAGCAGAGGGGACTCATTAACGCTGTTGGCAACTTTGGAAGAAGAAGAATATAAAAAGTTAATAGAAGCCAGTGGCCAATGTTCATAAGAGTAAACTCTAAATATATCTTTCATCTATCTTTAAAAATTTGCTGAGCCTAAACTTTTTTTTGGGGGGGGGGTCAATATTTCTTTTTTTCCATAAGAAAATAGAAGAAAATTAGTCTAACTTCATAGGAAATAACATAAAAAATATGTAGAAAATAGCCCCCCAAATACTTTTGCATAGGACCTTTGTTGCACACAGTTTTCACTCATTTACATCTTTAAAAAATCAGACTAAAGTTAGTCCACTTTTAAATACATTCATGATCAATGCTGTATTTTATTATTACTCTTATCCAGCTTCATGAAACAACACAGTGAACATTGAAAATGTGTTTCCTTTCTTACATTTAACTTCATTAACAACTAGTGAAAGTACTAAATATAGTAAATAAGAAAAGGACGTTGTATGGGTGTGATTCATGTTGGCGGCATTTGGTTCAAATGAATATATTGGAAGTATATGCGATTTTACAATATTCAATGATATTTGTCGCGGTTAAAATCGAGTCTAAAATGATGAAATTGTAAATAATAAACTCTTTATGTTGTATAGCTCCCTTTCAAGACTGATATTACTTTAGCTCTCCTGTTTTTAACATGTACATGTGTGTTCCTCACCCTCTATCACCACATAGCAGAATCTTACTTCAGTTAATAACCCAAATTTTAATTTTGTTTTGGGAATGAATAACCGAGTCTTCGTTAAAATCCATTTCCTCTAGGGTAATACACAAAATTATCTGACCCCCTTCTCCCCACCTCTCTCTCCCTCTCTCACTCTCTCTGCCCCCTTCCCCGTCTGTGCCAGGCCGATGATTGGTGTAGCGATGGCATGAAGCTTCTGGCCTCGCAGGAAATGGATCAGTCCCAGTCCAAAGAGGGAGCCGAGAAGTACCTGCGCCAGATCGACGAGGAGCTGAGAAGGTTTCGGGAACTCAAGCTCAGCGACCCGCGAGAGTTCCGTCAGATGTTTGCGGATATACTCAGCGTCGAGGGGAAGGTAAGCGGGGAACTTTCTGAGATTTGTTTTCGTAGGATGATGCCTTTATTTTAATAACCGACTGTGATGTAAGCAAATGTGTGCTTGTAGTTAAGCAGCTATGGGACCTGCAGCTTTATATCCTAACCAAGGTACTTGGTTATTGAGGATTAATGCCATGCCAAAGGATACTAGCGGGGAACTTTCTGAGATTTTCTTTCATAGGATGATGCCTTTATTTAGCCGACTGTGATGAAAGCAAATGTATGCTTGTCAATAAGCAGCTAGGGGACCTGCAGCTTTATGTCCTAATCATGGGACATGGTAATTGAGGATTATGCCATGCCAAAGGATACTAGCACATTGACTTTGTTTCAAGGTCATATCTGCTCACTACCACTGAGCCATCGCACGTCAATTGTGTTAGTAACTTTGTATTTCCTTTCACATTACAACACCTATCCACTCATTAGCTTATTACAGTTGTCTGCATTTTTGTATGAACTTGTCACTTTTCTTTGACCTTAGTTGTGTATCCAAACTGATCACTATTAAACTCTTCTCAAATGTAGTTTTAACATAAGTCTTCCAATGGAAGAATATTCACTTTTAACTTGACCATTCTCTTGTGAATTTGTCTCAGTTTAAACAAGAGGAAACTTGATAGGATATCAAGATTTTTTTCTAAATCATTTTCAATGTTTTGTGCAGTCTTCCAATCATTCCAATGCTCAATTTTGTTGCCTAGTTTACCCTTCAACAATACGTGACCCGACCTGCATTTGTGTGATTGCACCTATTTTTCAACTTTTGTGTGATTTCTTTCCTCAATCCTATAGAATGAAGTTTAATGAATTTAATAGCTACATGTATAGGAAACATTTATATCAAGATTGTCGTGCACTTTCTGTTCCTCTATTTTCAAGTTGTTCTGTGTCTTCCAATTTTTGTTTTTTTCTTTGCCTTGTATGTTCATGTTCTTGTTTGCATTTCAATATTACATTTAATTAATGTCAAATTGCTTTATATGTTTCACCCTTTATACACTTGAATTGTAATCAGTAAATATATGGTATCGCCTGCTAAGAGCGAGAAGGGGATTGACACTGTCTTAAAGCCCACCGCACTAGTTCGGCCACAAGAGATTAGACCTCCCTGCAAGGTTGCTGACAGGTGGATATCTCATCAAATCAGCTCTCAATTTAACATAAGAAAAAGGGGATCATGGGAGACCAATGGTCACCGATTAGGCTTTGTTTGCTATATAGAGGGCGCAAGGGTTTATAAGCGCCTCTGTGGAATCAGCACTGCCAAGGCCTGTCATCCCAATGATCCCCCTTCGGACTGTTGAAGGAGTTCGCTTATGAACTTTCTGAACCTTTGACCACTCTCTTCAATCTTTGCCTCAGTCAGGGTTGCTTCCCTGACATATGGAAACACGCATCTATCAGTGCTATTCCCAAAACTAATCCTGTCACCAGCTATGATCAGCTCCGGCCAATCTCCATAACACCCACGTTAGCGCGTATCTTTGAAGGTTTCCTCGCGGACTGGATCATGAGCAGCATCCGCCCGTTTGTTGACAACCGCCAGTTTGGTAATCTTCGTGGATCGTCAGTTACGCACTACTTGGTCAGCCTGCTCGACACCATCCACAGAGGGCTTGACAAGGGTGGCACTCTCGCTAACCTCTGCGTTGTGGATTTTTCTGAGGCTTTTGATCATGTCAACCACACCATTGTTATGAACAAGTTGATCGACTTAGGTGTTGATCACTCTATCATCCCTACTATCTGCAGCTTCCTTTCCAACAGAGCGCAGACCGTCCGCTACCATGGGAAATCCTCTCAACAACAAGCCATCACCTGTGGGGTACCCCAAGGTACTCGCCTCGGACCAGTCCTGTTTCTGGTCCTTATCAACGATGCAGCTCTTGAAAGTGATAACCGATGGAAATATGTGGATGACTTGACAATCGTGGAGGTCTTGAAGAAAACGCATCCATCTGAATTGCAGTCGCATCTAGACTCGTTGATCCAATGGTGCAAAGACAACGACGTTGTCCCGAATGCTGCTAAGTGTAAAGCTATGCAGATTTCATTTCTTCGCCAGCCCCCGCCACCCATCGTTCTTGACATCAACTCTACCACACTGGAAGCTGTCTCATCCCTTAAGCTCCTAGGGGTCTTCCTTCAGGATGATCTCAAATGGGATGGGCAGGTCAGTCGTTTGATCTCCAACGCTTCCAGAAGACTTTATCTCTTGACTAAGCTTCGGAGGAATGGTGTTACCACCAAGGATCTTGCTACTATCTACATGTTGTACATCAGGCCAGTGCTAGAATTTGCAGCACCTGTTTGGACATCAGGGATCACAAACAACCACTCTGTAAGCATCGAGCGAGTTCAGAGGAGAGCTCTTAGGATTATTACCTACCCTGACTCTAGAACTTATGATGAACTGCAATCTCATCTTGGTGTCTCCTCTCTTAAAGAGAGACGCACATCCCTTTCTCTAAGATTTGCAGAATCACTTCTCCAATCTAAGGTTCATCGACATCTCCTGCCTGAGAGCAGAGTTAATGACTGTAGCCGCATTCTGCGAAATGCACTTGATTTGTCCTTGCCTAAGATGAGAACTACGAGGTACCGAACTTCCCCCATCCCATCTTTCACTCGATCTTTGAATAATAATAAATAGAGGCTTAGGTAATTATCAGTATAATGTATGTCATGTATTTCAGCAATAATATAATTATGTGCAATATTAATTGTCATGATGATTGGCACAGCAGGTTCTTCCATTCATTCATATTTTGATGTTGCATGTACTTTTATCCTTCCTCTCACTCTCTCATCCCTTTTCTCTATCTGAACTTGCCACTTTTCAAATTTCCTTTTCTTCTTCAGTTCTGATCTTTCCTCTCTATTTCTATTTCACTCCCACCCCCTCTCTCTCAGCTCTGTCTCTCTGTCTCTCTCTCTCTCTCTCTCTCTCTCTCTCTCTTTGCTCTCTCTGTCTCTTCCTCCTTATCCCTTTGTCTCTCCTTCCTCCCCTCTGTTTCTCTCTCCCACTTTCTGTCCCTCCCTCCTCCTCTCCACCTCTTTTCTCTTATGATGTTTTACAGTACAACATTCTATAATTATATTTCTATAATTATATGTTATTTTTACTGTGACCAATAACACCTAAGGGATTCCATTTTTTTGTTGTAAATAATGATAAATTGAGGCTTAGGTAATTATCAGTATGTTTTATATGTCATGTATTTCAGCAATATAATTATGTGCAATATTAACTGCCATGATGATTGGCAAAGCGGGTTCTTCCATTCATTCGTATTTTGATATTGCATGTACTTTTATCTTCCTCTCACTCCCTCATTCCTTTTTTCTATTCGAACTTGCTTCTTTTCAAATTTCCTTTTCTCTTCTTCAGTTCTGGTCTTTCCTCTTTATTCTTTATTTCACTCCCATTCCCTCTCTCTCAGCTCTATGTCTGTCTCTCTCTCTCTCTCTCTGCCTCTTCCTCTTACTCCCTTCATCTCTTCTTCCTCCTCTCTGTTTCTCTCTCTCACTTTCTGTCTCTCCCTCCTCTTCTCCACCTCATTCTCTTCTGATGATGTTTTACAGTACAACATTCTTTAATTATCTGCTATTCTTACTGTAACCAATAATACCTAAGGAATTCCATTGTTCTCATGTGCAATATGTTTATACATTATACTGTACTCATATCACGCTTGTGATTAGCACACTGCCAAGACTCCGATTGTAATACTATTTAATACTTTTTAATACTTTTTAATATTCAATATTCAATATTCAATACTCAATACTTAATTACAATTTTTCCAATGTTACAGTTAATTGAATTCAAGTATCTGTATACATTTTATTTGTTTATATGTCAACATTTATTCATTTTTGCCAGCAATATTTCATATCTTGTATTTTTTTTTTAAATCTTTTTTTGTTGTTTTTTTTTTTTGTTACTACTTTAATGTTTTTAACTTAAAAATGTATTCATTGTTATATATTTGTCCTCATTTACTATGTTATCTTTATGTTTTTGAATGTTTTTTATATTGATGTAAACTTGCATTTTTAGTCTTCGGACTTGTTGACAAGTAATGAATAAAACCTTATTTGAACTTGAACTTGAACTTGAGCAAGTAGCTATAAATAGTGCAGTGGGGCTTTAAAGCATATGAGTTAATGCCCTTCTGGCTCCAAACAGCCAACGTTTCATAATCTGTCAGAAAGTAAAGATTATTTCTTTAAGCCTGAGGTCCTATTAGCCAAATCTACTGGAAACAAATTACTAGCGGGTTTCAAAACAATAATTTGAAATTGATATTTTAATTTAGTGACTTTTTTATACAAATAAAACTGTCAAGAAGTCAGAAAACCTTAGATAAAATACAAAATTTATCATAAACTGGAATCACCAAACAAATATGATTAATTGCATAAAATCCTGTAGCTCTTTTATCAGTCTGTTGTAATAATTTGCAAGTGCTTTTTGTTCTATCTCCTATGATTTTCATCTTATATTTTTGTATTGGATTTTCTATTCTTTATCTATGCTTGTTCCATAGAGATTATTTGTAAGTGAATAGTCAGCTAAAATTCTGGATGTATGTTCAAGGTTCCTTTTGTTTTTTCGGTGATGGGTTGCAAAAATGCTAGAAAATTCATTGATTTTTGCACTCATATATAGGCTTATATTTATAAACCCAAGAACCTTAAAATTGTATGCTTTATCCAATTACAGAATTTGTTCTTCATATCATTTTGAAACTAAAATGAATTTATATTTCCTGATTTACAAATACATGTACTTCAAGAAAATACACCATGAATCGTTAGTTTCATTATAAGTTTGATTGAATATTAAAAGGAAGTGGGTTTATGAATATTATGTAATTTACATTTAGGCAGGTTTGAGAAGTTTTGCACCAATTGCATGCTGGGTAATTGCACAAAATGCTAAGTCTTAGTTTAAAAATATGGGAAGGGAGCATCATTTTGGATATGTACAAAAAGCGATAAATATCAGCATGCATTATTTATTCACATCATTTTAGGACTCAAATAAAGGATATTTTGAAAAGAATTACTACGAGTGTATGATAACAAAAGTGTTTCTGTCAAATGGATCGATTTGATAATTTAGTTTGTTCAATAATTGAACACTACAGGTGTCTAATTTTCATATTGCACACAACATAAGAGTATTCTAATGCACAGACATGCTTCTGTACAGCTTGTCAACACCATAGACAAGTAGTGTGTGCAAGATTGCAACTTCTCAGGTGTCAACACTATTTATATATGCTGTATCATGCTAGGGCCGGCAACTATAAATAACTTTTGATGACACTTTTGACTCATATGCCAAGATCTTGTCCAGGAAATCAAAGCAGAAAATAAATTTGTAGTCCACAATCTCGGCCTTCTTCAACAATCATAGGCTTCATACCTTAAATTCATCAATTACTTAATATCCTGAATAAAAATTGCCAGGGGGACTCTAAAATCTAAATCAATTTCATTTGCTATGGATGTTTTGGATTAGCGTATGACTTTTTGACCATCCAGAGTTTGTGTTAGGCTAATACGATGAGCTGGGCTCATACGATGAGCTGGGCTAAGGTGGGCTAACTGGCAAATTTTTTGTTTAAAAAGAAGATGCATACACTATACTGTAGATTTCAGGTCTGATACCATTGTGTGAGAAACGCAATCTATTGATAGTTTCCTTGTAGCAAGTCCACAGATTTTTATACCGTTTTTACACGTTCAACATGTTTTTGTTGCATTATATACATGTATATGTGTATGCATTATCATGTCACCATGCTACGTTGTATTTTTTTATATGTATATCTGATGTAATATTGTTCTTTGTCTATATCTTTCCCCTCCCGAATAACCTGGATTCCATGGGACATTACCTTCTATTTCTTTCTCATTTTCTTTTCTTCTTTGCTTTCCTTCTTTCTTTTCATGAATGCACACTTTCGGAATCATTACTTTCTCAATTTGGATCTCTGTCTTTCTCTTTTCCCATATTCCTTTCTTAAATTTCGTATTTTCTATTTCTATCTTATTCATTTTTCCTTTTTTTGTTTTGTTGGTTGTCTTTGTTTCTCAAAATTTCCAATCCATCTTTCTATCATTCCTCTCCCTCCATTCATCCTTCTTCCTGATCTATTTCTCTGCCTCTCTCTGTCTCTCTATCTCTCTCTTTCTATCTCTCTCTCTCTCTCTCTTTATATATTTTTTTGTTTGTGTGTGTGCTACCTATCTCACTCTTGATTCTCCATTTGTTCATCTGTTTGGTATTGTCTTTCTTTTTTACTGTCTCTACATTCCATCTCTATGTCTATAAATCTCACTATCTTTCCACCCTTTTCTCTTTGTCCCCCCCCCCCCCCCACCATCAACTCCTTCCTTCCTTCCTTCAATCCAATCGCTCCTTTTTGTCATCCAAGTTTGAGCAGCAAAAGGTAACTAGCGGGTATATGTACAGCACCTTGCTCTTTGCATAATTTATGTTGATTTGATGCTGAGCCCCTCCCACAAAATACATTATTCACGAGGGCATGAGCTCATGCATGAAACTTTGCACCCTTTTTATAGTTGATTTGATTTTCTCTTCTTTTTTAGTTTGTTTTAAGCTCCACTTTACTTTTTGTCACCCTCTTTGCTTTTTGTTATCCTCTGTCATCTATCTGTAGCTTTACATATTGTAATCAAGCTTGTTGTTTTATTTTATTAGTTTTTAGTTTGCTGATATCTCTAACATTGATTTTCATTTTATTGAACGAGAGGGACAGAGAAAAAAATATAAGAGGAGAAAAGAAGAAAAATGAAACAGAAAGGGTATTAAGAAAAAAGAAAAGGAAGAAGAAAAAGTTTGAAGGAAGAACAAGAAGAATGTAGTTTTAGTAGGAGCAGGAGAAGAAGAGAAAGAAGGGGAAGAGAGAAAGAAGCTCAAATAATTGATAAGAAACAAATTGATGAAAGCAGTTATAGTTTTAATACCAACCACATGTGTGTCGTTTGATTTTCTTTAAGTATTTTGTTATATTGTCAATGCTTTAAATAAATTTCAGATTAATTGTGGACACAATTTAACAACACACTAATGTACAGCATACATGTAGTATTTTTATTTTTCTAATGATTTTTTTCGGGGGGGGGGGAGGGGGGGTAAATGTAAATGGTTTTAATTTTGAAGTGTATATTTCTTTTCTCTAACCTTATATGTTGATCCTTGACTATGAATTCTTATTCTGTTTTCCTCAATTTTTCATTTTGCAATTTTCATTTATACATTTGCATTTATGACATTTCATTCATTTTTGTTTCCAGCATGTTATATCAATGAGTATAATTGACTGCATATGTAATTATCTTCTTCTCCATTTGATTATTTCATTGCATTTTACTTTTATTTTCCCCTTCATATTCTTGTTCAGACTTTAGGTGTGATTTGCATTTTGAATGATTTCCATTTTCATTTGCATGTTGCTATGCTTCCAACTTGATTTTGATTTGTTAATAGATAAAATAGATAAATGTAGATGTCCAAAATGGTGGATACATTTTTACGCTCTTAGATGGTCATTCATTAGTATTTTGAGATTAACATTTTTAGTTTGTTTTGATTTGATTTGATTTTGAATTGTATACATGTCAGTAAAAGATCTGAGCAAATTCAAATATTTTGTCTGTCCAGTGTTCCATATCACTAAGCATTATTACTTTGTGAACATATATTAACATTTTTTTTTGGGTCATTTTAGTTTCTATTTGGTCAGGGGGGTGTTTCATAAAGCTGTTCGTAAAGTTACGCATGACTTTACGAACGACTTGTATATGAAAATATGGGATGCTCAATCATTCTTGATTATTATTTATAAGTTGAACTGTGCAGATGTAGATTAACATTCTTATTATAACAAAACATTTGTAATGCAAAGTATATTTTTTGCCATAATTTAATTGAGGTTATTGGAAATATCAGAAAAAATTTTGGGCATCCTATCTGGCTCTTCATATACAAGTCGTTCGTAAAGTCATGCGTAGCTTTATGAACTCTTTATGAAACACCCCCTGGTCTAGGCTCTTGTTCGGCTATTTAAAAATAAACACTTCTACTTAAATCTTACTTAGACATGGTCAGTAACATATGGGACCTAAAATTGTAGTTAAACTAATTGCTAGTGTAGAAATTTGTAGAGATACATATACAATATGTTCTAGACAGTATCAATGATGAACGAACATGTAGCATTATGGTAGATAACCAGTTACTGTTAGGCATGTACATGTCTTTTACAAAGTGTTTTTGAACCTTTTTTTTTTAATAGTCAGAAATACTGAACAGAAAATTACCCTGTGGCATACTTATTATGAGAATAATATTACATTTTACATCCATTAACTGTGAACAGCTATTGTGTTACTTTTATTTCAAGTCAAGAATGGGATAGTTTCTGTTAGGACCAAACAAAAATAGAAAAATAAATTGTAATTTGTACATTTAGTGTTTTTTTAAATATTAATCATTTCCTTTGAATGTTTCTGCCCCATTCTCTCATATATAGAACCTGGTTCGAGAAGCTGTTACAAAGATGGAGGATGTCAGGTCGCTTTTCCAGAAGCGCCGGGAAGGCTTGAAGAACATCATCGCCAAGTTTGAGAGGCCGATTGTCAAGATGGCCCCCGTGGCCCCCCTCCAGCACTCGCCCCACTCCTCCACGTCAACCACGCCCCACAGCTCGCCCTCCGGAGGCAGGCTGGGTGTCCCCCACAACGGCACTTCCGCCCCCGTCTCGCCCAGGCAGAAGCATAAAAAGGGCAAAGGGCAACGGGTAAGATATACCAATAATGCAATGATTTTCGATACTCACTTCCTTCATATATTCTGTTTGGAGCCAGCAAGGGCATTAACACTGTGTTAAAGTGTACATGTTGTATATATTAAAGATGTTCTTGCGTGGGTATATAGTCGTTTGTGAAGTAGACAACTTGGCGATCACTCCTGATCGCTACATAACACTGATCCAACGGGTATTATGCTCCCGTGCGTACGTTCGTGTGCTGCCCTCTATATACCCACGCTTGAGCAACTTTAAAGTTGACACCCACATGGCTCAAAGTATGCAATACCATCAACAAATTCATGATATTGTAAAGAAAAGTTTGGAATGTTAAGACTTCATTCCCATTTAAAGATATGTAAGTGACAAAAAAATGTCACCATTTAGGTTATTTTCTACTGCAAAATTTTGTCTTTTAAGCGCCAGCTTGACGTCATTTTGATTCCAAGCAGACTATTTCTTGGTTTCGGTCGATCAAGAAAAGGTTTTCTGTTCGGAGCCAGATGAACATTAATTCATATACATGTACTTTAACACTCAGATAATGCCTTTCTGTCGCTAAACAGACAATATTTTCAATGTGGCATTGCAACCGTTGTTTATATTTTTCTCCTAACTTTTATGCAAGAAGGCAAATATATAGCATTCATGTAACTCAATTGCATGCTTAGAAGACATGATATAACCTTACTAACCCTATTAAAAAAGGCCGCTTCAAAGGCTCGTTTGAAACATTAACATACATCTCAGTTCAGAGAGAAAGAGACAGAGAGAGAGGGAGGGAGGGAGGGGGTTGGACAGAGAGAGAGAGAGAGCAAAATAGAGGTATGTAAATTAATTAAACACATTATTTCCCTGTCTTTTCTCATTTAAAAATGCAGCAAATGTTGTTCATAGAATGTTTGCTTGTTAGAATTTTAAAAAATACAATTACCCTAGTTAAAATTCAAATAGAACCATTTATAATTTTCAAACTACCTTACATGTATCATTATTATTAGTTGGATAATTTGTTTTATTTTAGTGATTTTAGTTTCTTCTTATTTGATTTTGACTGTCTATTCTTTTATTATTTTGATTCTTTCGTTACAATTAGCTTCACCCATGGACTGACTACCAGCCTGTATTTTTCACTGATGTTAGTCAGGTCTGCTTGTTCAAATTCAAACTTGCAACAAAATAAGGAACGAATAAATAAATAAATCATTTTGGAGACATTTTCTATCTCTCTGTTCTTATTTTTCTTGGTTTTTTTCTCTTAAATCTTTTTTCAAGATATAAGCCAAGTATAGTTGAGTTATAAACTAGGAAATTTGAGACAATATTGCTTTTTTATTATTAATGACAGCCATTTTTGGCAGTAAGAAAATTATCGAGAATCTGGACTACTCCAACATTTAACAAATTTGTTCTTAAATAATATATCTTCGATTCACGTTACTGATTTTCACAAGATATTCTAAGTTTGATGCATAACATTTTATCATCTGTTTGAACTTGAAGCCAGAAGGATGTTAACTCTGAGTTAAAGTATATGAGTTAACACCCTTCTGGCTCCAAACAGACGATATACTGATAAGGCCGGAAAGGCAAAATTTTGTGTTGAAAAATATAAGATAACACACTTCTTGCTCGCAGTTGGCAATGTTATACATTTAAGACTAACAGTTTCTGACATTTTCCAAATTATACTTGGCTTATTGTGTTTCTTTTTTCTATTTGCATGTGGGGAAATGCAGGATCATTTTTTGAATTTTTTTTCTGCAGAAAATGCATCTCTCTTAAGTTATTTAGCAAAGCAGGATTTTGAAGTTGGAAAACTTTCGGGAAGTGCAAGGAAATTATTTTCTTTTACTCTTCAGAAAGTGCATCTCTAGAAATTTGAATGATATTTTGCTTTTCATTTTTGTAGTGTTCACAAAGTTGAAGTTGGAAACTTTTGGGAAGCGTAGGATAATTCTTTTTCTTTTTTTCTGCCGCAAATGCATCATTTGAAATTCGACCAGAACAGAATTTGAATGATATTTTGCTTTTCATTTTGTAGTGTACACAAAAGTTGAAGTTGGAAACTTTTGGGAATTGTAAGCTTATTCTTTTCCTTTTTTTCTGTCGCAAATGCATCATTTGAAATTTGACTAGAACAGAATTTGAATGATATTGAGCTTTTCATTTTGTAGTGTTCACAAAAGTTGAAGTTGGAAACTTATGGGTGTAGCTACATATATTTTTTTTTTTCTTTCAGCTGCTTTGGTATAGTAATGGTGAATTGTGTGGCAGTTCATATAGTTTTACTTGCATTCGCTAAAGGAAAAGCCAGTGCTGTAAAGATAATTGCTTCTAGGGTTCATGATACTGATATTGGTGTTTTCAAGATATTGATATTGGGTGACATTTTCAAACATTGTCAGAGAAATGCACATTTTCGTCTTGGTTTACCAACTAAGTGCATTCTTTCATAAACAGTTTTAATATTAAATACTACATTTTTTGGAGAAGTAAACAACCAACAGGTGATTTATAATTTTGGGATAGATGATTTCTCCTTTTTCTTCAACTCTTGATTGTCTTTATCTCAGTTTTTAGATTTTTATTCTTTTATTTTTTTTATTTCAAGTTTAAGAAATCATTGGTATAAAATCATCAGAACAACTACATTCTTCAATAATTCCATCCATGCTTTCATTCGTTTGACATTCGGGAATGATTGAATTATTTTTCATTTCATGCTCAATTTGGTATCAGTTTTCGACAACTTTCATCACCCAGATTTCAGCTTCTTTGTATCTATCTGACTCACCGTCACTGTAGGGTTTAGCCACTTTATAAATAGACTGATACACAGCAAGGTGGAGGTATAGCTAGAGAGAGTTGAATGATGGTATGAGAGAGACAGAGGGGATGTGATTCAGTGAGAGAGAGAGAGAGAGAGAGAGAGAGAGAGAGAGAGAGGGGGGTAGAGAGAGAGAGAGGGAGAGAGAGAAAGAAGGGGAGAGAGAGGTGAAGAGGGAGTAGAATGAGAGAGAGAGAGAGAGAGAGAAGGGGAGGAGGGAGAGAGAGAGAGAGACATGCTGTTCTCACACAGGCATATAGGGAGATGTAATAATCACTAAAGGAAGAAAAGGCATAAATTGAGATAAATGGAGTTGAGAAAGAGAGAGAGAGAGATTTACATTTTAAAAAAGAGAAGAGTCAAAGAAAGGAAGAAAGAGAGGTGGATGAAATAAGAGGGATAGAATGTCGGATTAGAAAGATAAGTGAGAAGAGAAAAATACATTGATGTAAATAGAGAGAGAAAGACAGGCAGACAGACAGACAGACAGAGAATTAAGGAGACTAGGACAATAATCCCAAGAAGTAGATATATGTAGTAACAAAGAGAAATGAAGCTCGAGAAAGTGAAGAAGGGACAAATAATGACAAAACAAATTGAAAGAGAGAGAATTAGAGACGGAGAAAGTGCAAGCAAAGATAGAGAAAGAGAGAAAAGAGGAGAAAGAGCAAGAAGATATAGAGAAAGGGAGAAGAGACGGAGAAAGAAACAGAGACAGAAAAAGAGACAGAGAAAGAGAGAGAAAAGAGACATAAAAGAGAGACAAGTGATAGAGAAAGAGAAGAGACACAGAAAGAGAGAGAGAAGAGATTCGAAAAGGCACAGCAAAGAGACATAAAAAGAGAAATACAGAGAGAAGAGACGAGAGAAAGAGACAGAGAGAACAAGTGATAAACAGTGAGGCAGATAATTAGAGTAGGAAGCTGATTCAGTGTTGTCAGGAACAGGGCATGCATGTGTCCAGGTATATCTTCACTGCCAATCACATTAACCCTCAGACTCTTGCCCAAACTAAAGCCCTCCCAAGACACCCATTCCACAGTTTGAGGTTTGGCTCAATAACTTTTTATTCCAAACCCTCATAAATATACCAGATGCATGAATAAAAACAGGAAAAAACATTTCTGCAAATTCTGCCTTTTTTTTTGTTGCAAGATCATATTATTGTGCTTGATGCCAGGATTTTAAAAGTGAAGTAACCTTTCAAATTCTTAGATTGGCAACATGTTGAGAGGGTCAAAATCATTTTTTTCTGTCAAAATTAGAAATTTCTCAACTTCTTGATAAAGTTTTTCCCAATTGTAAATTGTTTCAGAGACCTTGCATTTATTAGAACAATGTAGCCATAAGAGAAAAAGATGTTTGTTGCCAATTTGATATTCTTAAATTGACAACACTTTGAGAGATTCAAAATCATTGTTTTTTGCTTTCAAATTTGGACATTTCTCTCTTTTTTTGACAAAGACTTTACCCAATTGTAAAAAATTTTCAGAGACCTTAACATTTTATTAGCACAATGTAGCGATAAGAGAAAAATGTAATTGTTGCAAATTTGATGAGCAACGTGTGGTGCAGTTTAGTCCTTAACATAAAAATAAATCCTGTCCTGAGTGGATAGCTGTGCTTGAGGCTTATTGCTGAACAGTCCTGGCATTTAATAAGTTAAGTAGAATGAGTCGCTCTACTGCTTTGCTCGTGATCCTTGCTAGTGTCTTCCGCCTAGATGATTGTTAGGGTTGTCATCGTCATAGTTGGACAAAGGGCAGTAGGATTTTGACCACAAAGCTTTAGAAGCTCCCGGAAAATCAGAGATGATTATACACTGCCTTTCTTAAGGGCAACTGTTTAACTATTCTTTTTGCCCCCCCCCCCCCCCCTCCTCTATTCCCATTCCCTCCTCCAAAAGAAGTGCTCATTTAGTGATTTAATTATGAAAGGAAATGTTCACTTGTTTTTAGTAATGACTTTTGTAATAAATTACAAGCATCATAGTCACCCTCTCACCTGGCTAACTTCATTGTGCGGTCGGGTGGTCGCGTTACACGACCTTTCATGAGACAAAAGCGGAAGATGACGCGACCTTTCGTAGAATTGTCATAGGGCTATCACAAAGTGTGGGGTAAATTGGACCAGACCGTTTGTAGATGAGAGGGGTTTATTTCACAAACATTACCCCCAGAATCTCGTAAATAAAGGGGTATGTTTTCACAAAAGGTTGGGTAACGCGTTGATTCTAGGTAAGCCCTCTCTCCCATCATCATTCCTTTCCATAAAACAATCAAAACAATCTGAATAAGAATTAGTTGTGAAAGGAATGTAAACTTGTTTTATTAAATTAATATTGTATTGATTGTAATGTACATCATGTGTTTAGAGAAAAGTGCTGACAATGGTTTTAAAGTTGAGCTTTTAATTGAATGTAGTGAATTTTGAACAACAGTGTAAGAGAAAAAGTAATAATGGATATATACATGAGGTAGTATGAACATCCTCCTTATTGTTTCATTCAAAATCTTCCTTTTGAATTTTACTTTATTTTATGTTCTTTTTTATTACAATATCATTTGCAATGAAATAAAATGAACCAATGAACCTATTCTCGATCCGAAAAAGAAAAGAAAAGAAAATCAAGATGTTCTTCATAATGGATTGGATTTAATCATTATGTCTCTCCATTTCATTTCAGTTTGGCTCAATTACTGCTGCATTTGATTAACTTCTAAGATGTGGTTATTAATTATAATCCTCAATAATGGGAAACAACTCTTTTTTATTCCTTATTCTTGCTATTGAAGAAATTTGAAAAGGGCCACCGGCTTTCGCGTCCCGACGTGACCTGCGGCCGAAACTGATCAAATTACGGCAAAATCTGTGATAGTCATCATGGGGTATTAGCGGATTTTGACAAGTTTTCTTTTCACCCCTCTGCTTCGTTAGCAAACCCTCTCGAGTCCATCTCAAGCACCAAATCCACTTTAATATCTTGCTTCCTCGCTGTCAAATCCATGGAAGGAAAAACGGTGGAGATGGCAAGACAAGTTCTGTCTGGGAATAACTCGCCATGTTGCTTTGTTTTGTTTTTGAGGGTCTCTTGTTTCGTACGTGAGCATTGGCAATCAATCAATTATGAGCTAGCGAAGGAGCAGGGTGTGAGTCATAACTATGTATTAGTGGGACTAAGTAGTTACAAATTCAAGTATGGGGTAATTATTGTATCATATTACAGCGCAGTGTAAGCATTTTTTTCTCCTTGTATTGTTTATCATTCCTGTTAAACTCTATGATATATTCCTCAGAAACCTTTGGGTTTTTCAACAGAAAATATGGCACTGTTTAGATGCTATTAGTTATCATCACCGTCATCATCACATCACTTTGTTGCTAGAACAACTCTTCTGTTTGGATCCAGAAGGGCTTTAACTGAATATCATTTCACACAGAATTAATTCCCTTTCAACTCCAACAAGTAAAGTACCTTTTATAGATAACTATAGGTAGTGGTAGAAGTAATGTCTGTTGTAACATTATGGTGTCTACTCTTCTTTAAAATGTAGTTGATGTTACCACTTTTACTTAAAATAATGCTTCTAATTTGTATAACTATGTTTTCCACGTTTTAAAGACCAGTGCTAAATTTAAAAGCGATGCACTATAGAAAGATAGATTCACTTCTGATACAACACTCCATATAAACTCCCAGAAATGTTGAGAATTGATCGCAGTTTCAAAGAATTAATGCAAGACTAGAGTATTCTCTATCCAGATTTCATGGGTGCCTCAGCATAATACTCCGGTCTTCATTTCATCAAAGGTGTATGGTTAATGTTTAGGTTGCATTTGGCTTTTAAGTTAGGCTTAGGGTAAGGGTTAGGTACAGTGTCTGGTCAAGGGTTGAAGTTAGGAATTGGTTAGCGTTGTAACGATTTTCACTGGAGCATTTATCTTAATTGCAAACATTTTGTTTTGTATCAATCAACGTTAAATTTGATCATCCTTCTCATCTCTTCTCTCTGTTAATGAATGTTTGTGTTTGCAACCATCTGCTCAGAGCCAGAAGGGTGTTAACTCCAGAACTTTAATTCAGAGATACATATCCTCTTGACTGTATAAGTTTGCGGCAAGCTTGTAAGAGCTTTATATTGCGCTCATGCAAGGTTGCAGGGCATGTCTTTTTGGCATGCAAGCTTGCAGCAAGTTTGTTGTAAGATTGCGAGCAAGTTTTGCAAGCATAAATTTGTAATGCAGGCTTATTAAGATTGCTGCAAGCTTAAGTTTCTGTAAGGACAATGCGCTTCTGCCTCCATCAAAGCAGATACAAAGTCCTTTAAACCTCATCCGCTAGATATCTCGGAAAGACGCTCCTCTGGAGTCTTGCAAGGAAATGTTTCCAAACTGTTGCATGACTAAACCCAGCCTGCCCAGGGTTGGTTAACCTCAACCTTAGGAATAAGAAGTGAAGGCTTTCTTTAGCATTGTTTTCATTAATAAGAGTGACAGGGGAATGATAAAGAGCAGGGTTGAATGCAGCGAGTTGCCCCCCTCCCCCTTCCCCCTACCTTGCGACAGCCACCACCTGTTGCCCTGACTGCATTGTTTACTGTGAATAATGGGAGATTGTTGCGAGAAATGTACTCCCACGACAACTTGACTGCAACTTTGTTCATTGTGATGGGAGACAGAAAGGGGTAAAAGAGGTAAAAGTTGCGATGAATGAAATTCCCTTATGCCTCCCAGCAGACAATGCAATTACACTGCATTCGCCCCTCTCGTGTTTACTATCTTTCCTTCTCTCTGTCTGTATCCCCTGTCTGTCTCTGTCTCTCTTTCCTTTCTTTCTCATCTCATCTCCTGTCTACTCTCTCTTGCTCTCTCTCCATCTCTCTCTCTCTCTCTCTCTCTCCATCTCTCTATCTCTCTCTTCCTCTCTCTCTCTCTCTCTCCCTCTCTCTCTCTCCATCTCTCTCTCTCTTTCTCCCCCTCTCTCTCCCCCTCTGTTCCACTCTTTCTTTGTTGTAGTTTGTGCATTAATCATGAGATCGCCCATTTGTTTAAAGTAAACTTTTGTCAAGTAAACTCAAAGTTTGGAAACCATGAGTGCGTCCGCATGATCTTTAACTACAAGAAAACCGCAAAGTTTAAAACCACAATCTAAACTTGAAGTTTAAGGACACTCTTGTGAGTCTGGTTATTATTAAAAGTCTGTTTACTACTGTGATATATTATCTCTCCCTGACTGTTATCAATAGAGGGCTCCAGACAGCAACAATCAGATTTAATGTCCTGCGAGAGAAAAGATACACGTACCCAAATCCAAGGGGTTGGGGCGAGGAGGGGTAAAGGCGGAAAAGGGTTTGAAAGACGATGTGAGGTCTATCCTGTATAAAAAAAACTATCAAGGTTTATTGACTGAGTGAGTCAGAAAGTAATGCTAGACATGAATGATAACAGGACACAGGGATGGTCATCGAAGTCCTTGGTGTGGACACTTCATATGATGAGCAAAATTGTGTCAAGAAAAACATTTAAAGGATCACAGAAATTAGATAATAATTTCTTGTACAAAACAATGACCAAAACATTATTTGCTACATTAGATGCCTCAGGGTTAGTTAGTCCCTGGAAGTTCTCTAGACTGTCTGCATGCGCTACATTTGCCGGAAGGCTGTTCCATTCTGGGATAGAACGTTGGGCAAATGCAGACTTGTCTATGTCGCTTTTGGCTTGGTGCATCTGGAAGGTGATGTTATGGTGCTTCCGTGTTCTTGATTTGTTAAAAGAAAACAATGCTTTCAAGGAAATGGCAGAGAGACCATAGACTTTCTTGTCCACCTTAATGAGAGTTGACCTTTGTTTTCATCATGAGCAGAAAAGAGTAAACACTATTCATATTATTTACTATCCAAGGAGTAGATAAGGCTCAAACAAGTATACCCTAGAGTTTTTGTTTGTTGGTTTGTATGTTGTTGTTTTTTTTAGTAAATTGGTTTTAGTTTGGGGAATTTTCTAGATGCAATTGCTCAGCTACAACCATTTGGCGTAAACATGTAGTGGTTTCTTAGCATCATTTTTGCTTATCCATTGTCATAATTCTTGTACAAAAAAAAACTCTTATCATTTTTCCTTCTCTTTACCGTACCTGCATGCTATAAAATTGGTGGGGGCAAGGAGTTCATGAATTTCACCTTTTAGAATAGTTTTCATGATGAATTTTGCTGAGTGAGATGGATGTGGTGTGAAATAGCAATATCTGCAAACAACTTAATTAACAAAATTGTGCTGCATACTTTGGGAAAAGCAACATGGAAATTCATGCACATGCGCATGCGTGGAATAGCAAGTTAGAATATTGTAGAACGGTACCTTTTCACAAAGCCTTTTTTCAATGATAAATGACAAAAATCAGTGACAAATCCGCTGATAACCAATCAGAAGCAAGGATTTCAGTAGCTTATAACGAAAAGTGTAATTTGTCACTGATGACAAGTTTTGTGAAATGGGGCCCTGATTTTTCTATAAATTAATGTATCATCCGTAGACGACCAGAAGGGCGTTAACGCTATATAAAAAAAAAATGTATATACATGTATGAGTTAACACCCTTCTGGCTCTTCACAGGCAATTTATAGAAGGACATTATACAAACACAAATTGGCAACTCTGTGACGTATCTTACGAGGTCCCCTCCCATTTGCCTGTACTAAAAACTTCAAAAATTATATTTTCCCTTAGGAAAATGATCAATCAAATATTCACCGTAAACGTAGTTATAGAAGGTCATGTACTAGATTAAGTACCATATTTATTTGTCATATTTAGATCCAACTTACTTATTTCTAAAATTAATTAATTCTCTGTTATTCATTCAAGATAGCATGACTTTGATAATTGTCTGTTTTCCCTCTTTTTCTCTTACGATCATCTTCATTCTCTAGCTGTTATTCTTTTAAAATACCATGATTCTAATCTCTGTTTTCCCTCTTTTTCTCTTGTGATCGTCTTCAGTTGGACCGTAAGATCGAGATCATCCGCGATGACTCACAGCCCATGAGTTTCAGCAGTGACGGGGAATTCCAGGATGAAGTGGATTGCAACTCTCTCAGTTATAAGCGCAGGTATAATTACGTGACGGTTAAAAGCCCTTGTTTTATTAATGAAACTGATTTTTTTTTTTTAATTTGCCATAGGTTAGGTTGAACCATTAATTATACAGTTGTAAAATTCATTGAAAATAAATCTATTTTTAAGGATGTTGTCTTGGCTAGTAAAGACTCAACAACCTGAAAATGAGCAAATCAATGAACAAATCTTTTTCAAACTGATTGGCCCTGTAAGTAATTAAACATTATAAAGTTAGGGGTTAGTAGTAACTGAGCATTTCTTTTTTACACTTTTTCAGTTTCATTTATATAAAAAAAATCTTAATGAGATCAGATAATTAGATTTAAATATTATAAAAACTGAATAGTTCTGTGCTATGTTGAAGTTTAAGAGTAATGGTTACAATTTTTTCTCACTCTTTTGATTCAAGCATAATTAATTATGTATATATCCAAGTCGATAAATGTATAAATTATACATATATGTTCACATAATTGCATGGATATTATTAAACCTATAATCAATGCACTGATTTGGAATATTTAAAAGTTGTTAATCCTTTCCTTGCACCTCACCGCCATCTTGTTTCCTCTGTATCCTGTTTTGTGTGAAGAATCCTCATGAAAATGGGTGTGTGTCCCAAGTCCTACGCTCACCAAGACAACGGTTTCCATCACTTCGTAATGGAGAAGAACCACTCCAACTCCTTTAGATCCCTTGCTCAGTATAAGCTGAGGTCAGTCTGCCTCCCTCTGTGCTCGACTGCATGCAGGCTTGCCTGCTTGACTGTATGCTCAGTTCTGTACACGACTGTGTGCACGTACGACTGCATGCCTATCTGTTGCCAGTCTGCCTTGCTGCTGACTGTTTGGCCTGTGTTTGCATGTCATTCATTTCATTAACCCATGGCCCACACAAACCAATTAAGTGGTCCATGTATAAAGCCTACCGGTACTGTATATGGGAATGAAAGAATTCAGGAGTCATCGGGTTAGCGACATTCTGTAGGAATTTTCAAGTTTGAAAACCAATGGCCCACACAAACCAAAGTGTTCAATGTATTAAGCTTATGAGAATACAAGAATTCAGAAGTCATTGGGGCAGAGACATTTTCTAGGAAGTTTCAAGTTTGAAAACCTAGGGCCCACACCAACAAATTGGTCTGTATATTAAGCCTTTGGGAATGAAAGAATTTAGTAGTCATTGAGTTAGAGACATTCTGTTGGAAGTTTGGTGTGTATTTGCATCTTACAAGTATACACATGCATGATAGAATTGCCAATTAATGCATGTACAAATCTTGCGCGCAACAAAACTCACGTCCCACCTGTAATTTGCTGCGAGAGCTCAAAACAATGTGAGTCATAGTTCATATGTGAAGTTTATGAATATTTTTCCTCACAAAGCAATTCTAATGAAGTCGGGGGAAGGTCGGCCATCACGGACATTCTAAGACCTGTCAGTTGTGAAAGAGAATTCCATGAACATTATTGGGTAAATTGCCAGATAGGGTATCAAATTTCCCATATGATTCCATGACGATGTATCTTTAACTCATTCTGGACAGGATTTTGTAAAGGTCTAAATTGGTCGGCTGTTGTTCTTCAAATTGGTAACAGAGTGATTTCAACCTTTTGATGCATTTTTCAATGAAAACTAATAGATTTTTTTTTTAACAGATACAGAACAGCATGAACAGCATACATGTATGCTTGAAAGTGGCTCGAATGGCCTGTTATTTTTTTTTATTTCTTTGCTAGTTCTTTTTTTAAAGTCTTGAGCACTATGAAATTTAAATGGAATCCATTTCTACACAATGTACATCCATTTGTGCATGTAGGTGTACATGTATGTCACTGATATGATATTGTGCATACATGTACAGTACAAGAAGCATGATTATAGAGCACACATCGATAAAAAAGTTTCACATCAAATTGAGACGTGTAGTGATTCACCTGACCTATAAACTGTAGAGGTCTCATTGAGGAAACCTGAAAACTAGCATTTGAATATTTATAAGTCTTTCAAGGAATACTAAATGAGCCCAAAATGTTTCATAAAAATAGAAATCCTGCAGTCTTCAGATGATATGACCCAATTTCGATTCTGAAAATGTCCGGCCAACTTTTAGACCAAAGATTTGCTTGATAACTTTGGTTCATTATTTCAGGGGCCTACATTCTGTATTTTAAACTTGTATAAGTTTTGTATAAAGACATTGCAGCACTTGCATGAGCATCTTTTAAGAGCATACACCCATTGTCTTTTGAATAGACAGAATACGATAAAGCATACAATATGATATGAAGATACAGGGGTAATAACCTGTCACTCTTGCTGAGATATTGTTTGTCTTTATCTCTGTTGCCATATATGTTAAATCTATTATTGTTGGGACAAGCAGAAAAGAATGCCAATAGTGTAATGATGCTTAGACAAAATTATCTGTTTGGAACCAAAAGGTTGTTAAATCAACAGACGATAATGTTCCCATCCCAGGATTATCTATCGAGAGAAACTCTAGTTATCATTTCACTTTCTACTCTTTCTGTAAACCCTTCTCTTTGACATCCTTGACCCAAGCTATTATAGAGATACTTTTTGTGCATGCTAACTGCTCCCAAATCCGTCTTCCATAGATTTCTTGTCATCTGTGCTGCAGTGACCACCCCATGATGATATTTCAATCATTACTTTGGTAAATGAACTTTTTATGTTAAAGTCTGTCTGTACTAGTTTGGCCAGTGGGAATTAGACCTCCCTGCAAGGTCACTGACAGATGGTTATCTCATCAAATCAGCTCTCAATTAACATAAGAAAAAGGGGATCATGGGGGACCAACAGGCACCAATTAGGCATTGTTTGCTATATAGAGGGCGCAAGTAGCTATAAGTAGTACAGTGGGGCTTTAATATTTGAAATGATTTTGTTTATTAAACAGACATGTGATCAAGGAGCTGATAGAGACAGAGAAGATCTACGTAAAGGAGCTAGAAGCGGTTTTAAACGGTTACATCAAGCAGATGGATAGCCCCGCCTTTGTGGGACAAATCCCTCCCTCGCTGCAGGGGCACACAGACGTACTATTTGCCAACTGGGAGCAGCTCTACAACTTCCACAAAAAGTAAAGAGACGGACGATGATGGGAATGAGTCTGTGATGGTGGTATTGTTTCTAGTGGGGATGGCGATGATGATGATGATGATGATGATGATGGTGGTGTTATGGTGATTTTGATGAGGATGATGTTAAAGTTGGTGATGATGATGATGATGATGATGATGGCGATGATATGGTGATGATTGTGTTGATGATGATAATGATAATGATGGTGATACTGATAGTGATGATTGTGGTAGTGGTAATGGTGATTTTAGTGGTCATGATGAGGAGGAGGAGGAGTGGGAGGCGGAGGAGGAACAGGGAGGAGGAGCGGGAGGGGAGGGGAGGGGAGAAGGAGGAGGAGGGAGAAGGAGGAGGAGGGAGGGGAGGGGAGGAGGGGGAGGAGGGGGAGGGAGGGAGGGAGAAGGAGGAGGAGGGAGGGGAGGGGAGGAGGGGGAGGGAGGGAGGGAGGGAGGGAGGGAGGGAGGGAGGGAGGGAGGGAGGGAGGGAGGGAGGGAGGGAGGAGAAGGGTGGTAATGGTGATGATGAAAGTGAGGAGGAGGAGGATAGTAGTGGTGATAACCATGATGATGAAGATGATTGTGGTTGTGATAGTAGTGATGGAGATGGGGATAATGATGATAGTTCTGCTGCTTTTGATGCCACGTCTACTGTAATAATGATAATGTGATGACCTAAATGTACATGTATAAGGGGTATTCCTGTAGAATCATTATCAACTGATGTAAACGGTTTTAATATCAAAGTCATATGATATTTCTACTTCTTCTTTTGAAACAGTAAATTCTTGGTGGAACTGGAGAATTACAGAAACACACCCACCCTAGTCGGCAAGTGCTTTGTAGATATGGTAAGTATGATACATGTACATATTTGTTTTTATTTTAAATGCTTTTTGTTTAAATATATAATTCATACATTCATACATGTTTGTTTATAGAGATCAAGCTATTTTATAGTTTATATACAATTTGCTATCATATTTCTTCTTTTTTAAGAAAAGGCTCTCTTCCTTTGATTATCTAAAAAGCAAAAATAAACCTATCGCCTCTTTGCAGGAAAGTTGTTTAGTCAAAAAATCTGACAGTTATATAGACATAAACATATTGTTGTACACTTCTAAATCTTTTTGTGTGTGTGTAGGGTAAGCCAGATTGGATTTTGATTGGAGTGTTGGGGACATTCTCAAATGCATGAAGTATCTTTTATTATTATTATTATTTATTTGGCAAAAACAAAGAAAATAACTGAATACAAGATACAAAGAGTACATTTGGAAAAAAGTCACATGGATGCCAGGAAAATAAAAAGATTAATTAAATAACTATAACCCAAAGGTCTTCTTTTCCAATCCATGTGACTTTACAGAAATGCTAACAATAAAATGGTGAGGTATAACAATTTACATGTTTTAATGTTATTGTGAAATCTTATTTTAAAATCTGTTGTCTTGATTAATACAGAAAGATGAGCTGGATCAGCTGTACAGTGTTTATTGCCAAAACAAACCCAGGTCTGAGTTATTAAGGAGAGAATGTGGCTCAAACAACACATTTTTCCAAGTAAGTCTTCAAGTTCTTTGATGTTTGATGATTGTTTACCGTACTGCTATTAATGAAAGCATGTGCTTGTAAGTATGCAACCAGGGGGCCAACAGCTTTAAGTCCTTTCTGAGGGACTTGGTAACGAGCGTTAATGCCTTACGAAAGTGCATGAGTGCATTGACTTGATCGATTGATTCAAATTTATTTCATTTCATAT
Source organism: Strongylocentrotus purpuratus (assembly GCF_000002235.5). Classification (NCBI taxonomy): domain Eukaryota; kingdom Metazoa; phylum Echinodermata; class Echinoidea; order Camarodonta; family Strongylocentrotidae; genus Strongylocentrotus; species Strongylocentrotus purpuratus. Next base: position 11,332,235 of record NW_022145597.1, read on the forward strand.
CAATTGTTTGCACAATAAAGAACATACTGCAGTTGACAAAATAAGTTCAAAATTATGAAATGAAACAGGAACCTACTGGAAAGCATAGCTTGTTTTGTGTAGATTCCCAAGAATAAATAAATTATATGAACATTATTTGTATAAATCATTTTAAAGTTTCTGAACAGTTTTTTTTTTTAAATGTCATTATGCAAAGTCATATTGAAATAATTGTTGTATTGAACTATGTATTCCTTTTGTTTTCTTTCATCAGGAATGCCAAAAGCAATTAGGTCACAAACTACCCCTGAGTGCTTACCTACTGAAACCCGTTCAGAGGATAACAAAGTATCAACTCCTACTGAAGGTACGATAGCGTCAACTAACAAATTGGCAACACTAACATTTGTATGCGACTGTCATGTTTCTATTGGAGTATAGTGCTTATTAGTCATGGAAATTTGAATGAATGAATAAATAAATAGTTTTCAGAGCAGAGGATATTAAAGTATCAACTTTTACTGAATGTACGATGGCACCAACTAATTAATTGGCAACACGTTTAAACATTTTTATGTGACTGTCATGTTTCTATTGGAGTATAGTGTGTATACTAGGTCATAAAACTATAAATGAATGAAAAAATGAAACCATTTCAGAGTGGAGGATATTAAAGTATCAACTCCTACTGAGGGTACGAAGACGTCAACTTACAAATTGGCAACCCTATACAGTTAAACCCGCTTTAGTGACCACCTGTCTACAATGACCACATTTTTAGTTTCCCTTGAAAATGGTTTCTCATTGAAACATGAACTAAAGGAACCTGTCTACAAAGACCACTTCTTGTGTTTTTCTTCGGCGGTCACTATATACAGGTTTGACTGTACCATCGTTAATCTTTCTTATTTTTGTTTTGATCAGGAGATGATGAGATACTCTCCAATGGAGAAAGGAGCGGACGATCTTCAGGCTGCTCTAGACTGCATGCTAACAGTACTCAAATATGTCAATGACTCCATGCATCAAGTAGCCATTACTGGTTATGAGGTAAGTCTATATTTAGACTACTTGCTAAGAGTTCGCAACTATCGTCTTTTAAAGATTATTCATCTTTCCATTGATATAAAATTGTATTTTCATTATATATATATATATCTCTAAACCTAACCTAAAATCTAATGGCAACCTTAGGTAATACCCCATATCTTAATGAAAAGCAAGTGTCATGGGAGTTAATGCTGGAGCACTGTCACCATGGCATGTGTCTTCAATTCCATTTCACAATCTCTATAGGTTTCCACGGTGAGTGAGTATCCATGATCAACGGCCTTTATGTAAGGTCAACAAAATGAAAGAGTAATAACAACACCCATTTCATTTAGGCTTAAACATGGTGGTATCGAAAACCTTTCATTGTAGAGCCCCTCTCGTGTACCGGTAAGCTGTATTCAAGCTACTTCTTTTTGTTTTTCTTCTCGAATCACAGGGAACCCTTTCTGATCTTGGCAAGCTGCTCATGCAAGGTCCCCTCCATATGTGGACGGAGCACAAGAGTCGTCACAATCTCAAAGACATCCGACAGAAGCGCATGCAACGTCACATCTTCCTCTACGAGAAGGCGGTGCTCTTCTGCAAGCGGCGGGGGGACATCAGCGACAAAACGTTCTACGGCTACAAAAACAGTATTCCTGTAAGTTTATCCTTGTTGCACTTTTTCATAACTGTACATGTAGTTAAAGATAAAGACCAGTTATGGTCATGCGATTGCATTGTGAAAGAAACGTTGTGGAATCGATCAGAAAAGGGTTGATCATCTAGCATATAAGTATTGGTGTGTACTGCAAGGTTCTGGAATCATCAAAATGATAAGAAATTTGGCCCAGTCTTGGTAAAGTTACAAGCACTGTACACAGAAAGATGTATATGGGACTAGGCGCACATGCACGACATGTGCGTTATATCTATCAGGTCCAAATAGATATAATAATTTACCAAATATATCAATTAGTAGACGATTTCTTGGCAAAATTTGTATGATCACGTATTAGTCAAAACATATTCTTTCACATTATTGGTATAAATACAAGCTTCCATTTAATTTTTTTGAGAGTAGGGCGTTTCCAAAACTGGTGTTTACCTTTAAGTAGGAGTTCAATCATAATGATGACAGATTGCACTTCTAGAATATAAATAAACTGCTTTCTTCTCTGATTCTTTTGTGAAAGAATCGGTCACAAATTATCCTGTATGATAACAGTAGTGATATTGCCATATCTAACATCTGAAAGCCAGAAAGGTGTTAATTCTGTGTTACAGCATATGAGTTAACGCCCTTCTGGCTCCAAACAGACGATATAAGGCTCTTATGTACTATATAATTTTATCACTATTTAAAAAACAAGTTGATTATAATAAACATTACAAATATGAATCAAAGCATCAGGTTTTACTTCAAGTTCGTTTAAATTTAATAGAATGTAATAATCACCAAGAGTTGTATTGAAGAGACATGAATCTGGTTATAATGGATCCTGGATTTTTTCAAGAATGAATATTGCTGCAATTCCTCCTTTTGATTTGGCTGCGAGAGCTCTATCTACATGTAAATCATGCAGCAGATCTTAATACTGGGATTTACACCCAAAAGAACTTCTGAAGAAATCTCTCCAACAAAGCTTCCAAACATTCAATATATGGAGAGAAAAAATTTGTGGAGTATAACCATGAATCTGATTGATTTTCACCTGTTTTGCATGTTGTTATTTTCCAGACACCGTCCTTAGGTTTGACAGAGCATGTGAAAGGAGACAAGAAGAAGTTTGAGTTATGGCTCGGTGGTAGAGTAGAAGTCTTCATCTTACAGGTGAGCAGGATGATGAAATGAGGATGGAGGAAGAATGATGATGATAATGGTGATGATGATGATGATGATGATGATGATGATGATGATTATGATGATGGTGGTGATGGTGATGAATGATGGTGGTGATGGTGATGATGAGGATGCTGGTGATGATGATGATGATGATGGGAATGATGATGATGATGATGATGATGATGATGATGATGATGATGATGATGATGGTGATGATGGTGATGGTGGTGGTGGTGATGGTGGTGGTGGTGGTGGTGATGATGATGATGATGATGATGATGATGATGATAGTGGTGGTGGTGGTGGTGAGGATGTTGGTGGTGATGGTGATGGTGGTGGTGATGGTGATGGTGGTGGTGATGATGATGATTATGATGATGATGATGATAATGATGATGATGATGATGATGATGATGATAATGATGTTGATGATGATGAGGAGGAGGAGGAGGAGGATTATGATGATAGTATCATTAGAAGGGCACTCTATTATTTCTAATATTTTATTTTGTCACTCTCCAAATCTAGGCACCAACAGAATCTGACAAGATAGCATGGACTAAGGCAATCAGACAAGCCCTTCTAACCAACAAGGAGCAGACAGGTATGAACAGAACCACATGATATGTGTAAGGGGGACCTTTCACACTTGGCTCTTTCCTTTCTTTGTTGTACCCCATCCTTTACTTCAAGTGAATATGTTAGGTGATTCTCTATAGGAATGTACTGTGAAATTAAACAGAAGCAGCTGTCAGTTCACTGGTGGGGTTTATTTGTCTGATATAATTAATGGCATTTTGGGGTTGCGACACACTTTCTCGTCTTAAAAGGTAGCAGAATTTGAAAAAGGATAATCAAAATACATGTACCGTTCACCTGGGTAAACAGTTATAAAGGTAAATACAGAACAGACAAAAAACATGATAATGCTGCTGTAATTACATAGAGAGGGATGTCATTGTTCGTCCCTAAAGTACATGTAGGAATATATAGTTTTCTTTGATAGCTCAAGGGAGAATTGAAAAGTGGCCTCTATGGGCAAATCCTCATGTACTATTTCCTTAATAATACTCTTGTTTTTATGAGAAATATTATCCAACGGGAAATGGAATCGTTATAGAGTGATGGTCTTCCTCTAGATAGATGGTATCTAAAGTAAGATTGACTGTCCCTTTATTTTAACCCATTACACTCTCGGATTAGGTGGTTCCTGTAGTAAACCTATGAGCAATATGAGAATTCAGTAGCCAATGGGTGAATTAGACGTCAATTAAAAGTCATGGGTCAATTCTTTTTTTTTAATGCAGGGAGAAAAATCTCAGCTACACAGAAGCCAATCATTGAGAATCACGTAGAAGCGTTGCACGCCAACACCAACGCGGGTAACAACAATGGTCTCTCACTCCCTTCACCGACCAGCGACTCGTCGTCAGCGGGTAGCGCAAATCCCTCGCTTACAAGTGAGCCCTCGTTAGAGAACGATGAGGAATACGACGACTGGGGCAGCGCAGAGTTCACCGATTCAGAAGATGAGATATTAGATCGGGATTGCCTGTCTGAAGTGAGTACAAGTAGAGGAGGACTGTTTTCTTCTGTATGTGTGTGTGTCTCTCTGTCTCTGTATGTCTGTCTCTCTCTTTCTCTGTCTCTCTCTCTCTGTCTCTGTCTCTGCCTCTCTCTCTCTCTTGCTCTCTCTCTGTCTCTCTTTCTCTCTGTCTCTCTCTCTCTCTGTCTCTGTTTCTCTCTGTCTGTCTCTCTCTCTCTTGCTCTCTCTCACTCTCTCTGTCTCTCTCTCTCCCTCTCCCACTCTCTCTATCTCTATCTTTTTCTCTCTCCTTCCTCTTTCCCTGTTTTTTCTCTCATTCATACTTTGTTTTCCTGCACACTTTTTTTCCCTAGAGACTAGAGAATTAATTATTATTTAAATGTATGTTGGACAACAAGAACAACAAAATACCAGTTACAATATCTGTTTCTCAATGGCATCTGTTCTTTTCATTTTTACGTAACATGTCAGGCATATCTCTTTCTTTCGTACTCCATCTTTCCATTTTCTCTTTCGCTTTTTTCTTTCCTCACTTCCTGTCCCAGTCTATCTATTGTTTTTGTGACCTCTTCCTCTCAAATCATCTCTACATCTACAACCTCTCTCTGTCTCTTTCTCTCTCTGCCTATCTTTCTCCAATGCATTACGTATTTCTCTTAAAGCCCCACTGCACTACTTATAGCTACTTGCGCCCTCTATATAGCAAACAATGCCTAATCTGTAACCATTGGTCCCCCATGGTCCCTTTTTGTCTCGCCTGCGTAGCAAAAAGCGAGACATAGGCGCCGCTTTTTCCGGTGACGGCGGCGGCGACGGCGACGGCGACGGCGTCAACATCAAAAACTTAACCTAAGGTTAAGTTTTTGAATTTTTGGTATAATTTTTAAAGTATAAGTTCTTAGTCAATGAAACTTTGACTATAGGGTAATCAAGTATCCCCAATCATGTGAGTAGAATTTCAGATCACAAAGTCAAGGTCAAAGGTCATTTCAGGTCAACAGACTTGGACTATGTTGTAGCATCATCATCGAAAACTTAACCTAAGGTTAAGTTTTTGAATTTTTGATATAATTTTGAAAGTATAAGTTCTTAGTCAATGAAACTTGGACTATAGGGTTATCAAGTCTCCCCAATCATGTGAGTAGAATTTCAGGTCACTAAGTTAAGGTCAAAGGCCATTTAAGGTCAACAAACTCAGACTTTGTTGTGGCATCAACATTAAGATTTTCAAAATGCTTCTTCTTCGTTATTTTTCAACAGATTTTGATTCTGATTGTTTCATATGATAGGGCTAGGAGGGGCTTTAAAATTTCTACACAGAATCGTGAAATTCATTATCTATGCTAATTTATGCAAATTTATTCGAAATCACAAAAAAGGCTTCTTCTCCTTCATTTCTCGACCGATTTTGATTTGGTTTGCTTTATATCGTAGAGCTAACTTTGGTACACTAAACTTCTACACAGAATTTTGAAATTGTTCTCCATTAATTAATTATGGTAATTAATGCAAATTTATTCCAAAAATAACAAAAATTGCTTCTTTTCCCTCATCTCTTGACCGATTTTGCCTTATCTGGTAGAGCTAAATTTGGAACAATAAACTTCTACACAGAATTGTGAGATTTTGCTCCATTGATTATTTATGGTACTTTATGCAAATGAAATGAAATCATGTCCCTTCCAGGGCATCAAGTTTCTATTTTTTGACCAGTTCAAAAGTGTACCACATAAAATTTACGATATTTGTTGTTGTGAGATGCGGATGAGCGCTACGTCATTGACGTTCTGGTTTATCATATTGAATTGCGTTATGCAGGCGAGACCGCCGAGAGCGTTTCCCTTGTTTCTTATGTTAATTGATAGCTGATTGGATGAGATAACCACCTGTCAGTGACCATGCAGGGAGGTCTAATTCCCCCTGGCCAAACTAGTGCAGACGGGCTTTAAAGACTTTGTAGACCCTCAAAATGAGATTTGCAAGAATACCATCCTCATCTAACGTGTGTTTCCCTCTCTCTCTCTCTCTCTCTCCAGCCCGTCGACATGAACCAGTACGTGGTGCTCGCCGAGTACAACGTGGTCGAGCCCGGGGAGCTGTCCGTGCGGGAGGGGGAGATCGTCGATGTGCAGAAGGTCGGTAAATCGGGGTGGTGGCTGGTGCGCAAGCACTCGAACGCCGACCAGGGCTGGGTGCCGGCCAGCTACCTGGAAATGCTTGCTAGTCGCATCTCGCGTTCAAACCACTCCCTAAGCAGTCAAGGTTTGCATGGCTTTACGTTTTGTTTTATGATTTCTCTATGATTTTATTTTATATTTTGTTTGAATTTTGTTCACATTATGATTTCTCTATGATTGTGTTTGAATTTTATGATTATTTTATGATTTTCTTATTCATTTTGTTTGATTTTAGTGCAAAATTAATGTCATTTCTGTTATGATTTCTGTATGATTTTTTTTTTCATTTTGTTTGATTCTAATGCAAATTTCATTTCATTTTTGTTATGATTTTCTGTTTGATTTTTGATTGATTTTTATGATGTATGATTTTATCATGTAATTTGTTTTTAGTTTTTTGCTTCCCTCAAGATCTAAAAAAAAAATTAATTTGAGTTTTTTATTTATCTTACTTTTTTCTTTTTTTTGTCCACTGTTTAGTCTGTTATTTTACCATATTTTCTGTTATGATTTCTCTTATATTTTTGCGCCTGCTGCAAGCATTGCATAGTTAGAAAACAGCACTTCTCTAATAGATACAAATACTGAATATAACCTGCATATACATGTACATGGAAGTTGCTTCCTTTATATCATCATATGGAAGGAATACTAGGGTCCTGTATTAAAAAGAGTTGTGATTGATTCAAACCAATCTCTAGTCCTAATCGATTGCAAGTTTGCACTCTCCTGTCTCTGATTTGCATAGTTGCGATTGATATCAATAGCTAACGGTTAATTTATTCAAATCTTTTTTAAGACAGGGCCCAGATCAGATTATTAATCCCTGATGCCATAACAAAAAAAAATTACTTAATTTAACAAAATTCTCAAATCCCTATGTGAAGATTACTCATGGGATATGATGCAGTTGTGTATATCATGCATTGTCCATGGACACTAGTCCAAGATTTGTTTCTTGGGCATAGTGTCCATTGGTTTAAACCTTCATTTGATTAAACAAATTTGTCTGTTTGGAGCCAGAAAGGTATTAACTCATATACTTTAACACAGACTTATCACCCTTCTGGCTCTCAAAAAAATATATATCTGTTACTAGGCTTATTGTACAATTGTATATTCAAATGACTCCTGGCAATGTTTTCATTTTTGTTCTTATATTGTTGCATTATGAATACATGTATATGCTTGACTTAGCATGATTATTGTATGTGGTACTTGACTTGTTATCAATGCAGTATATGTATCCAAGCCCCATTTCAATCAACTGTAAGGCTGCGCCTGTTCAAAATATGCCAAAAAATTGGTCTACTAGTAGTTGAAAGAAATTTAAATTTTGAAACATATCAAAAAATAATTTTCACTAGAGGATTCATTTCATTTTTTTCTTCTTCATTTTCACAAAGCCACAAGTCACACCCTTATACATGACCTGAACATTACAGAAAACCTTAAGTTATTTCTTTGGGTGAGGTTTTCTTTAACATACATGTCACTAAGTCATTGAAATGCAAAGAAACAACAGTTCAAGAGATGGAGGATACCAAATGCATTGGTAGTAAAAAAAATTTAAAAAAATGATAGTGCTGAGTGGCACGAAGACTTCAATGTAACATGCATATTATTTTCATGGTGTGTTTTGCTCGGGTTTTGTTACCTTGTTTTGTTAATCTGTTATTGACTGCCAAGGGAATTTTTATGAATTTCTTCACATATATCACAACCATGATTAGGTTCTCCACCAACCCGTTTTTATATTTAATGCAAAAGCTTACACGAGACAGTATTTTTCATGTTTGCTTTGTAAGAATTTAGCGTTGACTACATATTGAATATAATTTTGTTTAATCTGACAGCAGTTCCTTTCAAAAGGTTTAAATGTACAAATGTACCAGGGGGTGCAGGAAAAAGATGGTAACCACAATGTTACCTTCTTGGGGGGGGGGGGGGGGGGGGGGGGTTGTTGAGTAAAAAATATATATATTTTTTTTTAGTGCTCACTACCCCCCCCCCCCCCCCCCCCCCCCCCCCCCCCCCCCCCCCCTCTCTTCCACCGGCTGGATCCACTCCTGTGTCAACAGAGAAAATTAATCTATTTTCGTTTTGTCTTGAAGTTTGTCCATGCATGAGAGCTAGAAAAGAGTAAATCTGTGGTTCTACCCGAATTGATGTGTATTTAACATATCCTTTTACAAATTAATGAAACAATTCTTGCAAAACAAAGCTAATTTTCGTCATATGAAGAGCCATGCAGATGGATCCATGTTATTCTTATACTAATTTATTTCCTTGTATCACAAAGTTCTTACAATATGATATTAATATACTTGGGGGAGAGACAAAGGGTAGATATTGCCATTCTGAATTTTCAGAAGGGACATTTAACTCCATAATGGCGTTGGTCAACTATTAGAACTACAAAGATTTACCACAACCAGCTTTTGGCACACATCCATGTATATATACAATGTACCGTGGCCATTTGTTCCAAACGATTCAGTAGAGTTTTGGTCTATAGAAAATAAATTTTGAATAAGATATTTTTTAAATAGCAATATTATTTTTCCATTTCTTATTAACCTAACCATATTATTATCACTTTCTTCATCTCTCTCTCTCTCTCGTTTAATGAAAACTTAACCCCACCCACCTCCATCCTAACCATGCTAAAAACTCTTCATCTCTCCTGCATTATTAACCCCCATCACATGCTTGCCGATGCCATCCTTCATCTCGTCCCTTCCCATCATCCATTGCGGCCAAACAGACTCCTTCTACATCTGAGGAGGTCAGCTGATCATTGATCAGTGCGTGGGCTAGAGAGGGAGCCCTTCAGAGGTAAGAGAGTTCAAGGGTTGATCGTGTCGTGAATTGAAGTGCAGACTTTTACTTGTAGACTTTTGCAGTGATTACGTATAATTTCAGAAGTGACAGTTTTTTTAGTTTTTAATACTGTAAAGATTTTTATGATTTAGTCAGCTGATTTGGGCCAAGGAAGGTTTGCGTTGATGTGCCTTGCAGACTTGTTCTTATACACTTTTTGCAGTGATTAATTCCAGAAGTGACTTTTTTTTCTATGATTAAGTTTGCTGACTATAAATCAGTGGGATATAGAGGGAGCCCTGTTGAAGCAAGGGAGTTGGAAGGGTTTCTTGGGTCTTGAATTGAAGTGCAGACCTGTTCCTTTACAATTTTGCAGTGACTAACTACAACAGATTTGTTTTTAATATAGTTATTTGTGTCAGCTGATTTGGACAGTGGTCTAAAGAGGGAGCCTTTCAGATGTACAATGTAAGGGCATTATTAGAAAAGGTTGTTCCTGACTTGAATTGTAGTGAGAACTTGTCATTTAAGAAATCCTTTTTTGCCGAGGGAAGGCAGATAAGAGAGAGAGCGGAGGGTGGAGGGAGGGAGAGAGAGGTGAGAGTTGGAATTTGGACTGAAGATGTAAATGAGGGATTTAAATTTATTAAAAGGGTACATGACAGAGACTGATTTGATACTGAATGTCCTGTTTTCATGCTATATTCAGTATTCAGACTTTTCTTGATCTTTGTTCGGGTGCTCTTCTATCAACAATTTTAATTGAAGAAAGCTTGCTTTTTAAGCACTTACATTTATTCTTCTATTCTGGCATTTAATTGCATAACCCTCTGCTTAAGTATTGCGAAAAAAATATAAAGATTGGCACTTTTTGCGCAAAAACATTAATTATCAAATTCCGTTAAAAGAATATAACACTCACCTACCAATTTCTTTTTTACCAAATGACAATTTTTCTCAAACTTGCTGTCATTTTACATTTATAACTTTCATTGTGACGTCATAATCTAACATTTTCTAACTTCCTTTGTGACATCATAACTAACATCTGCTCATAATCATAACTAACCTAGCATGGACTCGTGTATAATCATTGGGGTAAAAAGTTTCATCTGAACATTGTAAAGAGTCAGGGGAGGATTCGTAATGAAATTCAATTCAAAAGGCTTACTCGACATATAAAATACATATCCACTGGCCTTCATTCCAGAAATTGATCAGCCATCAAGCCAAATAGATTGAATGGCTCACTGGGAAAACCACCCAGGCATATTCTCCCCCATGGCCAGTCCGCCCCTGTATTAAGTGGATAATTTGCAGTTACTTTCATTGTGCATTGTTCTACTGTACGGTATATAAAATGTACAAATGTAAAAAGCTACATACATGTACTCATAATAATAATGATAATAGTGGGTTCTTGGATAGCGCTCATGTTTGTCAGACTTGACACTCCTCAGTGGCGCTCTACAATTCATACCCTGGCTTTAGCATGGCTGTCATTACTGCACTCTAGCATTACAAGGAATAAGTTCCTGCCAGGTACTAATTTACATCACCTGGGTCGAGTGTGGCAAATGTAGATTGTTGTCTTGCCAAAGGACATTAGTACCGCGGCGGGAATTGTACCATGGTCCAACCGTCATTTTGATTAAAGTCCGGTGACGTATCCACGCGACCACGACACCTCTACATGTATGTCTCATGCTGTACATTTCGTACCCAACTTTAAGCCCCACTGCACTACTTGTAGCTACTTGCTCCCTCTATATAGAAAACAATGCCTACCGGTAATCGGTGACCATTGGTCCCCCATGAGCCTCTTTTTCTTATGTTAATTGAGAGCTGAGTTGATGAATTAACCACCTGTCAGTGACGTACCAGCAGGGTGGTCTAATCCCTCCTGGCCAAACTAGTGCAGACGGGCTTTAAACTAATCGTTTTCTGTCTTTCTTTCTATTCATCCTTTCCAACAGAGAGTCCGGATGAACGGTAAACACAGAAGAGTGAACGGCAAGAGATGAGACACCGTGACCCCTTGACCTACCTTGACCTACCTATCTTTGTTGCGTGCTGGTCACACAGTCAGACACTCTTAACCCTCAGACTACTGAATGCTCCAGTTCCCATAGGCTTGACACAGGGACACACCCGGTTTCCAGGAGGCAACAGGTTAAGTGCCCTCCAGCAGTCGAGCATACATAACTAAAAACTTCCCATGTCATACAACATTCCCGCTTCCATGCTAAAAGCTTATGGGAGACCAAACTGTAGCTATTTTCCGATTTAGATGTCGCGTATATTTGGAGAGATTTCGGGGAAAAACAGCAAGAATTGGACAACAAATTTTTTATTGTGAATGGTGACGCTGAATATTGGACACTTGACTTCATGAAGTTGCATCGTTTGGCAGATCGAGAGACGAGTCATTTTTAGATGTTGAAATACAGCATTTGATTAATCATGAAGAAACATGTATCCCTACAAAGCACCACCTACATATATATATATGCATGTAGGCGTTAACTGCTACTCCTGTGTAGAGAGAGGCAACTGTGGATGAAATGCCCAATATCAGGGAGAAAGGATCAGTTGGCTTGGATTTGAACCTCTGACCCTACGATTGCACACGAGTGACATAACCAGCAGACCAGTTGGAACGGCATCCTGGAGAATACATTCCGTGGAGCATCACCATGACAACAAAGATGGAGAATGGATGTCAGGATTGTATGGCGCCCTCATCGTAATTTCTACTTATTTTCTCTCTTCTCACAATAAATTTATGTCGTGAAAGCTGTTAGCTCACCTATGACGTCTTTTCCAATATACAGCGTTAGGGAAAGAAATATACACTACTAATAGTGTTTAATGTATTACATAATCATGTACGGTCTCATAATGCTTACCAACCTATACATATGATCTTTTCATAACCAAAAGGGCAATAACTGTTAAAGTACATGTTCCTCAGAAAGTATCTGCTTAAATTTGTTTCAGCTGTCACATTTAATTGATTAATTCAATAGAGCAAAGAAAGAGATTAACAAATACTCACTGTTTTTGACTAGTTTCAGGCTCTCTTTAAAATAATATTCTTAGTAAAGTGATCCATAACTACAGTTTGCAAAAAAACTTACTTTCTTTTAATAGACTGTTATGATAAGCAGATCACTTTTTATATGGATCCACCTGAAATTTGAAACGGTTCATTAACTTTTTTAACTGGATGATATACCCTTGATAAACTATACCTTTGGAATAAAAAGAGATCATATACTCAATACATGTATGTATTACTCTATACAGCATACTTAAACCAATATGGGCATTTCTAATTACTCCCTAGATTTTGTTTTTATATTGGTAAGAAAGAGCAAATACTTGAGAAGGAGTGTCGATATGCCTTTTTTCGTAATGTAATCAAAGTTAATGCATACGTCTTTGTGAATTAGTGCCTCGATACAACTGATTCCGTTCACCTGTTACGATTAATTGTATTTCAATAGTCAAAATGCAAATTGCATATAATATGTGTTGTTAATGTATGCCATTCGCATCCTGACTATTGAGAAATTCAATTATTTGTAACAGGTGAATGAAATAATTTATATTGAGGCACTTCACAAAGACCTGTGCATTAAATTTGGTTACATTACAAAAATGGGTTATTCTCGACATCAACCAAAAATCTTTACGTTCTACCTCTACTTACAGTCATATTATGTTATGTGCTCGTAGAATCTCATAATGAATGTACACGTTTTAAAAATCTGAAATGAATTGATTTAATCTTCCAATTTTTTGTTGTCATGCTAACTTTTTGTTCTGTGGTGCACAAAATGCAGTTCATTTTCTTTTTATTAGCAATAATTCATGCTTCTATTAGTATTTTATTCAAAAAGAAACGCTTATTTAGAGTTAATTGTTTCACTCATCCATTCATTATTTTAATTTGGTTGTTGATTTTGTTGCTGTTATTGCTATAACACCTTTTCTGTAAGATTAAAATGAGATTTGAAAAATAATGATCTTATATATGATTATATGTAAATATATTACAAAATTGCCAATTTGAGGATGCTTAATGATTAACTTGCCAGTGCGTATAACAGTAGCCTTTGTTTTATGTTTCCACATATCCGTTGAGAAAAGTAAATGATTTGATTTCATGTAATATTATATATTTTCCTTCTTTGCTGTCTTTTCATAGAAAAGCGTTTTAGTTGCATTTGTTGTTTGGCATAAGAGATACATCTATCAATAGAATATGATTTTATGGTTTTATAGAAAACACTTTTCACTTTGAGCATTACATAACGATTATGTTTAGTGTACCATTGTCAAAAAGTTAAGAGGTCTAAATATTTTACAGGGTGTTTTTTCTTTGTATAAATCAGGTTGTGAATGAATGACCGATTTGTTTTGCAATATATTTGATTTCAGTGACATTCGTCTTTTATTAGTGATTTGTACATGCTATATCAAGAAGCAGTTTCTATTTGCCCTTGTGGTTTTTGCATGATGGTTCATATAAACATTTATCACTTATACAAACCTTCACTGTAATTCATCCAATATCACTCTCCATTTGTGTTTGCTTTGTCAGAAAGGAATCATTTTGCAGCATTAATCTCATAGAATGAACATATAAATTAGCCATTACATTTATATATTCCTGCTTGCAATGCATAGCAACTTGCTATTAAACATCATTGTTTGGGTATGCGTGCATTATGAACATCCATGGTGAGAATAACTATTGGCGTATGTGCTTAAATGTATATCTGTTATAAATTACTTGCAAGCTATCAGATTTTGTTGTGTTCTGTAAATGAATTGAATTATTTATGTATTTATACTTGGTTTTATAGTGTTTTTTGTTATGTTACTATCCATTCTCATACTTCTATTTTCTAGACAAATTAAATTTGTTCAAGTAGGATAAATTTATTTATGCCAGATTCCATATACATGTACATTTATAATTGTTTATGTGCAAATCTATCTTTACATTGAGCCAAAGAAGTATCGCATTTATAGAGAAAATTGTATATTCCCAGAAAATCATGTTTTACATACCAATGCCAGAAATGGAAATGTGTGTTTAATGGTTCAGTAAAATTCAACAGCGGGGAAATGGGCCAAAGAATTAGGACTTTGAACCCATATCGATATATATCTATCCTTTCCTTATTTTTTCATCATTCTTCCTCCATTTTGTTTAGACTTTCCTTCTTAAAATCATCTTTTTCTTATTCTGTTTCTTTCTCCCCATTCTCTACTCTTCTTTTCTCATGTCACAACTTCTCCATCCACCTCTTTCACTCTCTCTCTCTCTCTCTCTTTCCCTCTTTTTATCTCTCCTCGTGTTTCCTTCGTCCCACTCCTTTTCCTTCATCCCTCTCTCTTTCCCTTTCCCCTTCTTATTTGTATACCCACTCTCTATCTCTCTCTCACAAACACACAGTCACTTTTCTTTCATCTTTTCTCTCTCTTAACAACTATTGTATGTTAAAAAAAAGGGATATCGAAGCAATGTATTCGGGTTATAAATCATAATTTAATACAAAAATAAATGATTGTTAGGTGTAAAATATTTTCAAAGAAATATTACCCACAATCACATAACAGTAGAACTGTATTAAACTAAAGATTAATGTTGATTATATAAAACAAAAATATATATAAAAGTAACGATAAGTTGTTTCCATTAATGTTGTAATGACAGCTTGATTTTGTCATCTTGATTTTTTTTTTCCTGGAAATATTTATTCGAAATGTTAAATACTTTTTGAACCCACCTTTTAAGTGTGTAATAAAATAACAATTAAGAAGAGTATATCAAATACAGAGTTATAATAAATAAATATATTGATAGATTGAATATTTATACAAAAATGCCACACATGTATAATACTTTTAATTTTGAAAGAAAAACAATTATTTATGGCAGAAATACTTCTTGCAGCATTATTCGCAAAAGAGAGATGTATACATGTATATCATATAAAAACAAAATTTGTTTACTCATCAAATAGTCATGTGTGCAAATATAAGCAAATCTGACATGTGGTCTGCATTTGCAATAGCAAAGAGGTGAAGCCAGTCTAAACTTATGTCCATTACTCCTCTCATTTACTATTCATCATCTTGCCCAAGGATGCGAGAATTATTCCTGACATAGCACCAACTACAGAAGACCAAGGAAATATATACATTTCCAACTATTTGTTTTAAAATTATGGAATACCAAAATTTGATAGTGTATTTAAACCAATGAAGAAAGCTGTATAAAGTGTACATATGGTATAAAGTCTGTGTATGTATAATAAATATATATTATATACAAATGATAGAAACTATTCACAAAAGATGGAAATTTGCTATGTCGCTATATCATATATATGTATATTGCGCTGTGCCAGTGCACCAAGGGAGATTAATGAGGACTTAGGCCCATATTCATACAATGTGCATTAACTTTAAATTGGAACTTTAATGGAGCACCATGTGCCAATCTTCTGTAACTTTCTGTAACTGGGTGACCAAATACAAAATCATGTCAGCATTAAATAAATTTCACATTTTCATTTCCTAACTGGATTTGTTCCATTTTTTGTTAATAAAGAATTACAGTAATTTGTACGGAATAAAAAAGCAAGACACTTGCTGCTCTGTGTATCCTGTGATTCGATGGGCTTGGTCTAGACAGGGAGATGGGATGGGATTATCTTAGGGTAGGCATTATGTAATCAGTTGTAAAGGCGTGTTTCTATAATTTAAAAAAATAGCCACGACTCTTTAATACCCTAAGCCTACCTGGGACCCGTTTCACAAAGCCTTTTTTCAATGACAAATGACAAAAATCAGTGACAAATCTGCTGCTAAACAATCAGAAGCTAGGATTTCACTAGCTCGTAACAAAGCTGTCACGGATGACAAGTTTTGTGTAAACAAAATAGACGGAGCTGAGTGCAAATGTATTGTGGCTATATTTATAAATGTGCCATCACAACTGATTACATAATGCCTACCTTTTATCGTATTCCACCTTTGTGAGTACAAGCCTTGGATTTTACATCGCAATATATGAACCCTCAAATATGTAGATCATGCTGTTTCCCGATGGACATTTGGAGGAAGAAATTGTGAATAAAGAGCATATAGACAAAGAAAACATTATTTTGTGTCTGGCTTGTTTGTGCTTCAGTCAATGAAACTCCATAAATATTTGTTTGTGGTTGTCTGTATTTACTTGTTAACAATTCCAGTCAATGGAACAACCAATATCAAATGGAACATAAAGTATATTTGAAAGATTCAAGTAAAATAAGTATGTTAAATGTGACACCATTCAATGTACAGTCAAACCTGTCTATAGCGGCCACCCAAGGGAAACACAAAAAGTGGTCTCTGTAGACAGGCGGTCTTTGTAGACTTGTTTCTTAAGTACATGTTTCAATGAGAAACCATTTTCAAGGGAAACAAAAATTTCGGTCTTTGTAGACAGGTGGTCACTAAAGCAGGTTTGACTGTATAACTCTTATATCATCCTTCCAATCCTTACACATTGATAGACAACGTACCGATAAAAAATGGCCCTTTTGAGAGTTTATTGCGCGCTTTTTTATAACTGTCAATTTCGTATTGACACACTTTTACAATTTTGCCCGTAAAATGTCGGCGTGTTTCAAGCTCCACTTAAAAATCGCCCATATACGAGCCTCGATCACCCAACCGAGGCTAGGAATGAACACGTAATCAACCCTTGTCCTTGTATTGATAGCAAGTAATTCCTGGAAAGATTCCCTCGAACGATTGTCGTCAAATAACGTATAGTAGGCCTACTGCCCTACTCCAGTTTGATCATTTCAATAATCTGCAAAGTCCTTGATCTGTCTGTTTTTGTCAGTTCAATTTTGTTATTCTTCAATTATCGCTGTCATCCCTTACACGCATTACAGACAGCAAGCACGGCCCCCGAAAAAACACTCGTCGAAAAAAAAGAACTTCTATCATTGTCAGTATCGTATATTGACACACTTTAATCTTGCACGAAAAATATCGGCGTCTTTTAGACCCCACTTTAAATTCGCCCACATACGAGCTTCACCCAACCGATGAATAAATAACACAAGAGATTAATCAAATTAAACATTATAAGCTTCCAAACAAGTCTCGACCTTTAACAAAGTTTAGCAGACGAATACCTGTCATCGCATCACATAGAACACTCCTTGTGGCACTATTTAAACTTCCCGAAAACTATGATATACTAAACACGGTATTATTAAAGATCAAAAGGCTCTGTTTGTTTAAAGCCGTACTTCAAATGAAATTTCGACATCGTTTTTCCTTCATCTAAAAAAAAAACTCCTTCCGACATTAATTAATCAAATACAGGTAAAAGGATTATTCACATTTCTGTCAATAACAGGCCTTTGAATTGTTATGCGACAATATTACCCGGTACCCCTTTGATACAAATTGACATTTCACTAAACGTAACAATTCACCTTCATATTCAATAAAAAAATCTTTGTAACCTAATATATGTATTCAAATGACAATGCAACTCTCCGTCCTTTCAAGAATGAATGATTTGCCTAGATATTTCAGGGACGACATTAATTCCTAGTTTCTAATGCCGGCTGCAGACATGCGTCACTTACAAAAAATGATTCATCCAATAATTCATATCACATAAATAGCAACTGCACATAAAACGTAACTTCCCGGCGTCATTTGATTCGGCCAGTTGAAGAGAATTCAAGCTACACATATCCCGGCTGCTCACGAAGCGTCAATTAAGTCCCTCCGTCAATTGTTCATTTAAAAGTCACTCAATCCAAATTAAACAGTGAGCGACTGTTCACAAGATTATCCAACCCAATTTTCCGTGCGTAATTTTGGCTTGTGTGGATTTGATCATTTGCTACGCTGCTGTTGCGTCAACGCCGACTTTGTTTGGACAAATGCATAGTCTTACACTATAGGCCAAGGCACCCCTGCGTCAACGTGTTGCGTCGTTGTCTGGTGTCTTTTGCATTCGTATGTCTAAAACGCCATAGAACGACGTACACAAGGGACCCACGGGCAGCCGGCATTCAGTAGGCTTGAATGTCTGTATTGACGCAGAGCCGCAAAGATAATGACGTAGCGTCTGCAGCCGGCAAAGATGACTAAATGAAACCAAATTACATTAAAAGTACTGAGTGATACAATCTTTGAAGACCAATAGCATGTTAATTCTCAAATAATACTGCTTTCTTTTATAATATAATTCAGCAAAAAAAAAAAAAAAAATCATCGCATCATCTCCTTGTATGAGTCTCTCATTTGATCGCAGGACGCTGAACTGTAATTTTATGTCTCTTTGTATAGGAACTATAATGATGTCTAGGTTATCTCCAAGGTGCCCAGTTGCTAAGGTCACCTGACCCTGCTAACCCATTCACATAGATACCCTTCCGACAACTCCTGTAAAACTTCCCTCTAGACATCACTCTCCTATTAGGCGGTGACAAATGTATAAGCTGTGGCACCATACCGCATAGAGAATCTAAGCTGAACCCTGGCCCGGAAATTTGGACGGAACCCAAAGTCCGCCACTGGTGGAATTTGTTGTACTCCAAATCTGACGCGCTGAGTTTGTAAAGATAGGTTGCCAGTGCTGCAGGAGACTCAAAGTCAGCTATGTGGATGAACGAATCTGGAGGAGCAACTTTCGTGTAGGCGAATTTCTTTCCGCCGTAAACCACGGGCACTGCACCAGACGACAGAGCGCGCTGCCAAAAGTTTAGCGTAATGAATTCGTCGCAGGCCGCCTCCTCCAGCGAGAGGTAAAATTTGTAGCCTTTAAGTTCTTCCTTGCAGTGCGTCGACGCGCACGTCCTGTTCCCGCATTTCCCATACATATCAACAGAAATGTGTTTGCTGAGCTCGCGTACGTACTCGATGCGCGGCCAGAATGTTCTGTCGCAGTTGTCTTCAACCCATGCTACGAGACCCTTCTTGCCTTCTGCCCAATTCCGCGCGCTTTCTTCGCCAACCCCTTTGCGATACCGACCGTAAGGTATCGGCACATCCGATTGGGAATGATACGTCATGCTGTAATGGTACTCGAAATTCGCCATGGATGGATCGTAGTAGTTCATCATCGGAGAGCTGTCCAGAGAGAAAAGGTAGATCTTAAGGAGATTGTCCGGAGTAAGACGCTTCACTTCTTCCATAATCACGCGCGTCTTATTGCGCATGCTCTTCGTGCCTGGTCCTACGAGCACTGCGCTGCCTTCTGCGATAGTCTTCGCTGAAGTACTCGCACGTAAGATGAGATCACACACATTCTCAGGGCATTGGAGAAGGTAGTATCCCATGCGGTATTTCCTAAAGGATTGGTACAGTTCCTGCCACTCGCTGTCGTTGGGCAGTGCGTTCGTACCAGGGGTTAAAATCGTGACGCGGTTGAAGCAACCCATGGTCTCCCAAGAATCTTTGGTGATCTTGACGATATCCTTGGAAATGTTCCTTGGAAGCGTGTAAGGGACAGGCTTCAGGGCCGAGACACCCGACCCAGGTAGAAGCGGAATGTACGGTTTCAATGTAGGCTCCCTACCTAAATGTTTCATTGTCGTCTCATTGTTTGTTTTGAT
This sequence comes from Strongylocentrotus purpuratus, assembly GCF_000002235.5. Taxonomy (NCBI): domain Eukaryota; kingdom Metazoa; phylum Echinodermata; class Echinoidea; order Camarodonta; family Strongylocentrotidae; genus Strongylocentrotus; species Strongylocentrotus purpuratus. The sequence continues at coordinate 11,352,293 of NW_022145597.1, forward strand.
TGCCTGGGTATTAACCGGGACGTTTTCATTGACAGTCTGTCTCTCTGGAACAATAGTCTTTTCTTGCGATATTATTTTCTTGTCGTTCTTTGACTCTGTACCATTTTGAGTGGCCACTGATTTATCCTCCGACCTCTTTTCTCGTTCACTCTCGGGAACATTCAAACTCTCTTTTCGCTGCCCCCCTTGTGCATCCCCCTCGGCCATAGTAACCGGCACCTCGGCGGGGGCAGCGACTCCCATTTCGACAATGACATTAAACACTGCCCTTTCAACATCAACAGCACCGCCGCTTTCCTGCCGCGATAAGAGATGCAAGGCATCTGGGATGCGCTCTCGACTGTGCACACCCTCGGTTTCTTCTCTGTGGATTCCCGCCAAATTTGGCGACATTCGACAGTCGGCTGACGTCTTTTCCTTGATCTTGCTGAGAATCTGTGGGTTGCTTATCCAGCAGCCGTTGTGCAGGGCGAGAAAGGCCTGAATGAGAAGCCACAGGGATGAACAGAAGAGGAAGAGGGTGACGCCATAACGAGAAGTTGTCTTGTTTGCCACCTTCAGGAGAACAACCTGTAGATCAATGAAATACAATGAAAGAAAGAATTAGAATATGGTTTAGGAGGCGATGCGCACTACATTAGGATGCGTCATTTGCTGACAAGCATAGGGCTGCGTCAATGACCGTCAGTGTGTTTGACGCACCATGTAAAATGATATCGTACACGATGGTAATTTAAAAGAAGAAGTACAACATTGCTCTGAATTACTGGAGCATGTACGCTATTGGCTTCATATAGCCTGCAGTATATCATTAATGACGCTTTCGAAATGACGCCTCGTGGGCAAACGGCATATCACCCTCATGAGAAGAAAATGCATCACTACTACACAGACTGCTACTACATTCTTTCAAAGATGGGTAGCGTTTTTTTTTTTAAGTTCCAACGTTGATCTTTTTTCATTGTATCTAAGCTTTTGTAAATGTGATTATGATTCAGTTATACTTCAATGCTGAAAACTGCTATTATACAGAATAATTCATGATGTGTGTATAGCACACATTCTCCTTTTCTAAAATCAAGATACCGATATTCAAAATAGAATTTTGGTAATCCTGTGTAAAATCCTTCCACACCGCCAAAAGTAAAATACATTGCTTAAACAAGGTGGGTACGCCACTGTATAGTCAGTGTGAAACACCACGTTACAATCATTTTACTGAAAATAAATGTGTTAATTTGGACACTTCTGTGGATACAACAATTCAAAATTAAAATTGAAACTAGAGGCAATTTTAAAGGCAGAAGGCCATACTAGACAAATTACGCATTTTTGTACAAGTAGAAAAGGTTATCTCAGTCATAAATAAGTTAATCTAGACCAGCAACATTCTTGTATATATTACGTCGTCAACTACAAACATAGGCGTAGCCAAGGCACACAAGGGCACAGTGGATGCCCCCCCCCCTGCTCATCCGCTAAATGAAAAAATGTCCATCATCCATGAAGACTTTAACCCTACCACCCCCCCCCCCCCCCCTCCCCTTCCTTCAACAAATCTACACCAGTTACAACAAACGAACTTTAACCGTGAATATAGAAGCTTCATTAAAACTTTACATTAAGCGTCCAGCGCTAGCATTTAGCCGACAGCTGATGTCCTCCAAGTACTTAAATATTTACTTCTTCTTTCTCACTGCCGCCAGCGCCCTCCTCCCACCCTCGTGGAACAAAGCAACGGTATTTCACACGGGTAGAACAACGAGTGTACCAAAATGCTCAAAACTTCATTCATAAATTTCTTTCATTGACTGTGTGACACAATAGAACCACACCCATCTGTAAAATGTTATACCAATTTATTCATAGGCGTCAGGGAAGCGGCGTAGCATATGGGTTCGGCATTTTGAAGGGGCACTGTTATCACGGGGGGCAACGGTATAGTTACTAGCAGGGGCGCATCTAGCTTTTTGACAAGGGGGGGGGTTGACCCAGTGGCGGATCCAGGACTTTCCAAATATCGCGCCGTTTTACTCTTTTGCTTTTTTTCCTTCTTTTTGTTCTTCTTCTCCCCCCCCCCCCCCCTCTTTTCCCCCTTTTTTCACTTGGGCGCCCAGGGGGGGGGGGTAAACCGCCGAACCCCCCCCCCCCTATATCCACCCCTGACTAGATTAGGTTGTATGAAATCCTTGAGGAAAAAATTGTTGTGGAACGAGTCATAAAATATTGTCCTTATTCATATTACCATGGCACCCCTCCTTAACCTTTTTACTCCTTTTCTATCTCTTTCCCTCTCCCGCAATTTCTTGCCATTCAAAAGGGAATATTGTGCCTCTGACATAGTAATATGTCTACGCTGTGTCCCTGCACTTGTACGGGTGACCAAACAATAAATTGCTTCTACGACAATTGATCGGGGCTTTAGTTCATCAAAGGGTTATGGTAAGGGTTGCAAATAGGATTCAGGTTAGGTTTAGGCTTAGGTCTATAGGCTTAGGTACAGCTTTAGGTCCAGGGTTGGAGTCGAAATTTGGTTGAGTAGGAAACTGACGAGGAACAATTGTTGCAGGTGCATGCCTGTGTCGTACAATCTTGCTACAAGCACCACTGCATACAGGCAACATTTAGTCACGAGAAATCTGCGTGGCGTCTTTTTCCCTGAATATCAACTTTCCAGTTTCTTTATTTGGACACTTCATTACAGTTATACACACCGTTGCTGCATTTTACGTCCAAATCATAATTACAATTTATTAGTTACTGTAAGACAAAGATCGACATCCCTGCTGCCAGGAAATCATTAGTATCAACATTTTTAAATATTCTGAGGCATCCATAATATGTTCCTCCTTTAATCATACTGCCACGTATGGAAAGGGCCGCATCGAAGGCGGTTCTGGAGAAATAATTTGTTGGGAGAAGGGGATTGAGGACCTTTGGTTCTTACAATCATTTCCTATATGTGCCTCGCAATTTATTTATTTTTAAGCTGGGGGGGGGCTTAAACCGCCCTGCATGGACCACACCTATTTATAAGCCCCTCTCCTATACTCCCACCGCTGGTAGCTAACGATACCACGTGGAAGGGGTATGAATGATGAAGAGTTTACCCAAGTGCTTATCTCTCAGAGTACAAGTGGAAGAAGATGTTTGCTCTCATGAAGAACCTTTGAATACAATCATGGCCTTTTCCATTATTGCCCTTTTGTATCTGGACCCCATTATTTACGTTGAGTGGCATAGCTACACTTTGCAAACATAAGAGACATTTGAACTATACTAGTAGTCGCCAAGAGGTCAAAAATGCGTTTAAAAAGTGGGTAAAGACAGACCCCACCCATACAACAATGCCCCCTTAACATTCTCCACAGTCTACAAATTGGCATTTTCGTGGAAGACATGTCATGTGTTACTCTTCAATAATTAATCTTAAGCGGCATGACAATGTCGAATGTATAAAGCAAACACATCGCCTGCTTTATGTGATTGAATAGTAAAATAAAGCATCTGTACTGAAAATAATAATTTCATTGAAAGCAAAGTAAACTTCAAAAAGTTACATGTAAAAAATGTACATCCTTCAATTACCCGAAGTGTCTGATATGATCTTAGTATTTCAAAAGGTGACATAAAACATTAATTTACATTTCAATACGCTTTTCAATAGAATTGTCAGACATTGTGACTAGCTCATAAACTTCAGAACTAAGGAGATTTTATTTATAATTCAATTACATGTAGTGTATATTAATTTTAATTTTGTTGTGCAATTTTCAAGGTATTATTCATCAATTTAGGAGTGATATGTTCTGTTTTTCTAACATTCAGCTTGTAAACGAACCTGCCTCGTCATGTGCCACATTTACGTCATTCGTTACCTTGTCTCTATACTACCCACAATGTGAGGGGGTAATTATTCCACTCCACCAGTTGTTTTAAAAATGAATATTCATAATATATAGCGCAGCCCTCGCCCATCGATTTAAATACACAGAAGGCTGGAGGTACAGATTACCATCTGATTTATTATTTACACAAAGTAACAATGCTAGTCGATTGTATGGACTCATATGCACACTCTCATTTTATCCTTTGGTTAAGAACACTCCATTATCCAAATTCTAAAGAGAAAGAATGGAGGGCAAAAGTTGACGCATGGTTGCCAAAATACACGAACATGGCAAGGACGTTTGGAGAAAAAACAAGGTTTCATTCTGAAGTTATAACATACCCTTCTCATTTGAAAGAGAAAAAACAACAAACTGATGCTATTAAAGTTAGAACAAAATTTTCTTACCTCCTAGTTATTTTGACAAAGTGGTTTATTTTTTATTGATAAAGTTTTGTACTTCCTCAAAAGTTTATTGATCAACAAAGATTTAAGGTAAAGACTGGTTGTCGTAAAATTGCGGTTCAAGGATTTTGGGTGAAAAATGTCTATTCAATATTGTTTAAATATTGCCTTCAGAGGCTTAGATCGCATTACTTCAACCTACATTCGCAAAAAAGCAGAAATATATGCCCAAATGTTCAATTTGAAATACATTCGCAATATCTATCCAAGCCGGATCGATATGATAATTTACAAAATACATCAATTAGTAGGCGGTTTCCCGGCAAAATTTGTATCACCACGTATTAGTCAAAACATATTCCGAAACTGGTCTATACTTTTAACCCTGAAGTTCTGAGAAGATCTAAGATTATCTATCAACAATAAACCATGTTATCACAATCATTTGATGACAAGAGGTGAGAAAATTAATATTGCTACAACTTCATTGGCAACAGTGTAGATATATACCTCTTGATCTGTCTATACCTTTGCCAACTAAAAATAATACTGATTCCTATTTTATCTTTCCCTCCTACCATTTTCAACCCCCACCCGATATTTGTTCTGAAAGAAATATATATATATATATATATATAAGTTTTGAAAGAAATATTTATCTAAGAATCTAGCAAGAATAAATCATTTTGTCGCAAACATTTTATGAAAAGAGATACGAAAAATTATTCAAACTTTATGGGCAACAATCACCTCTGTCGATATCTTTGCCTACTAAAATTGATATTGATTCCTTATTTTTCTCTTCCCCTTCTACATGTACCTCCCCCCTCCCCCCTCCCCCCCCCCCCCCCCCCCCCCCCCCTTCCTTGATATTTCGTCTGAAAGTGATATAAATATATACGAATCTGAAGAGGAGGTAACACAAATGTAATGTAAATCAAATGTTACCTGTTTTTAGCCTCTTTAGTGCATTGAAGGAAATTGAGACAATTTGTGTTGACATTGACTCGATAACATTTGTATTAAATTGACAGTTAATTATAAACATCATTTTCGAAATATCCGGAAAAGAAATTAGTATTTAAATGTACTTTGGCATAAATCCATGATTCGAAACTAATGTATATGTGTAATTAAATTTATTTATTATCGTGGTGGTATTTATATATCCTGCTCATGCAGTTGATAGAGCTGTTACGTACTATGACGATGACGACGAAGACTGCTAACTACTACTACTACTACTACTACTACTACTACTACTACTACTACTTCTATTATACATGTACATGCACTGCCACTACAATAACTGCTACAACTGACAGTTTCTTATTATAGTTTGCAATTTAATATTCATATAGTCTCTTGCATAATATTCAATTGCTAGCATAAATGAAGAAACATACGGAAATCAAAATATATGAAACGGATAACTAAAGAATTTTTTTTTTAAAGATAATGTCAGATTGAAGAGGAGATGAAACTAAAGATAGCCTATTATATTAAGGGCCAACAACTTAAGAAGAAATTTTGTCCAGCAGAAGAATTAAAGAATGTGAACGATCGAGATGATGACAACAATGATGATGGTGATGGTGATGATGGTGATAGTGATGATGATGATGATGATGATGATGATGGTGATGGTGATGATGGTGATAGTGATGATGATGATGATGATGATGATGATTCCGATAGTAAAGTGAAAAGTGGGGAGGAGAGGAACATCATGACGAAGATGAAGAGGAGAATTAAGGGGGGAGAATAAGAACAATTAAGAGAAAAAAAAGAAATAAGAAAACAATACAAAAATGTCCTTGCGGATATAAAATAGGGTAAGAGGTAGATGAAATAGGAGAAAGAGAGAGGTATTATTAATTTTGCAATCAGCACATAATATTTAGTAAGTATAGCTCTCATCATTTAAATCACAATAAATCATCTCAATTACCTTTATAACATCTTTCATGTCTGACTGTGAATTGACATCGACTGATCGTGACATCGCCAACGATCTCGTTTCGGTGCCTTTACCAGATGACATCATTTGCAACCACCTATATAAAGGTCACCATGAGACGAGACGACGTAATGTGGTTTTATATCAATATCATATATTCAGTTCCTTGTCGTCTGCAAAATCTGTAAGAGAATTATCCACCAGTTTGGCTATCAAGTTAGAACTCTCAGTTTGCGAAGCTGTAAAATAAGCACACTATTCCAAAAATGTTGACTGCTTAGAAGCTTCCGATATATACACCGTAAAACGTATGATTAAGACTGATAAATAGGACTGAATCAAAATTCCTTAGCGTTACTCTCTGATCCGCCGGTAAGAGTGAACACCGGTGTGGATCTACTAGGTAGCTATACATTACGTGTACGCATTTATGGCGCACAGTACAGTACGTCCAAAAGCTCCCGTCGTGCGTTACGTAAAAGAGAAAGCTCTCGAGTTCCCTTTCCCCATTCATTTGCTTACGCATACATGCACTATATCGGTGTTCTTTTCTTTCACAAAAGATTCTTTTTAACGTGGTTGTATACTATTGCTCAAGGAGGGTTGCCCTTTTGTAAAAAGGCATTGAGTGTGTCCCAAAAGTAAAAGGATTTTGGGGTATAATCCGCAGACAGAAGGCAGGCATGTATAAAGTCAAAGGCCTATTGTGGGCGCAAAAGAGATCATTACGGAAACAGAGAAGCTCACCGTTATGCTATGGTCACATTACCCAAAAGTAGACTGCTCGGCGGCCGAGCGGCGAGTTTTTAACCAATTCTGCCCGGCGGCTGCCCAGCCACCGAGCGGCTGCCGTCCAGGCACCGCTCGTTTTTAGGGCATCGCTCGGTCGCCGCTGAAGTTTTAGCGCGGAGTTAAAATTTGGGCGGCGCCTGCTCACTTTTCACTCGCCGCCCAAAATACGCTCGGTGCCTGGGCGGTCGCCGCCCGGGCACCGACCTAATCGCTGGGCGATGCCTAATTCCAGCAGCGACCGAGCAGGCTACTGATCGGTCGGTCGCTGCTCTGATTTGTGACCATAGCTTTATATGCTTTATCAAGAAGACTTTCTAAGTACAAACTACCATGATAATAAATGGTAGTTGCCCTCAGGTAGCAAAGCTTTTTTTGTACAATGTCAAAGACTTTAAGACTTTAAGTGTAATGAACAAAAGAATATATAATCCAGAGCGAGTAGACCTGTTGTAACACCGGCCAATCTTATATCATTTCAATTCGTTTAAAAAAAAAGAATCAAACAAAATGCAGAGATTAAGTAATTTTCAGGATACGAAATACCCCCTGGAAATTTGGAAGCGTTACTTTTCAACATCCAATTAACTTGCTAATTTTAATCCCCCACCCCCTCTTTCTCTCTCCTCCCACCCCCCCCCCCCCCCCCAACCCCCCCCCCCCTCTCTCTCTCTCTCTCTCTCTCTCTCTCTCCTTTCTCTCTCATTATCTACCTCATATCTCTCTCCAGTATCTCTCCTCTATCTTTCTTTCTCTCTCTCCTATCTCTCTCATAATCTCCCTCTTATCTCTCTTGCCCCCCCCTCTCTCTCTCTCTCTCTCTCTCATCTCTCTCCCATCTCTCCATCTCTTTATAACCTTATCTCTTTTATCTCTCGCTATTCCTATATATATATATATATATATATATATATATATATATATATATATATATATATATATCTCTCTCTCTCTCAGACTACCTCCCTCCTATCTCTCTTACCTCTCTCCCACTCTTTTCTCTCTCTCTCTCTCTCTCTTTGTAACCTTTTCTCTTTTATCTCTCACCATTTTTATCTCTTCTACCCCCCCCCCTTTCTCTCTCTCTCTCTCTCCCTTTCTTTTTAACCTTATCTCTTTTATCTCTCACTATTCATGTCTCTCTCCCTCCCTCCCTCACTCTCTCTTTCTTATCTCAGCTCCTAATCAAATTCAAAAGCCCCATGTACATGAACATGGTTAAACAAAAAGAACAAACAAAAAAAGAATAAATTTCTACTTTACAAAAAAGATATACAATCAGTTTTGCTATTGCACAAATCATTTATTTTCTCTGAATATGCATGATCAAAAAATTGGAATTAGTTATCACCATCACTGTACAATTGACCATCTCCGAATATATCGAATATTCAAGATGAATTTCCTCATTACCCCCCCCCCCCCCCTACACTACACAGACTCTGTGCTCATCTTTCACTCCCGTTGCATATCCCCACATAAAGCCACGCATAAATTACAGATCAGGGGAGTGTTTCACAAAGACTAAGATTAACTTTAAGTTGGACTTAACTATGGTAGGCTGTTCATGCCACTGTTTGCTCTCACTATTTACTGGCATTGGTCTCTCAAGGGACGGTACAAACCGTGGTCACTAATCTACAGAATTTACACTTTGTGATGGTTCATTATTAAAGGAAAAAATATTATCTAAAGATCATAATTAAGAGACAAATGGTGAGAGCAACTAGTGGCACGAAAGGCCTGCTATAGTTAAGTCCAACCTAAAGTCGATCTTACTCTTTGTGAAACACCCCCCCCCCCCCCCCAGTTGTATTATATAGAATGCCAAGGAATATACAAATTACCATCGCAGAGCAACATAACAAAGATAAATACACGATGTACATGATAAAGATTGCGAATATACATACATGTTGACGGGTAATCATAAAAGTATGCCAGCCCTAATCCATGTTATGTTTAATGGTAATGGTGACCTCTTATATAGCGCACATGTCTACCCCAGTCACAGCTTGGGCCCAAGTATGTAGAGCCTTAGCTTATAATAATAATAATAGTAATACTCAGTTTTTATATAGCGATTATTAGAATCACTATTGGGTATAACTTTCCAACTGGGTGGAGAGTGACTAATGTAGATGAATGCCAGACATTAATCCACATTTGCCAGACATTAATCCAAATTTGCCAGACATTAATCCACATTTGCAAGACTCTAATCCACATTTGCCAGACATTAATTCGCATTTGCAAGACTCTAATCCACATTTGCCAGACATTAATCCACATTTGCAAGACTCTAATCCACATTTGCCAGACATTAATTCACATTTGCAAGACTCTAATTCACATTTGCCACTCTCAACCTTTCTTAGAAGAAGGTCGATTTGATCGACTGATTCATTCTTCAGTCAAACCAACGAGATAAAAACCAGAACGATAATAGATATAACAAAAATGTATATTAGCCTGAATGGAAGAAAATCGGTCTGTTTGGAATCAGGGGCCAGTTTCTCAAAACTGTCAAAAGTCTTAAGTTCGCAGACATCCGATAGAAACATGTGTAAATTCTCACGATTCTATGGGGATGTTACAGTTAGACTTATGATGGCTTTGTGAAACTGGCTCCTAGGTTGAAGTCCGTTAGGCAATGCGAGAAATTTATTATGGAGTGCCAAGTGGTCACATTTTTACATTAAAGATAGATGACCCCTGACAGTACTTTATAGAAATCAATAAACATAAGTAATAATGTCATAAAGTTGAGTTCTTTTTTCATTTCTTAATTAAATTAATTTCATTATTTGTTTTTCTTCATTTAAAAAAAAAAATCTTTAAACAGAATTACATTAAAGGTACTATGTCCCATTTGCAGGCCAAAAAAATGAAAAAGTTAAATTCCAACTGCATTTGAAAGATAACACTAATTTAGAACTTCCCTAAAAAAGGTGGGGCTTGAAAATGTCTTCAAGTGGGAAAATAACGACTATTAGTTGTCAAATCGACTTTAGGGATATAGAGCCCAAAAGTAATAGTCTTGACTTTCAGACAATTGTACCGAATGGTCATACGTTTTATGCTGCGCAAAGATTCAATCAGTTTAATCTTGGCCATCACAAGAAGTGGGTTATTGATGTAGACAAATGCTCATGTACCCTTTACAACTCTTTTCATGTATGTTATTACCAAAGAAGAAAAAAAGCCAGTCAGTCACTCAATAGTGTCTGACAGTGAAGTCTAGCAAGTAAACGGGTTTCCTTGCATAATTTGAATATGAGGACACTGCTAACGTTTAAATTTCACAGATAGGACATACATGACATATTCATAATTCCTGCAAAGTTCTACAGCATTTGAGGTTGGCTGCAAAAGGGACATAGTACCTTTAATTCATACCAAATAAAGAGTTTGACATTTGGCATACCATAAATTGGTGGACCCAAGTTCGACCCATGTTTTACTTTGCCCACTGTCATTAATCCTGCCATTAATTTTGGATAATTATGAATGCTTTAAATATAATGATAATGAATGAACGTATGTGTCTAAATAAATGCATTGTGACCAACTGTGTTAAGTGATATATTAATAATAGTCAAATTACAAATGGAGAGGGGAGGTAACATAATACCTTTTTACAGTGACTTGTTTTATACAGATGGAACTAATGAATGAAAAGTGACATTTCTAAGCTGAATGGTTGTATCAACCATTTGAGAAAAAACAGGGGAGAGGGAGCTCAATGCACATGGAAGGTCTCATATTAATTGACTCAGGATAACAAAGCAAGTCCCTAGGATAGAACTTAAAAGTGCAGGTTCTCTATTAACTCTCAAGATTCCATGCGATATCATTTTTGTATCAGTACCAGATCCAGGAGAGGGGCACACCTGCCCCCCCCCCCCCTCCTCCCACTCCCACAAAACTCAATCTGGCACACCCTTAAGTACACAAAAGGAAAACGAGTACATACAAAACCAAGCCCTTGTGACCCCCACCCCCTTAAATAATTTTGAAACTTTTGTCATATCTATCCCACGATAAATACACACTTTAGAACAGGGAGATTATATGTGTGGCATAATTATACAGATTAAACAATTCTGTGTTTAAAAAAAAAACAAAACCTGTTATATAAAAATCGGCCTCATTTGTCAAGTGACTGAGATGGAAATACAGCTACAAAACAATGATGGCAAATAGATATAAAGCAATATAAAACAAAATATATAATATATAATATACATAACCACATGCCATACTATAAAATGATATAAACTAGCCATGTTCTCATTGTTTTCAAGGAACAACATGTAACTTAAATGTAGGCATAAATACAAAACAAGTTAATATATTTTTAATAACCAAATAATAATTCTGCATCATGCATTTGTAAACAAATATAAATGGAAGCATTTATGGATAATTCATACTGTTTTGTTCAGGGATACTTCTTTTCCAATGCCCATTAACATAAACAATGTTTTAAATTTATAGAGAAATAAAAATGAGATAAATACTGTCACATTAACACTATTGCATAAGAAACACACCCACCTACATGCATAAGCAATAATTGGTTACGGTACATCTGCTTTTGCTAATGTTAATATAATCATAATCCTTTGTATTCCTAACTATTAAATACTTCTAGTGACCTGCTTGACATCACTTACCATTATATAAACAACAGTATGAATATGGGTAATTCCATAACTTGATGACCCATTTTGTGACATTTTTGGTGTCCCTGTTACATAAGGAACTCACTGGAAATGTGGCTCTGAGTAAAGACTTAATTAGTGGAGTATGATTGTTAAGTGATTGTCAAGTGATTGTAGGTATGATGATGCAATATTGTGCTTGGAAATCATTTACTCCACTATTTAAGTCTTTACTCAGAGCCACAAATACGTGTGGGTTCCTTATGTAACAGGGACACCAAAAATGTCACAAAGTGGGTCCCTAATTTATGGAATTACCCATATAAATTTAACATTAATTTATGAAATTAACCACAATGACCTTAAGCTTATAAAAAACGTATTTTACAGCTACGAGCACATACAGCACACATTTTATAAAAATCCAATGCATTTACCACACTTTCAATTTGATATGTGCAAATGCAAATGAGTTTGTATCACATTGTAAGTAATGATGGAAATTAAGTTCAGTATAAAATGACCCATTTTCTTCTGACTCTTAACAAATAGCACGATAGGGCTTGTCTTCATCAGGTCTCCGTCTAAAATTTTGAGACCGTCATTTGATAATTCACGCATGTGTGACTAGTTACCCTATCTTTCAAATATTTAAAAAAGACAGTATACACGAGAAGTTTATCTCTTCTTCCTGCATACCCAATACATGTTTAGTTTACATTCATACATACATGTACATGAAGTTCAGAAATAACAACACTAATACAATATTGGATATTTTGATAGGGTTCATATCAACCACATAGGGTGCTCAAGGCACTCTAATATTGCCGCAGCTCTGCTAGGCTACAGTTTTGCGGTGCTCACAGCAGTCAAGGAATTCCTTCCTACCGGTACCCATTTTACACCTGGGTGGAGAGTGGCAAATGTAGATTCCCCAACCTCCCCATGGAGATTTTAAAAAAGAGGAAGTGAAAGGAGGGGGTCCATGCAGTTCACTGTTTGAAGGGCGACACATATACCCTACAAAGATTGATGGCACTTTTCATCTTGTCTGAATGCAAATAATTCAAGAAGTCTTTCTTCATGGACACTGGTTGGTTTCACCCGGTGAACCTGGGCCCTGTTTCATAAAACGTGTTATCAATAACAAATGCAAAATATCTATGACAAATTTGCTCTCAGCCAATCAAATGCCACGATTTCAGTAGCTTATAACACTTATTGTAACTTGTTGTTGATAGCAAGTTTTATGAAACAGGGCCCTGAAAGGAGATTCTGACATGCTGAAGTCCCATATGTGCTGCACTATAGGAAGCTCCATTAAGAAAGCCTTCTGAAGCCTGAGAATGGGGAGGTACCAGGGGGGTGTTTCACAAAGATCCCAAGTTGAACTTATCCCTAAGTTGGATTTAACAATTATGGAAAGCCATTAGCACCTTTGAAAATATTTTTCTAAAATTATTTTAAAAGGCAAAAAATGTTGATTCAAATCATTCATATTTTCAATTATCATGGGAAATTTCATGTTCTTGATGTGAAATTTATGAAAAGTCTAAAATACTTGAATTTTCACTTTTGAATATATTATATTTTAAGGCTACAAATGGCTCTCTATAATTTTTAAGTCCAACTTAGAGATAAGTTCAACTTAGGATTTTTGTGAAACACCCCCCTGGACCTGTAACCAGACTGTAGCTGGAGTACAGGCATCTCTGCACTCTTACATGCAGGGATGCCAGTCGGCTTTACTCACCGAGCCTGACAATAAGCCAGAACACGTTAAATCCCCATATGTGCTGTACAATATAAAGCCTGAAAAAGCCTGAAATTGGAAGTTGTCAGGGCCTGAAACCAGACTACAGCCTGACTAGAGGCATCTCTGAACTTTTACAAGAACTAGCACCTGCACAGGATACGACCCTGTAACCATCGGCAACAACTGGCATGAAGGTTCTCAAGAGAGAGATGTGATGCGCTCTCTCTCTCTCTGATCGAGATGGAGATGCTTATTTTGGATGTTTGATGAAGACTTTGATCGATCCGTTGAAGTCCGCCGAGACGAGCACCTCGCCAAGATCTGGCGGCCGTTTCAGCGACGAATGCTTGCCCTCCTTCGCTCCGGGCTCCCCTTTCACAGAGTCCGATCGGTCCTTCTTGGAGGTAGGGGAGGGGGAGGATGACCCTTTGACCAGCTGCTGGGGGTCAAGCCCCGAAGCGGTCTGGATGGCCGAGGGAGCGGGTCCGAGAACGAGCTTGGGGTTTGGAGAGAAGACTACGGATGTCGTCACTGCATCGTGAACTACAGAACAAAAATGGGGAGTAATGGTAATAAGTTATCACGATGAATAATAAATAAGATCTACATGTATGAATCCTTTAAAGAAAAGATGATGATATGCATGACTAAGTTAACAAAGGAGATGTATATGTATATCAAAATTTCATTAAAAATTCTTTTTGTTCTTTTGAAAGATTACATATTATCCTGGTACTGCATTCCAATGCCAGTCATAGGGTATAACACAACCAAAATCCATTTCACACAAGTCATATCTGCAATAAATCTGGGCCCAAACTTGCAAAGCATTAAGATTGATCCAAATTGACAGCAATTAAGTTCAGATATGCCCCGTCATATCTGAATGATCTTTTAGAATAACCTGAGATTGTGTGTGAGTTGCTGATGTGCATTGCCGCCATTAAAGATAAAGACCAGTTCTGGTCATGCGATTGCATTGTGAAAGAAACGTTGTGGAATCGATTAGAAAAGGTTGATCATCTAGCATATAAGTATTGGTGTGTACTGCAAGGTTCTGAATTCGTCAAAATGATAAGAAATTTGGCCAAGTCTTGGTAAAGTTACAAGCACTGTACACAGAAAGATGTATATGGGACTACGCGACACGTGCACGATATCTATCCGGTTCGGATAAATATAGTAATTTATCAAATATATCAATTAGTAGGCGGTTTCCCGGCAAAATTTGTATCTTTACGTATTAGTCAAAAAATATTCTTTCACATGATTGGTAATAACAGCTTCCATTTCATTTTTTGAGAGGGGGGCATTTCCAAAACTGGGCTATACCTTTAAGCCCTCATGACATTATACTACATCCTTACCTCTAATGGACTCCCAGAAGTCATTGCGGTCTCTTCTGACCGATGTAAACTTGGCAAAGTCGTAGTGCGTCTTCCATATATAGAAGGCATGGTCCTCAGATCCGCAGATAATATAACGATGATTGTGACTGGAAAAGGAGTTTTAAAAACACACATAGACAGTAAAGACAAACTAAAAATGCTACTGACGATGGTGATAATGATGTCGATGACCAAGACTTCCTGTAGCTGTACCTGCCTATGCTAGGATCCAGCCAGACACTAACGTCCCTTGGCAAGATGTTAATCTAAATTTGCCACTCTCCACCCAGGTGTTAAATGGGTACCTGGTAAGATGTGAACGTTAATGTAGTTTGCTCAGCATTGTGAGCATCTGTATAATGGCGCCTGGCTGGAATGCTCCCCAGAGAGTAGAGAATATGCATACATTGTGTGCAGGCAAGCTTATATCCATGACAGGGTTAATGATATGTTTGTAGAGCACTTAGAGACATCATCGATGTATCAAGTGCTATATGAACGCAGAAAATTATTATCATTATATTATCAAAGCTTAAGTCAACTCACCTGAAAGATGCCTTGATTTGACTGCTGACGTTGGCGCAACCTTTGTACTTGCACGACAGCGAGAGGTCACGCAGGTCATACAGCCGTATCCGGGAATCGTTGGAAGTGACGAGAATCTGTACATCGAGAAGAAAAAGGCAATGTCCTCACAGATTTGAATGCATGATTTTCAAATGAATGTAACAATTGTAATTCACATGTACACAACATCGGTATGTAAGATTGCACAACAGCCTTGTGACCAATTGGTAGGAATACTCCCCAGGAAAGGGGAGATGGTGCACATTGTACAAGAATGAATCCAATGACCAGGGCAATAGTATCTGTGAAGCGTTTAGAGACTGTATTTTGTATCATGCGATAAATCAATCCAGAGTATTATCATTAATATTATTGCTGAAGTTATAGGTTTTAACATGTATTCTATTTATTTTGTAGATCAAAACATCTTGAGAAGTATCAAAACACACAGCTAGTGAATATCATAACTTGTTGAAGGAAAAATACATGCAATTCATGACAACCTGTCTACAAAGACCACATTTTTTTCCCCCTTGAAAATGGTTTCTCATTGAAACATATACTAGAGGACCCTGTACATAAAGACCATGTTTCTTGTCTCCCTTGGGTGGTCATTATAGACAGGTTTCACATACTACCAACAACCCCTACATCTACTGACCTTGTCTTGACCAGGGAGGGGCTCAATGGCTGTGATCTTACGCCCCTTGGCATTGCGACCTCTTGTTGACCTCACGTGGATCTGGGTGTAGTATTTCAAGTGCTGTAGTAAACAAAGGAAAGAAAAACAAACAAAATTATATGAAGTAGATTAAATGGTAGTCCCTAGAGTGCTCTACTTGCAGTTTAGGTATATAGCATAGTATATCTTGGTTATGATTTGAAAATGTTGTTATACCCTACTTTTTTAAAAGAAAAGAAACACAAAAAAATCTTATACATAATCAACATCACAACTGATCCACATCTGCCGCCCTCAATGACAGATATTAATCGGCTAAGAGACAGCCTAATAGAAGCTCTGGGGGTGTTTCACAAAGACTAATATCGACTTCAAGTTGGACTTAGCTATGGCACGCCATTCATGCCTCTGTTTTCTCTCACCATTTACTGGCATTGGTATTTAAATGGACATATAAATCATGGTCAAAAATCTACAGAATTTACATTTGTCGATAAACCATTATTGAAGGAAAAAATATTATCTAAAAATCATAATGGTGAGAGCAATGGTGAGTGGCATAAATAGCCTACTGTAGTTAAGTCCAACTTCAAGTAGATCTTAATCTTTGTGAGAAAAAAAAGAACAATCGATATCCAAGGGAGTTGCAAGGATGTTGCTCTCACTTCAGTTTCATAAAAGATGATCTACCTTTATTGGTGACCAATGTATGATACAGTCGAACCTGGTTTAGTGACCACCAGTCTACAAAGACCACGTTTTGTGTTTCCCGTGGACAGTCGCTATAGACAGGTCGACTGTATTACTATCAAGTTTATTTGCAACTTTTCATGAAAGCATCAGCTGGCTGATCAAAAGTTAATTTGACAATAAAACTAGATGAGCTGCCACCTCCCCTCTCTTACCTCTGTATCATAGAAGATGCATCTCCCGTCGTAGGTGCCCACGACCGAGAACCTGCCGTTCTGGATGAAGTTGGCGGCAGTGATGAGCTTGGTCGGGCCGTCGACCTCGTTCCAGAGTGCCACCTTCTTGTCGGGAATGTTCCAGAGACGGAGCTTGCCGTCCAGCGAGCCGCTCAGAAAGTAACGATCATCCTAAGAAAATAAAAGAATGGGGGTGATTGATGTCAATCCTGTCACGTGGAGAATACATTTCAAATAAAGAGCTTGTGGAATTGTAAGAAGGTGGCAGATATTTGTGGGTATTTCAGATCATTTAATAGCTTAACCTTGAAAATTAAAAGGTTGTGAGTTGTCTCGTATCTCTTTCCTTTTACACAGTAAACATCAATCATTTAATTTTTGGTTTTGAACGTTTTTAAAAGATTTTAAATTACAAAAAATATATGCAAAATATTGCAAATTTTAACCACTGTTAGATGTTTTATATACATTGACTATTTTGGTAAATAACAAAACAGGCAAAAGGGATTTTTTTTTTTAAATGCTGAAAATCATCTCAGTTATGAACTACGGGCCTATATGGCAATTCAAGAATCTAGAAGTTATACTCACAAAATAACACTCTTTGCTACGTGTGTATGAAATTCAAAGCCATTCAAAGACCTTATAATAATAATGATAATATGAATAATAATAATAATAATATGTGTTGTTTACCCTGGGTAGCCTCATCAGTATTAATACAGTTCTCCCTGAGAGCCCTACAATCATATCATTACCCCGGCTTTAGCCGAGCTGCCATGATAAGGCACTAAGCAATCAAGCAATTTCTTCCTACCAGGTACCCGTTTACCTCACCTGGGTGGAGTGTGGCAAACGAAGATTAATGTCTTGCCAAAAAACATTATAAGAAACAGGCTTGGGCTGTTCTCATAATAATAATTCGTCCTTATATAGCACATTTCAGGACCGCAGGCCCTCTCAATGCGCTTTACAGATATATATTATTACCCCTGTCATAGGATTCATGCTTAGCCTCACACAATGTATGCACTTTCTCCACTCCCTGGGGAGCATTCATGAAACCTACCCTTGGATGAAAGGCAATAGCAGTCACAAAGTCTATGTGTTGGAAGCAACAGAGACATTCACTGCGTGAGACATGCCACAGACGAACCATCTTGTCCATGGACGACGATAGAATGAAGTAGTTCTGAGAAGGTAAAGGTGAAGGTGATAAATTGAAATGAAATTTTAAAAAGTGAACTGAATTAATTCAATCTTAAACTAATCTTCTGTTTAAATGGAATGAAATGGATTAATCAGGAATAGAGTAGAGTGTCTTTGTATCTACACACATGTCTATCTGAAAAGAAGAAAGAAATCAAATTTCACAGAAATATTCTACTTACTAGTATACAAATATTGACTGCTCATGAGGATGATGGTGGGAATTATCACTCCCAAGGTGGTGTTCATATCGGCCCTTCTATCACCCCCGAGGCAAGGCCGAGGGGCGATAGAATGGCCGGTATGAACACCACCGAGGAAGTGATAATTCCCACCACCAACCGATCACAGAGCAGTCCATATTTGTTTTATATACCTCATCTGTTCCAAGATGGACGTTTTCATCAACAACTTCTACGATATCATCATCAAATTTAAATATATGAATTTTTCGAACTTTACCACGAGAAAATACAACAAATTTGGTTTGAGCTGTGTTGACATGAAGAAACCATTTTGAGCTAGAGCGCCGTGACAACGCGTGAGTTGCGCGCTGGGGGGAATCTTGTGCGCTCTGTGTGTGTGCGAAAGTCGCGCAGGGGTTAGGGAGTTCTATCACAGGGTTTTGGAGTACTATCACACGGTTTGATAGAACGACGCAATGATAGATCGAGATGCTCCTTATCATGTGATATAGTCTTGACCAATCAGTGAATGACAATCTATTTATGAGGTATATAAAAAAAAAATGACAACTAATGGAATATAGAGATTGATAAATAGCATCTAAAATCATCTAGATTTTGTAGAATGCTTTTGCGGGACAATGCTAAATAAAATGGATAGCAACATTGAGTTCAAACAAAAATTGTTCTATTTTGTTTTGCTTTAATTTGTTATCACTTTAAATTGAATATTATCTGCTGTTAGCCTTAAGGGTGTTAGCTCTTATGAACAACTTATGAGTTGAAACCTTTCTGGGACTTGGCATATGATTCAACTATAATCACGACTGGTCTTGATCCCCAAAACATCTCCATCACTTACCTTCGACCACGAGATATCGAGGAGATCCGCCGTGTGACCCGAGTAGGTGAAGAACGGCGCCTTGGCGAAGACGGCCTCCCCGTTCTCCTCCTGCGCTCCATCCACGTCCTCCTCGGCCGCCCTCCTGGCCTCCTCCTCCTTCTCCTTCTCGATGGAGCCCTCCATCTCCATCACCTCCTTCTTGAGCTGCTCCCGCTCCTCCTCGATCTCCTCGGGCTTGCGGTCCCGCTCCAGGCTGGAGCTGGAGCTGTCCGAGCTGCCCTGGGTCGCCGACTTGGCCCGCGACTCGTTGTTGTAGCGCTGCCGCATGTCGTCAAAGTACTTGTAGTAGTCCTTGAGGACCCACACCCGCAGCAGGTGGTCCTGGCCTCCTGTTGCCTAGTGGCGGTGGGCAAAGAACAAATCGAGGGGTCAGTAACACAAAAAAACTCTGTTTTGGCCATTTTGAGAAAAAGTGGTTTATGTGCCACTGAGCATTTGGACCTTAACTCTTATCGTGCCAAGAACACTGTTCTGTGCATGCGCTGGCGTGCCACGCTCACATAATTGGGTTTCTGGTGGCTTGCCATGCACACATAAACGCTCATTCGCTCGCGTGCCACGGACTCATTTTCGTGCATAAGTACACACGCTAATTGAATCTACCCTAAATTAACTTGGCACACAGAGGATTAGTGGCTGGCACAATAGGGATTAGCACTGTGGCACTGGGTGAATTGAATGGGGGCAGCTTAAGAGTTAAGGAGTTAAGTCAACATTTATGTTTCACTACCCGTTGACTGGGTGGAGTTAAGTCTTTGTGTTACATTTTTCTGAACATTTTGATATACTCATTTTGGCAAAATATGGAGTTACATTTTTGTGTCACTGAACCCTTGAAATCATCATCATAATCATCATACACCTCGTGATCTGAACTTTCAAACTATCACTCCTTTTTGCGTCTGATAGGCACTGACTTGTAGTACAAAACAAAATTCTCAAAATGGTTGCTTGGTAGCTTTGTGCAAGTATATGCAAAATTTCAAATCAAAAGACTCTGTGGTTTTCTCTTTATAAGTGAAAATTAAAGCTTTCATTTTGTACACATCAAATGGGGTGAATAAAACACTGCCAGTTGCAAAATTCAAATTTGATAAGAATAATGGCTCTAATTTGGGTGATATTTTATATAGGGAAAAAAAATTGATTTTTTTTTTTTTTTTTTTTTTTTTTTAAAACAACAATTTGGCCCTTTCTCAAGTTTGAGACTTTCATGATGCAAATCCCTGCAACACCCTTTAAGTGGGAGGGGAGTGGTACATGATCTAGACGACTTACCAGTAGTCTTCCACAGTGAGAGAACCTCATGGTCCAGATGGCTCCTGTGTGTTCCCCACTCAGATCCTGACAGTTGACAAGCTGATCAAAGTCATAGCTACCCTTGTGACTAGACGCTGCCTTGAACTGTGGGGAAAGAAAAGCAGAGCAAAGGTCAAATATAAGCAGTACAAAGGTCAAATATAAGCAGTCGCGATGGCTCAGTGGTTTCTCACTGGGAGGTTCAGGGTTCAAGACCAAGATAATTTGGCAGACAATTTGTGGACTTTGCCATTTGTGGCACTCAAGAGAAAAACAACAATTACTGATATTTTTGTACACAACAATGGGAAAAGTATCTGCAACTACCTCACAATCTACTGACCAAACTGCCAATTTGAGATTCGTATTGACTAGTGATCTCATATTTGCAACATTCATAAAATGTTCATCATTGGTCTGATTTTTTTTTAACTTTCGCCATTCTGTTTATCTTATTTTTTTTCTGCTTTTATAACAATGATGTTGTCTCCTGGGTAGGGCATTATCAGCTTTAAGCTACACTATATGAGCTTATATGAGCTAACATCCTTCTGGCTCTCTGCAAATACATGATGATGCTGGAGGAGCATGATCATCATGGTAAAGAAAACGTAAAGCAAAATTAAAATTGAAATTAAGACAAAATTAGAGTAACTATTTAAAATAAATACTTAAAAAGAAGGTGAAAAGAAGGATGATGATGATGGCTTCTTGTATAGCGCCGGTGTCCGCCTCTGATAGGCACTCATGGCGCTTGCTCTACAATTGTTCACAAATTCAACGTTCTTGGTCTGTGTTTCAAATTCAGATTATAAACCATTAGCCTTTTGGGGGGGGGGGTGGGGGTATTAGTATTTATTTTTCTTGAGATGATGTCATAGCTGGGATCAGGAAAGCCTTTTTTTTCTTTCTTTTTTTTGTAAACAGATTGATAACATTTATCAGTTTTATTTCATTTGCTGTTAATACAAATGTATGGTATCATTGTCAGTGTGCCTCAGGTGAGTAAGGATGTCTCCAACAAACAATTTGTTTGTCAGCTCCGTCTTGAAACTAGATAAGAGTGATCATCATTGGCACTGGGATCAGGAAAGCCATGAGGGCTGACATGAAAGTTGACGTAGACTCAAGAGAATACGAAAGAGAGATACATACCTTGCAGTAGCGGGTGTCCGGTATCGATTCTTCTTCGCTTATCTCCTGATCGTCGTGCCGGAAAGCTTCATCTGCCGCCGTCTTTAACTTGTGCACTGTCTTCCCAAGAAACTTCTTTAACTTTTTCCTGAGATTAGAAAAGTTTTGTTTTTTACAATTAAAGGTAATACAATGTTTTGGGAAATTCTGAAAATTGGCTAGATAGTGATTCTTTACAAATTTGATATGTTTGGATGCCCATGTGGATATATTATAAGCACTAGAAAATTTAGCCCCTAAAACACTTGTGCTTTCGAGAAAAATTTAAAATAAAATTTACAGGTGCTCCCGGTAAATTTTGATTAATTTCAAATAGCGCCTACTGCCATCCAATGGTAGCTCAGAACATGCAGTTGTGATATATAATTTCCAAACGGGAATATCCAATCGGTCGATTTTAGTCAAGAAACATCGTTCTATAGCTAAACTAATATCTTGACCTTGAGAGGGAGCTATACAACATAAAGCCCTTATTATTTACAATTTCATAACTTTACACTCGATTTTAACCGCGACAACGATCACTAAATATTGTAGGATCGCATAATGCTTCCAATATGTTCATTTGAACCGAATCCATGACCTCAATCCAAAACTTTGTGTTACCTTTAATAAATCAATACATTTTTAGCTTTAGAACACCGGGACAGAATGTCCTTTACAGTCACTTAACTATGAGAGCAAAAATGCATCTACTTGCATTCAACGACACTATACCTAAATTAAGAATAAATAACAGTTAACCTTCAATGAAATAGTTCTCATGAGCTGTAGATATTGGTCAAGGAAGCAGAAAAGATTATCACAAATGCTCAAAATTTTGTTTAAGATTAAACAAGTGCTAAATTATTATTATTCATTTGCAGTATCCTTTTGGCCTAAAATTGTACTAAATACTATGCTAAATACAATCTTGAAAAAATAATATATCACTTCCCTCATATCTCTTTGGATAGTGGAAATCTACATTAAAACAAGAAAGTTAAAAATAAAAATTATAACTCATAAGCTTTTATTGGTTAGGGCATTGGCAATATTAAAGACTGGTGTAATATCTTTCTTTGATCTTACTTCTTTTCCTTGATCTGGTGTGCAACTTCAGTGGCACCTGTCTCCTTCTCTCCATCACTGCCAGCCTCCTTGTCTAGACTTGAATTACTGGATAGAATGAACAAAAACAAAAATAAATTAATAATGACAATATCAATAAAAAGACAACAATAACAACAACAATAATAATAATAAATATAAAAATTATCAAACTTGATCATCTAGTCTCTGCTTTTCAATGAAAATTGTTAACTCATTCTCCCTCATTTGTTATCCATTGTTATGTATCTCTTTGTCCTTTTATTCCACGTATCTCTATTTTCCTTCTGTAATTCACGTACACAAGACGAATCTCCATACTTGTTAAATAAACAATGATATTATGTAAATGAATATATAATGATAACTTACCAAATAATGACTGTTTTGGATATATAATAACACTATTCAGTAATGGGTCCTTAATGCACTTACAGTATTCAAATGGACATTATTAATGATTTTTGTTTAATTAGATCAAATGGACTTAATTTGTATTAGGCTCAGTGGGGTATATTTATACAGTAGCTGTGCAATATAAAAGGACCTATTATTATCGTTATTATTATATACAATCTTACCTGACATATTCTGAGGTGATTCGCATGATGTGAAGCGAGAGAGGGTTAACGCACTGTGGTAGTCTTTCCTCAGCCAGAAGCAAAGGCACTGTCTCACCGTTGTCCAGGTTCTTCACGATCACTTGCGATAGAATTTCCTTTGGGGGGAGGGAAAAAATGCATTAATTTCAAATGTTTCTAAAACTCATTTGAAGATTATTCTCTCTCTCTCTCTCTCTCTCTAAGTGCCATATCGATTGACTATGGCAATCATGCTGTTCCACAACCCTCGGCTCCTAGCCTTCTCTATTAGCACCACTCCCAGTTCTTTCACTCCTCTCTCTTCTAACAATTTCTGCAGACTGTCCATCCAAAGTATTCTCCTTCCTCCCCTACTCCTCCTTCCCAAGATTATTTACAATTATTATTTACGATAAAATGATTATTAGTCCATATGGATAGTAGACAAAATGAGCATTAGACAAACTGGGAATTAGACTAATTGAGCAACAGACCAAATGGGTATTAGACCTATTGGAGATGGAAATGGAAATTAGACCAAAAGACGATTACCCAAAATGGTCATTAGACCAAATGATAAGTAGATAAAATGATTATTAGATGTGTGGATAGTAATAATAATAATAATAATAATAATAATGAACGTTACTTGTTTAGCGCATATCACTAACACAAAGAAAATCCCTAAGCGCTTAGGAAAGAAGGAAATAGAGATAGGGCAGAATAGAAATGAACATTTATGCCTGATGGACGGACATGATGTAGACCATATGGGAATAGACTAATTGGGTAGTAGACGAACTGGTTGTAGACCAAACGGCAATAAGCCCCTTTTCATTACCTCATCCGTCAGTTCCTCCCCCGTCATCGACCTGCCCATTAAAAACAAATGTAATTCCGTTTAAATGATTAGACCAAATGGAAATTAGACCAAAAGACTATTAGCCTAAATGGTCATTAGACCAAATGATAAGTATACATAATGATTATTAGACGTGTGGATAGTAGACCATATGGGTAGTGGACCTATTGCAAATTGGACAAAATGGAAATTAGACCAAAAGACTATTAGCCTAAATGGTCATCAGACCAAGTAATAAGTAGACAAAATGATGGGCTGGATGTACACCATATGGGAATAGACTAATTGGGTAGTACTTGGACAAACTTGTTGTAGACCAAACAGCAATAAACCCCTTTAATTACCTCATCCGTCAGTTCCTC
Organism: Strongylocentrotus purpuratus; assembly: GCF_000002235.5. NCBI lineage: Eukaryota > Metazoa > Echinodermata > Echinoidea > Camarodonta > Strongylocentrotidae > Strongylocentrotus > Strongylocentrotus purpuratus. Next base: position 11,377,010 of record NW_022145597.1, read on the forward strand.
CCCCGTCATGGACTGTCCCTGCATCAGGTTATAATACTTGAGTAGTTTCTCCGTCTCGGGGGTGTTGCCCCTGCTTGGTTTCTCAGGGGGCTGAGATGCGCCCCTGCTTGGTTTTTCGGGGGGCTGAGATGTGGTGCTGACAGGAGCCCCGCCCTGTTTGACCCCTTTCGGCATGGCCCGCTGAACTTTCAGATCTTGCCTGGATTCTCCCTTGATGCTTTGGGTGTCCTGAAAGAAATAATATAAAAAGAAGTCTTTGAAAATTCATATTGCAATTTAATGCTCGAAAAAGAAACTACCAAACTGTTCATTATAAAACACTTTTTATGCCAATGCTCAAGACGAATCTGTTCCATACGACATCATTGCAAGAATAATGCTAACAATGAGAATAAATAAACTCCCTTTGATGATAAATAACGTTGAAGTACATGTATGTGAGACATTTTAGCAGTATGAGCACCCATAAGGCCTTTAAAAAAAATGTTGTATTGCCCTTTTGGGTCAGTCCGTCAGAAATCTTTTTTTTTTTTACTCCCTCTTTGGGCCGATATTTCTCAGTTCTGAATGCTTTCATACATTTTTTCTCTCAAAAAGACGGTAAAAAAAATAATTAAAATTAAAAAGCCAACCGTAGATTTCAAGATTTTGGGGTAGGTCGCAAAGGGCAATACAACATGTTTTTTTTTAAAGGCCTAAGAGGCAGATATCGGAAGTATACAAGAAGCTTTCATCATCCAAGAAGGACTAACGGATAAATTAAGTAATACTCAAAGTGTATAAAGTTTGTAATATATCTATGTCAATTTCTACCTGTCTAATCACTGAACAAATTTGTCACAACCTGTCGCTATACCCGATATTCATAATGATAAACCTTAATTGATGCCCTGGCTTTTGTAATTTGTCAAAAATAATGCATTTTTGCTGATACTAATGTATTATTATCATTATTAGTTTATGTATCTATTTTATCTAATAATAATAATAATAAATTACATTTATATAGCGCTTAATACAAAGTTTCTAAGCGCTTAACAAAAAATAAAATTAAAGTAATGTTAACTTACAAATTACAAGAATATAATACATGATACATAATTATAATAACAAATTCTTAATAACAATAATACAATAATAATAGTTATTATTTACATAAAGCTTTATAGTTAAACAAACAAAATATGATTACATTACATTACATATTAAACAGATAAGTCTTAAGTTTACTTTTATCTATTATGATTGTAAAAGAATCTGCAATTCGGGCCGCTTTTGACATTTGCAAAAATATTGCATTTTCACTGATATTAATGTATTATTATTTTCAATTTATGTATCTATTTTATCTATTATGATTGTAAAAGAATCTCCAATTTGGGCGGCGGGTGATGTCTTATAAATAATTTTTTTTAAATAAATAAATGAATAAATGAATAAATAAAACAATAATGGAATGTATATGGCAGGCACAAATCAAAGAAGTGAGTTGTCCCTTTGCAAGATTTTTACAACAGTCAAGTGTCGAAGTCGAGTGGTTTAAGCACTTGACATGAAATTCAAAGGTCGTGGTTTGATCCCCGACACGGTACTAATGCCCTTTTGGTAAGGCATTATTCTTTATTTGCCACATTCGACCCAGGTGAGGTAAATGGGTACCTGGCAGGAATTAATTCCTTAAAATGCTAGAGCGCTGTAATGGCAGCTAGGCTACAGCTGTGGTAATAATTAAATAGTGCGCCTCGGAATAGAATTTCTAGATAGACGGAGCTATATAAATGCCTTTTATTAATATTAAGGCTTGTCTCACCTTATGGAATACGATGTAGTCTCCCCCGTGCACCGCGCTGGCTAGATCCAACGAGTGCTCAAGCTCCCTCGTTATGCTCTCGATGGTGGTGGTGGGCGTCAGGAGACCGCTCAGGGGCCGGCTTTGACTCTCCGGGGGCAGACCGATGGGTTGCTCATCACCCCCTGCCAATGATCCTTCCTCGGAGGGCTATATTGGATAAACGAAATGATGCACCAATTAGGGGCATGTAACTTTGGAGAAGTTGTTACATTCTATTCATTTACTGCATCAAAACACATAAAGAAGATAGAATGGAAACCACATCATGTAAAAACTCAAAATCTAACTTGGTGCAATTATATAACAATGGTATACAAGGGACCCATTTCACAAAGCCTTTTTTTAATAACAAATGACAAAAATCAGTGACAAATCTGCTGGCCACCAATCAGAAGTAAGGATTTCAGTAGCTTATAACAAAAACTGTCATTTGTCACTGATGACAAGTTTTGTGAAACGGGCCCCTGTATTACCTCTCTAAATGACACTGAAAGGGCCGAGCTTGTCTGGCTTTCTAAGCTCTCCTGCCTCGGAATCTCCGCTAATTTCTTCTGCTTCTTCTTTCTCCTAGGAGGAGCGACAGGTGGAGGCATGTCATCACGTTCCCCTTCTCCTTGGATGGGAGCCGCACCGGACGAGGGACTTGGCTCGTCCGCACTGGGCGAGGAGGGCGCGGCCCCCGACAGCGGGAGCTCACTAGGGCGCTCTTTGGTGCTCGCGATGACGTCCGGTTCCACATTCCGGTTAGCCAGACCCGGTTCTCGCTCCAGCCGCTGGGAGTGGTCCTGGTCCTGGGATTGGTCTGTGTTGCCGGTCGCTTGATTATTAGATTCCTCCGCTGTTAATTCCGCATCGGAGGGCATCCCAAGGTCCGGTTGTCCCTGGTTACCAGGTATCGTGCCAGCAATCTCCTGCAAGGGAAGTCACATCTTTCATTTATCTTTGACTGACAACTTGTTAATTTAAAGCCAAAAAGTTATAATGTAGTCAATACAATGTCTGTTCAATTAAAGGGGTTGTAGCATGGCCAATACTGGTTAACGCCATCTACGACTTCTTTCAGACAACTGCACGTGAACGAATGGACTAGATTAACAGTCAGCAAGCGCTAGTGTTCGCCAAACAGACCAAAATTCTCCTCATGCTTCGGTTTCGCGTATGTGTTGCACGCACATGAATACTGCGGTCGGTTGTACGTAGTCGTATTATACCCGATTGGCCCCGAGTCAAGCCATGGGAAAGACACATAGTCTTGTCATGCTGCACCCCCTTTAAAGAGAGTTGAAGATTTGGCTCAAAGGGAATTCCATATCCTTCAGGTTGACAATCTCAGTATCGGTAATTCAACATTTTGTTTCTTTATGTCAACAAACACCGTCCTTTGTTTTCATATCAATAAAGATCTCCACAAGGACAAAAATACTGGACTTACATGCAACCTATGCCAACTGCTATTTGGCCATGATATCTATCACCACCATTATCAAATGTCCTCATGGGCTATTGTATTTCATTACCTAGAACTGTACAACATATCCTATCAGAACATAGAAAGAGGTTTCATAACTCACTTCCCCATCTTCGTTGCGCCTCATCTGTTCCAATCGCTTTCTCCTCCTAATGGCTTCTTGGCGGCGATCTTCAGCTTCCTGTAATGTTGAAGAGGAATTTGTTTTAAAATCAGTCTTTTGGGGAAAAGCACTTGTGTCAAGGAAGTGTCAAGGAAACACTCCTGGGAGGTGTTTCTCAAAGACTAAGATCGACTTTAAGTTAGACTTTACTATGGCAGGCCGTTTATGCCACCGGTTGCTCTCACCATTGGTCTCTTGATTATGATCTTTACATAATATTCTTTTCTTCAATAACAAACTATCAACAATTGTGAATTCTGTAGATTTGTGATCACGATTTGTATGTCCCTTGAGAAACCAATGCCAGGAATGGTTAGAGGAACTAATGGCATATATGGCCTGCCATAGTTAAGTCCAACTTAAAGTTTATCTTAGTGTTTGTGAAACACTCCTCTGGTCACACATAGGTGCATTACTATCCTGGCTGTGTATTAAAAGTTGTGCTATTGATTCTTAACATTTCAAACACCACTGTACAAAACTCAACTGATTTCACTCTAAATTGGTACTTTAGTGATGATTGATGACACCTAAATAGCAGTAAAATACAATTTTTTCAACTTTCCAATGTTAGAAAGAATAATTTAAAAATTCAAATTGTGAGTCCACTGTCAAACTTGCCAATCAGCCGCATCGACATGATTGTGTGCATCTGTGTGTTATGAGTGTATTGACTATTCATGTATTCAAATGCTGCCTACTCAACACGTAGTGCAGTGCTAGAGGTCAGATTGACATCTTGCCATAGGACAGTAGTGCCAGGCTAGGATCAACCTTTCAACCTCTTACATTAAAAAGAAAGTTGTGTGAATGGACTACAAAATGAGGACACCTCTACGTTTGCTACACAGGGGGCTGTTCAGACTTCAAAGTCTGCATGTACATGTACACATAAAATGCACATAGTCTGATATCATTGATACCTGAATTCAAACACGTGCTGCTAATATTGCTGAAAGTTCGTCTTCAAGGACGAATATCAAATAGCTGTAATTTGAACTTACGTTCATTTTCTTCTCAAACATGACAGGCTCAATTTCATTTCCTCATCAAGTGATACACGACATGGATCACATGTCACATTTCTAGCACATTTTCTCAACAAAAGACCATTAATCAATATATTAAATTCAATTTATAGAACGATTCTCTGTTAGGGTTGGTCCTAAAATTTGGAATTCCCTACGTGCTTTTTTACAGTCTGTCCGATTTAAAAATTCATTCAAAAGACTTTACAAGAAACATCTTCTCTCTCTTTATAATGCATAATTTATTTTAAGACCACGTCTCTCATACTAATATGATATCCCCCCTTTTTTTTTCTAAGCATATGTTATTATTACTTTTGCGCCTGGTGCATTCAATTGTAAAGCCTTATTGGCTTTTACGGATGCACCATTTTCTATTTGTACTATGGTTTATACTTTCATATTTTCATTATATTTCGATATTGTTATTTGTTATGATATTCCATATTTTATTTTTGTATATATATATTACATTGTTGATTTGTTATGTTGATGGAAATAAATATCAATCAATTCAAGTACTGATAAGATATTCTTCAGGCACATTAAAATCAGAATTAAAATGAGAGCTGAACAAATACGGTACAGGATATTATGAATATTGACATTTCATAATACAGTCATTAATGAGATCATGTGATCATATAGTTAAAATTGATAATTATGATTTATTGTTTTTGAATTTTGGGTTGATTCGATAAAGATTAAGTTAAAATTATTAATATGACTTACTCAGAGATTAATGAGTAATGTGTAAGTTTGTTCAATTGACTTATGCTTTATGTACAGTGCGTCCCAGAAAAAACGAAACCGATAAGTATCAATGTTCTATCATAACTTAATCACAACTATAATTAATGAATGATACATATTTGGAAAGCTTAGAGTCTCTTCTTTCATGTGATGCTACTCAGATAATGTATATTTCACGCATGAGTGATTAAAATCAATTTGAAGGAAGGAAACCAAAAAGACATTTGGCGGGCGGTATCTGAATTTCAAAGAAAAATTCACATTTCTAGAAAGTTGAGTTTCTGCCCTTTCATATGACACCTCAATCAGGAAAAATGAGCAAGGAATGACAAAGTTCTGTTTGTTTAAAGTAGTGCTTGCATTTCCATAATTTTATTAAACGAATTCGTTTTCACAGGCTGCCTGCCGTATCAATAAACGAAATTAACAAAAGACTTAACTCCGTTTCGTTGACAATCAGCCGTAGACGAGAGTCTTCATGCATGGCTGATTGTCAACGACACGGAGTTAAGTCTTTTGTCAAATCTGCTTTTTGTTACGGCAGGCATCCAGTGAAAACGAATTCGTTTGTTAAAATTATGAAAATGTAAGGGCTACTTAAAACAAACAGAACTTTGTTATTCCTGGCTTATTTTTCTTGATTGAGGTATCATATGAAAGAGCAGAAAATGAACTTTCTAGAAATATGAATTTTTCTTTGAAATTCAGATACCGCCCGCCAAATTACTTTTTGGTTTCCTTCCTTCAAATTGCTTTTAATCACTTATGCGTGAAATATGCATCACGTGAGTAGCATCAACTGAAGGAGGAGATTCTAAGCTTTCCAAATATGTATCATTCATCAATTATGGTTGTGATTAAGTTATGATAAAACATCGATACTTCTCGGTTTCGTTTTTTCTGGGACGCACTGTATATACCTTGTAACCATTTATGTGGACAATAAAACAAATCAAATCAAATCAAATCAAATCAAATCAAATCATGTCACTAAGTTTTTATGTCCACAAGGAAAAATTACACATGTACCTGCTCTTCTCTTTGCCGTTCTTCTTCTTCCAGTCGTCTCTTTACTTCTGCCTCTCTCTCTTTCTGTAATCTTTCCATCTCTTCTCTAAGCCTCTGTGTCAAAAAACAGAAATAAATTTATTGAGCATATATCAGTTATAAAGAGAAAAGGGAGGGGAGACCCCAAGAGTCATAGTGATTACGTTTGTTCTTAATTCCCTTCCAAGGCACAGCTGACGCCAAATCTTTCATAATAAAATGATTTATAATTCTTTCTCTTCAATATTTCAAGGAAATAAAATGCATCAGTTGTTGCAATATATGATAACAAATTAACAATTTATACAAGTATCATATTTTGGATTTGGAACAATTGGGGCCAAGTTTAAATGTACATGTGGAACCACTATCCTACCCCTGTCATACCATTTAATGCAACTGCAGAATTTACAAATAGATTAAAACATGGAAAAGGGTGCAAAGCACTCAATCTTGAGATGACTTACAGGGTTAGAGTTGGTATACATTCTATTCATGAAACACTGTCTTGTGTTTTAAATTGGGAAGACTTTCTTTTGCGACAGCCACCCAAACTGAGGGAAAAAAATATGGGTACAGCTTAGAATGATATATCTAATAATAATAAGTCCCTAAAATCATTTGAAATGATGGGGCAATCCTAATGAAAAACACACCTGCTCCTCTCTTTCTTGTTCTTCTCTCTTCTTCTCCTCCAGTTCCCTTATCTTTTGTTGCATAATGGCATCCTCTTTCTCTCTCTTCTCTTCTGCTTTCCTTTTCTCCTCCTCCAAATGACGCAACTCGTCTTCATACTGGTTGGTAGTTGACTGCCGGTTTCCTCGCTCTCTTGCCGCTTTCCTTAACAACAGAAATAGGAAATTCAATAAAAAATCGGCGCTAGTGTAGTTCCGTATCCATTTTTTTTAGCAGTTTAAAAATCCATTCTTAGCAAAGGAATTTTAGCCCAATTTTTGACTAATTTTAATCATAATCATATATTGCATTTTCCACCTGAATTTGGATCACATTCGACATCGGGAAACATTCATTTAAGGCTTCGATGTCAACGTCGTCGCTTAGTACCGTCTACAACTACGCTGTAGTCCTGCACCTCAAACTGAAGCTATAAGTCCAAAATTATGCAGACTTCTTGTATGCGCGATACCATAAACCATACGAAAAGTCTGCATAATTGTGTACTGATAGCTTAAGTTTGAGGAACAGGACTGCAGCGTAGAGACGGTACTGAGCGACGACGTTGACATCGAAGCCCTAAACGAAGGTTTCCCGATGTCGGATGTGATCCAAATTCAGGTGGAAAATGCAATATATGTTTATGATTAAAATTAGTCAAAAATTGGGCTAAATTTCATTTGCTAAGAATGGATATTAAACTGCTAAAAAAAAAGGATACGGAACTACACTAGCGCCAAAAAATCACTTTTAAAAGATCATAAAATTATAACCGAAATGCCACATAACAATTGTTATTCATGCAGTAGATCTAGAAACTAGAAAGATTGTCTGAACCAAGAAAATATTCAAACTACCCAAATAGACCTCTAGACTCTAAGCCCAAACAGGCTAAATGTCAAGTAAAATTGAAAATGAAAAGCAAAACTCAAATCCATCCAAGGCAAGTGCAAGGCAAAATAGTAAACTTAAAAAATAAAAATAAAAGCGATAATTAACAACTTGAAATGTGAAACAGTTAGGACCTGATGACACCAAACACTAGACTCTAAGCCTCTAATATAACAGGAAGCAATTATTTATGAAATAGAAAGATTTACAGCACGGACCTCGGACGATCACGCCACGGAAGTCGTGCACTTTTAGCAAAGTGAGTGAATTAAAAAAAAATATATCATCGTCAATCAGCACAAAAAACACTACACTGAAATGGATACACGGGAACACGTAAAACTCTACTTGCCTGGCAGGACTGGAAGAGACTTCTTCTGGGGCGTCATAAAATTCCTCTGTATCACTTTCTGAGTCCATTTTATCCTCTTTCTCAAAGAGAAGATGTCTGCAAAGCAAGTGATTTCTTCAAAGATGTCCAATGTCTCCAATAATGTAGATAAAACCCTGAATATTTGTTCCTAGAATGCCAGGGTCAATGTTGTTTTCATCCGTTTTAGAAGCCGCAATGGACCGCAACAATTCGCAAAGAGTCATCGAGATCAACGCTTCTACCGTACACATGTCTCTACTCGCTGCGTACATGTCAGCTGTAAGAGCCGTCGAAAGCCGCTTACAACCGTCAAGAGCCGCCAAGAGGCAATATACATGGATTAATCACAAAGCAGCGCGCCAACAGTACAGTCACCCTAAAGAGGCGAGGTTCAAGGGAAAGTCCACCCTGAAATTAAGTTAGTTTTAATAGGAGTAGAAAAATGAGAGAAACAATTCAGTGAAAGTTTGAGCAAATTCCGATTAAAAATAAGGAAGTTAGGATTTTTGAAGTTGTGATCAATCAAACACAAATTGGCAACTCTATGACGTATCATGCGAGCTCAACTTCCATTTGCTCAGTACTAAAAAAATCTAAAATTTTCATTTTCCCTCAAGAAAAATTTCAACCATACATGCACCCTAAATATAATAATTGCAAATATGTTTCTATACTCCCCCTGCAAGGAACAAATATATATTCCGTCATCAATAACGAAGAAAACATGATTTTATGGAATATTATGCACAAAGCAAATGAAGGAGAGCTCGTATGATAAGTCACAGAGTTGCCAATTTGTATTTGATTGATAACAACTTCAATAATTCATAACTTTCTTATTTTCATTCAGAATTTGCTCAAACTTTCACTCACCTGATTTTCTTATTATTCTGCCTCTATCGAAACAAACTTATTTTGGGGGTGGACTTTCCCTTTCATGCATGCATGCATTGGAACAGGCGAGGATCCACGATCCACGGGTGGGGGAGCTAGGGACGACGGGCGACTGGCGCCCCCACCCCCCCCCCCCCTGGTAAAAAAAGGGGGGCACCCCTGGCAACAACAAAAATGATGGTCACCACAAATCTACCTTTTTCCCTTTTTGCTCAAGGGTTTGGATAAAACCAAGTAAATTTTTCAGCGCACAATGAAAACGAGTATAAATCGCGAAATCCCGCAAAATCATCATTTATAAATTATGAAAACGAAAAAGCGCTAAACGAAAGTAATTTGATAAACGAAAACACAAGAAAGAAGCTCAAGAAAGTAATAAGCTTGAGAAAGATTACCAATAGTCCTTTTCAGCTAGGACTACACACTCTCACAAAGGCCTACAGTCCTCGACCCCCCCCCCCCCCATCCACCCTCCCACTCTCTCACATGGTGCAACCGTAAGCCTACTAATAAATATTAAACAAAAGTGCAAACACCACTACACATCGTGCATGTATCTACAGCAAGATGAGGGCACAATCGTACATTTTATAGAGGGGGCCGGGGGGCGGGCTGATTTCTTTTACTCACATAATTATATCAACTCTTCAGATTATAATGTTTCCAAGCGCAAGCAAAGCGAACGCGCAAATCAAAATAAAATAAATTTCTTCATATTTTGACAAATTCATATTCGGGCACTTTAACCTGCCCTTATATGACACTAAAGTCTAGGGCATCTTGCTCACTGGCATATGCCTACTGGAGGTCTAGGTGGTTGGGGGCTTCTGTCCCCGTAAAACTTCCGAGTTCTGCCCCAAACAAAAAAAATAACAGGGAGAAAAGGAAAACGGAAGAAGGAAAGAAGAAAGATATAAAGAAAAAAGTATAAAGAGAAGAAGCATTTAAGAAGGGGAAAAAGAGCTTCCTTTAAAATTTCATGCCGTTTTACCCCAGCCACTTTCTTTTGTAACAATCTAGGCCTACCGTCAAATGTAAGTTTTGTCGGGCCTTTGCAAATGGTAGCTCTCCTTCACTGGGGCACGATGAAGTACCCACCCCGGTTCATTGAAAATGTATGAAGTCCATGCCCTTTCTAAAGCCTTAGAAAAATGCGTTATTACACAGTTACATCAGGAGACCGTCTATAAAATGGCTGCATGTTTGTACATGTAGTAATTAACTCCCCTCCTAATCTCTCGAATGCAATAAATGTTTGTTTAATCACGATTGTCTTACAGTGGTAGGGAATGATCTAATTCTCATTCCCCTATAGTTTTATACCAGCCTTTAGGCCCCTTTAGGCTCTGAAATATTATGTAATGCAAAGTTTCACTACTAAAGTATAACAAGGGAAGGTCTCCCTTCTAAGTTGCTGCGCCGTGGCCTCACGAAATATACTATATATAACCCCTATATAGCCGTAAACCTTAAATATATAACATATTCTTTGAGTATATAGTTGTCCCTTGAAATTTTCAGTGGTTAAACTTTACGCTGGTTATCCAAATAGAAATAGAGCAAAGAAGGCTTAGAGTATTATTTACCTGTCAGGAGATCAAAAGAGGCCTTAAATTTAGTTGCAATATTTCAAACAACAACCAAAAAACAAAAAAAAACAAAAAAAATCGGGAAAAAATAGAGTGTATAAGTAATTAAAGGGCGCTTCGATGATAATCAAAAATGTGAATAACGTAAAATGAAAAATTGTCTCATTTCGGGGAAAATCGGACACGGTGATAAACTTCTTTTCTCCCCCCCCCCCCCCCCCCTCCCCCCCAAAGTTTTAAGGGATTGAAACCCGAGTCACAGCCAGGGGCGTCGCCAGACCTTTTTCAGTGGGGGGGGGGGGGTGTAGAGGCCAACGATTACCGACAAAACTAGCCACCAATTACCGACAAAATTAAATGTCCAATATCTACAAATTCAACTCTATAAACCTGGGGCCGAAGGCTAAATTGTTTTTCCTATGGACTATCTTTAGTACTTGCATATGCGCAAAATGGTCATTTTCCTCGACGACATAAATATACGAATTATTTCTTCAATTTAGTCAGCATCAAAGCTATATATTTTAATGCAGGCGTGGAGCTAAGATTTTATTTTAGGGAGGGGTGGTAGTGAGCAAGAGAATCACTTAAAAGCGCGCTCATGAGGGGGGTGTGGGTGATGGGCCTCCCGCGCGAAGCGCGGAAGGTTAGACGTTTCCTTAAAATATTAGGAAAAGAAGACGATTAATTGAACATTTTTTAACTGTTAATCCTTGTTTGAATGAAGTTTCCCCCCCCCACCACCTCCCGCGCGAAGCGCGAAAGCTTTGACCTATCATTAAATTATTATAAAAAAAGAAGACGATTTGCTGTACCGTTCTCGACTGTTTATCCTTGTCTGAATTCAGTCCCCCCCCCCTCCCGCGCAAAGCGAGGAAGCTTTGACGTTTCATTAAATTATGAGAAAAAGCAGACGATTCGGTGTACTGTTCTCGACTCTTAATCCTTGTCTGAATTCAGTTTCTCCCCCTCCAGCGCGAAGCGCTGAAGCTTTGACGTTTCATTAAATTATGAGAAAAAGCAGGCGATTCGGTGTACTGTTCTCGACTCTTAATCCTTATCTGAATGAAGCTTCCCCCACCCGCGCGAAGCGCGGAAGTTTTGACGTTTATTAAATTATTAGAAAAAGAAGACGATTCGTCGTACCGTTTTCGAATCTTAATAAGCCCTATTCACCTGTATTCAGTTTCCCCCCTCTCGCGCCAAGCGCAAAAGCTTTGAAGTTTCCTCATATTATTAGAGAAAGAACACGATTCGTTGTACCGTTTTCGACTCTAAATTAGCCCTATTAATTTTGTCTGAATTCAGTTTTCCCCTCTAGCGCAAAGCGCGGAAGCTTTGACGTTTCCTTAAATTATCAGAGAAAAAAGACGATTCGTTGTACCGATCTCGACTCGTCTAAATGAAGCTTTGTCCTTCCGCGCAAAGCGCGGGATTTTTGGCCTTTCATCACAATATATGGAAAGGAAGACGATTCCTCGTTCCGTTTTCGAATCTTATTAAGCCCTATTCATCTGAATTCAGTTCCCCCTCTCGCGCGAAGTGCGAAAGCTTTGACGTTACCTCAAATTATTAGAGAAGGAACACGATTCGTTGTACCGTTTTCGACTTTTAATTAGCCATATTTGTCTGAATTCAGTTTCCCATTCTCGCGCGGAAGCTTTGACGTTTCATTTAATTATGAGAAAAAGCAGACGATTCGGTGTCCTGTTCTAGACTCTTAATCCTTATCTGAATGAAGCTTCCCCCTCCCGCGCTTTGCGCGGAAGTTTTGACGTTTCATTAAATTATTAGAGAAAGAAGACGATTCGTCGTACCGTTTTCGACTCTTAATAAGCCCTATTCATCTGAATTAAGTTTCCCCCTCTCGCGCGAAGCGCGAAAGCTTTCACGTTTTCTCATATTATTAGAGAAAGAACACGATTCGTTGTACCGTTTTCGACTCTAAATAAGCCCTATTAATTTTGTCTGAATTCAGTTTACCCCTCTCGCGCGAAGCGCGGAAGCTTTGACGTTTCCTTAAATTATAAGAGAAAGAAGACGATTCGTTGTACCGTTCTCGACTCGTCTAAATGAAGTTTTTCGCCTTCCGCGCGAAGCGCGGAATTTTTGGCGTTTCATCACAATATAGAGAAGGGAAGACGATTCATTGTACCGTTTTCGACTCTTAATAAGCCCTATTCATCTGAATTAAGTTTCCCCCTCTCGCGCGAAGCGCGAAAGCTCTCACGTTTTCTCATATTAGCTCTCACGTTAGAGCTCTCACATAAGAGCTCTCACGTTTTCTCATATTATTAGAGAAAGAACACGATTCGTTGTACCGTTTTCGTCTCTAAATAAGCCCTATTAATTTTGTCTGAATTCAGCTTCCCCCTCTCGCGCGAAGTGCGAAAGCCTTGACATTTCCTCATACTATTAGAGAAAGAACACGATTCGTTGTACCGTTTTCGACTCTAAAAAGGCCTATTAATTTTGTCTGAATTCAGTTTCCCCCTCTGCGCGAAGCGCGAAAGCTTTGACGTTTCCTCATATTATTAGAGAAAGAACACGATTCGTTGTACCGTTTTCGACTCTAAATAAGCCCTATTAATTTTGTCTGAATTCAGTTTACCCCTCTCGCGCGAAGCGCGGAAGCTTTGACGTTTCCTTAAATTATTAGAGAAAGAAGACGATTCGTTGTACCGTTCTCGACTCGTCTAAATGAAGTTTCCCCTTCCGCGCAAAGCGCGGAATTTTTGGCGTTTCATCACAATATAAAGAAAGGAAGACGATTCGTCGTACCGTTATTGACTCTTAAACCTTGTTTGAATTTAGTTTCCCCGAAAATGTTAAACCTCTGATTTCTTTAGCTGATATTATAGGAAAGTGAAACTTCGAGAAAATACAAGTATTGTAGTTGTAGTCACTCTCGAAGTCGTCACAGCGGATATGAAGTCACAGTTCGTAGGGAAAAAAACTTGTCGGCCGACCGACAATATACATCTCACCGACTTCAAACTTCTGCATTGATATAGTACACGAGGATCGAGCAAGAATACCGACACAGCTGACCCGACACAGCAACATATTTACCCGTGTCTTTCTTGCTCCCTCGACGAGACGACTCCACCCAACAACCCCCTTCTCTCTTTTACTCCCACTCCTCCTCTCTCAGACTCTTACCTCCCCTCTCTCTTCCCTTTTTCATCCCCCGTTTCTTTTGTTTCCCTTTCACTCTGTTTTTCTTTTTTCTTTTCTTTTCTTTCTTTTCTTTCTTTTCCTTTCTTTCCTCTCCTCCCTCTCTTTCTTTCTTCTCTTTTCTTTCCTTTCTTTTCCTTTCTTTCCTTTCTTTTCCTTTCTTTTTTTTCTTTTCCTTTTCTTTTTTTCTTTTCTTTCCCTTTCTCTCTCTTTTTTCTCTCTCTTTTTTTCCCTCTCTTTTTTTCCCTCTCTTTTTTTTCCCTCTCTTTTTCCCCTCTCTTTTTTTCCCTCTCTTTTTCCCCCTCCCCCTTTTCTCTTTTTCCCGACGGCAGCGCAATTTTACCGACAATATCCTGACAGGTGGGGGGGTGTCGCACCCCCCCCCACACCCCCCCCCCTTTCACAGCCCCTCAAATGTTTTCGCTCGTTACGCCACTGATCTCGCAGCTCGAAAATAAATGTGTGGATATTCGGGCACCTTGCTAGTAGGGCATCTCGTTGCCCGAAATTTAGGTGTGGGTTAATTGCCCAAATATTAGAAAGTCAGGCTTGGGGGGGGGGGGGGGGGCAACAGACCAGTAGACCAATAGGATATATTTCGAGGTCCACGAACAGTGAAGTAATTTAATTGAATAGAAATGCAGTGATTAAAATTGCAATGGCCGAGTCGAAATAGTTTTCAGAGTAAACAATAACATCACCTGGTATATGCAGTCATAAATATAAAACATAATGTCATCAACAGTCATTGAAGATAATAATCTGGACAAAAATTCTTATAAGTCAAAACACTAAATATAAATATATCCAGCCCTTCTTCTTTTTCTTCTTCTGCAGATTTATTAATGAATATTTCTCGATAGTGTGTCATCAGTTACATTTTGTCAACATTTCTATTATTATTATTATATTGTGTATACGTTCAAACAAATTATTATATTTTGTATATTATATGTCAGTGGCGAAAGAGGGTGTTTGAAAATTGAAAATCGCGCTGACAGATATTTCGCTCAAGGGGAGGGGGGGGGGGGGGGTAAGGAGCATTATTTAAAATATATCAATATATATATTTTTTACTCAGCACCCCTCCCCCCCCCCCTTGAGCAAAAAAATAATAATAATTGAAGGGGGGTTTATCCCCCAAAACACCCCTGCATACGCGCCTGATATTCAAATGTAATTTGATTTGTGTGTTTTGCAGAAGAAAATAAATTCAAGTTAATAAATTCAATTCAATGATACATAATAATAATAATGATGATAATAATATTTAATTTGTATATAGCGCTTAATACAAATGCCTCTAAGCGCTTTACAAATATAAAGAATTGATAATATTGCAAATATACTGTGTCATGCGATTATACAATTGTGACTAATTATTAGGCTAAAGTATATTGAATAATTATTAGCTAAGATATATTGCAGAAAAAGATGAAGGTTAAACGGTTACAAATTATGATCTTATCTACACATGATTGTCTATGTGAAAATATAAGCTAATACTGGCATCCGCTGCACCAGTAATCTTGTAGAAAAATCTCCAATTGAATTCAATATGATATTTAACCAAAACAAAGAAGAGAAAATGAAAATGAAGAAACAAGAAAGAGGATAAGTTGATGATGAGGAAATTGTTTAAATAAGCAGAAGGGTAAAAGAGATCAGAGGAAAGAAAGATAAAAAAAAAATTAGAGAGAAAGAATGGACGGCTTTTGATACAGCGGCTCAGAAGACAATATATCGAGAACAAAAAGTGGGAAGAAAGAAATCGGCCTCCGATCAAAAAACGGGCCAACGTGAAGAAAAACAATTAAATAGCGCAGAAGAAAAAAAATGTGAACACATTATGTAAAAGAAAAGAGGAAAGAAAATGATGATATCCATAGAAAATGATGATACACAATCATGGAAAAGGTGTAAAAAGAGAATTGCAAAATTCATAAAGATAGCAGAGAAATATGTAAACAAAAAAAGTGAGAGAAATAGGAGTATAAGGGGAAATGGAATGCACAAGGAAATATGGACTGTGTCTCTTATTAGGCATATGCTATTTGGGGGCTGCAGCCGCGCCCCACCCCCTCACAACATAGAGAACAGAGGCCGCGGACTTGTGAGCTCAAACTATTATCGCCAGCATCCCGGCAATTTTTACAACACCGATTCGGGCAACGAGGTGCCAGAGTTATGTATTTACATCGTATACGCTTATTGTATTTTTGTTGATATAAAAAACATTTTTTTTACACGAAATAGGGGTGTTGGAGTAGGCTTACATTGACTGTAAAGGTAGTTAAAATTGTCTAACAAGCGGGGAAATTTAGGGGGAATATTATTGCCGGTATTGAGATTTGCCGTAAGCTTTAAAAAAAATGTTGAATTTGCCTATACAGATATTTTTATTATTTTTATGTGGGTGTCACAATCATATCTCTTTGTCTCACATCCAGAACTTCCTCGCACTTACTTGTAAATGCTGGAAAACATTGATGAAAAATAATGAAACCACTAAATGGGTATTGTCAGTGGCGGATCCAAGGGAGGGTGGCAGGAAGGCAGGGGATAAGGGGGCAAAAAAGGGGGGGGGGGGTGTTGAGAAAAGAAATAGTGCTCACCCCCCCCCTCCCGTTAACCTTTTTGGGGGGTTACCTCCCCCCTCGCTTATTCGGCCAGCTGATTCACCGCTAATATTATCTTACGAATTAGCCCCCCCCCCCTCCCTTGGGCCTCTGCCCTCGCCAGTTTGGATTGAAATCAATAAAGTGTGAATTTTAATTTGAATTTGTCGGTGCTCCGGAGGGGGGGGGGGGCACAATGCCCCTCACTATTTCAAGCAGTAGTACAAACGAGCAGAAACTTTGTGAGAGCTTTGGGGTCAGAAAGAAAAAAAATGCATCACCATCGGGTGGTATAATGGGCAAAAGGGAGAAATAAGCATAATTCAAATCATTTTTGAATTTTATTGGAGGGGAGGGGGCTACCCTCCCAGCCCCTACCCCCCCCCCCCCCTCCCCATTATATGCAGTACGCACGCCAGGGATTTAAGTATCCTTATAATAATAATAATAAAAATAAAAAAAGGCCCTAATAATAATAATAATAATATCAGTATCATTAGTAATAATAACAATGATAATAATAATAATGATAATAGGACCCTAATAAATATGATAATAATAATATTAATAACAATACGAGTAATGTGTTTAACAAAATAATGATGATATTGTACAATAATGATGATGATGAATTGAAATAAAATATATAATAATGAGCTAGAAGAAGAAAATCAGAGAGGAAGTAGAGAACCCACTATTATTATTATTATTATTATTATTACTCTTTTAAACCTCTAAATAAAGTTTGTTTTTCTCGGGAGTGGGAATAGGAAGATAATGCAGTTGAGTAGTGTACATGATTTTCAAAACATGCAGAAACCAATTAGAACAATCACTTAAGTCACCAGTCTCTTTCCAGGGCCCCCGTAGCTTTGCGATCGCAATATAATAATGGAATAGGGGATATACACCATTCAAATTACTAATCGCTATAAACTCCGACAACAAAAATATACAAAATAACACTTTTACAATATTTTGACCTAATATTTAAAATTATAAAATATTATTAACTGATAAATAGTTTAATTTGTTTTAAAAATATAAAAGTTAATGTCTAAATAAATATTTATATCAATTTAAGAAAGTAAGTCTTTACAGTGTTGCCAATTTTTTAATAAAATATGTTGTCGTCAGGGTGATCACAAGCGAAGCTGCATCGCCAATAATCAGTTACGAAAACGAGAGTGCAAGTAGAAGATACTTTTATTATAAGTTTTGAGAATGCAGCAAAGTGAAAATAGGTAAATATCTCATTAAGCTGATGTATAAATATTACAATTAATTAATGTCGAAATGTTATTAAACAGGAGATAGTAGATTAGCTGCAAAATCTTGAAAATTGTGTCTAGCTTCGCCTTCGGCACCTCGGTCTGCATCTGTGTCGGTCGACTACGTCTTGCCCTTGGCTCGGCCGCGGCCTGGGCTTGAGCCTTGGCTCTTGCGGAATTGCGCGACGACATGACAGCGAATTCTATGAATGTCCTAGAGTAGACTAAACCCTCGAAGTCTCCGCACCTAATAATAATAAAGGCCTAGTAATATTTGACTTGAAACTGACAAAGATTTCATTTAATTTTGCTCTAACTCTAAGACTAATGTTTAATCTGATATCCTGAAGAGTAAGTGTGCCAAAAAATCGCATGACAATTTGAATTTGAAATTGAATGAGAACAATGTTCGGCGCTTGTTCAGAAACCTATCCAAAATTTGACCTGTAACTCCGGCGTGGAGATATCATACTAAAACATAGCCTACCCAAAATGAAGAAAATATTATGGCTTACTAGGTCTACCTGTTTTGTGTCAATTTTCTTGTTATTTTCGGAGTATTTTTCGGAAAATCTCCGCGCCGAAGTTACGGATCAAATTTTGGATAGGTTTCAAGCGCCAATGTTCATGTTATTTTTACAAGAAAAAAGGAGCCTCAGCCCGCGCTGTGATCCTGAGGTATTTTTTTGACATTGCAAAAATAAGTCTTAACTTCAAATAATTTTCAAATACTATTTTTCTAGGAGATCTACCGTTAGGGCTAGGGTCTAGACCTATGAAAATTAAATCATGGCTGCCTTTTCTTGTGACAATGACCCTGTTGACTGTTTTTCCTAAAATATTGATAATTACTAAGGTTTTTACCCATCACTCTGGCGTGGAGATAACCTCCTAAACAATAGCCTACCCCAAAATCAACTGAATCTTCATCAGTTGTTCAAATAATGGTCGTGATATAAATTTGTTACATTTCTAATTACCCCTTTTGTGTCAATTTTGTTATCTTTTTTGGAGTATTTTTCCTAAAATCAAAGACATTATAATAAACACTTTCTCACACACAGGTTTCATGGCAAATCGCTGCACAAATTACAATACAATAACATACCGTACAGACGAAGGGGTGCAGGCGCGCAAGCGTGCGTGAAGTTATCGACTGTAATCTGTAATTAATACGACCGCTAACTTTACGCATGCGCATTTAGTACATAACAGTGAGGTGTCTTTTTTTTTTAATGTGTAATTTTCTTCTCTCTTTTTTTAAAAGGAATCGCCACCTGTGATATTGTATCAAGACAAGATGGCAGATTCAGCTGAAGCAGCCCCTGCCACAAATGAAGAACCCCTGACCAACGGGGTGGAGGAGGAGACCCCCCAGACCCCCGTGCAGAATGGTCTACCAAACGGGCGCAAGTCAGAGTCTCCACCAGCCATCAAGCTACCCGAGGGGTCCGAACCCAGAAGTGCATTGACCTCAGGTATATCACTTAGGCATTCAAAATAATTTCAGAGATACATGTATATGAAAACTAGTACATATGTAGATTCTCAAAATATCTGTAAGGAATCTATTTCTTATGCTTCTCAGTCATTACACACACTTACAAACCAGAGGAAAGTTTGACAAGAAAAAAGCATTATAAACATATTGTATATGTTGCATTTTATGAATGGAATTGGGTGATGGATATTTTGGAAAATATTTTTGTCAGTCTTTCCATCATCAATCTTATTGTATTATTATTATAATTATTAAGTAGCATCACCTGTGCCTGGGAGGCGATAGGTGAACTGAATCACTGTAACCCTCGGGTCTCTCCTCACGGTATAACTCATTGGGGGTGTGCAGGTGGACCATTACACCTGGGTTTTCCCCTACTCTGATAAGAATAGTGCAGTGGATTTTCAACATGCAAAGGTAGTGACTCTCCTCTACATGCGGCCTCCATTTAACATACTAGGGACAGAGTGTTTTCCACTTAACATAGCCTGCATTCTTTGAAATAGGGGAGGGACGCCTTAACACACAATGCAGGCTTCAGTCATCCAACTGGGGTGTATTTGAACCCACGATCTTTGGTTCGACAGGCAGACCCAACTCCCCTCCTTCCAGGAGGGTGTTTCAGAAAACTTGTTATCAGTGACAAATAACAGTTTTGTTATAAGCTAGTGAAATCCTTGCTTCTGATTGGTTATCAGCTGATTTGTCACTGATATTTGTCATTTGTCATTGAAAAAAGGCTTTGTGAAACACCCTCCTAACCTTTATAAAGACTCCCTGTTTTCACTCCCATGAGCGGTCTTTATAACAACTGTTTCACTATCTTATTTTATTTTTTTCACCTTAACTGAAACAGGAGCAGGAAGAATGACGGCCACACCAGCCTCAGGTTCTCACCATACTACCAGTGGTGATCTGATGAATGGAGACAGCATGGCCTTTGCAAATGGTAGCTCTCCCTCAATAGGGCATGATGAAGCACCTACCCCAGTTCATATTGATTATGTAAGTGTTTATCAGATGTTTCTATTGAGCTATTTTATTTAGCTCTCCAATGCCTTGTTATTTTGCTCTCCAATGCCTTGTTATTTCATATCAATAGTTTATGGATGGAGGGGGACTGGGGGTTCAAATGTTATGCTTACAGTGTAAATTGTGTTTTGATTTATGCAGTGTACATTGATTTATCAATCTCATGCATCTTTGTTAGCGTCATTCATTTTCATTTTACTTTTGTTTTAATCATCAAAGTAATAAACTTAATGTATATGCACAATATCAACTCTTAACAAGGTCAAGAAAACGGGCCCGTTTCACAAAGCATAATTTCAATGACAAATGACAAAAATCAGTGACAAATCTGCTGATAACCAATTAGAAGCAAGGATTTTAGTAGCTTGTAACAAAAACTGTCATTTGCAAGGATTTTAGTAGCTTATAACAAAAACTGTCATTTGTAACTGATGACAAGTTTTGTGAAACGCCCTCCAGGTTATACAGGAAAATGTATAATGAGAGATAACCTAGAAAAAAGCTTAGAATCTTTGTTCACATTGCATTAGAATATTGAGTACTGTTGAACCAACTAAAGTTGTTTTGATTGTAATTTCGTTAACCAAAGACTTAATTAACAATGGTGTTTTGAAAATTGGTGAATTCCAGGTTGACTTTGTGAAACAGAGGGTTATCCTGGCAGCCAGCGAGCCAGACATGTGGGCCGACGCCCACCACGAGACCATCGATGCCTTCTTCGACCCTGCCTCCAACGACCGGCTCCTCACCGTGTTCGTCGACCCCCAGATGGGCCTGGTCGTCAGCAACAACATCCCCCCGCAGGGGGTGGAGGAGCTCAACTACTTCATCCGGCGACCTGGGGTCAAGATGACCGGGGCGAACGTGGAGAAGGCGGTGCAGTACGGCACGGTCAGGAGCGGCCACGTGGAGAGCTTGCTCAGGATCATGCACAGCATCTTCGCACCGCTCTTCTTTGATAACACCACCTGGCCGGACAGTATCCTTTCATACGATGTTAAAACCTTGCTCACATTCGCCACTTTAAACTGGGGCAATTTCCAAGATTTTGTTTAAAAAAAGCATATTCAGTATACTGCACTTAACATTTTGTATATTATGACCCAGATATAAGGGACTATGTGAAAGACCTGTGGGGCTACTTTTTTTTTCTTCATCCCACATTCTATTTCTATGATACCCCAAAAAATAACACGGTTGCATTGCACCACTCTTCTTCGACAACACCACCTGGCTGGACAGTATCCTTTCATATGATATTAAAGCCTCTTTCACACATGCCACTTTAAACTGGGGCGATTTCGAGGATTTTGTTAAAAATTGAAAAACTTTTCTCATGAAATATCTTCTTTTTTTCTTATTTTGAAATACATGCATGTAAAGTTTTCTCATGAAATCTCTTTTTTTTTTGTGTGTGAAATATATGAAAACTTTCTGGCACTGCAAAGGTTAAATGTTATTTTCCTTAACTCTAACTCTCCCTCTTCTCCTCCCACCTCAACCAGGCATTAAGAATGATTTCTCGGCACAGCTTCACAGGTTCATGGCCAGCCTGACAGACACTCATTATAAGATCCAGGGACACACCGTCCTTTACATCCCCAAAGAAGGCATGAACATTCCACCGGAGAAGGCCGCCAAGGACAAGGAACTCGTACAAAGACTAGAAAGTGAGTCTTAAACCGTTTTTTAAGAATTCCCAGCAAGTTTGAGGTATTTGGTCATTGATGTCATATACATTACCAAGTAATGAAGAGTCATAAAAAAAACTAGACATCAAATATGTCATTTCATTTTATACCTGGTCTAATCCAACCTCATACAGGGGTATAAATCTAATACATTGATCATGCATACTAAAAAATGAAAAATAAATTTATGGAACAAACTTCTTGGACTTGCCCTTCTTCTTGTGTTCCATTGAAACAAATCCAACACATTTTGCAATGCACACCAATATCTTTCTTTCTTTGATAGCAATATATTTAGTCTCTTTCATTTTCTAGAATTTGTGAAACATAGTATCAAGCATGATGAAAGTCATCTACATGAAATAATCATGACAGCTGCCATACTGATCAATAACACAAATATTCATAATAGCTGCCATACTGATTAATAACATGAATATTCATGATAGCTGCCATACTGATCAATATTATGAATATTCATGACAGCTGCCATGGTGCACTGGACCAGACAGATCAAGGAGGTCCTGGCCTCACAGGATGCCATCGAGACCTCAGAGAACGCCGGTCCCCTGGAAGAGATCCAGTTCTGGAGAAGCCGGTGCCAGGACCTGTCGGGGATCAGTGAACAGCTACAGAAAGACGGGGTCCTAAGGGTGCAGGCCATCCTTGAACAGGCCAAGTCATCCTATGTCAGCCCCTTCAAGAAACTCTCCAAACTGATTCAGGTATGGATGAGAAGCTCTGATCTATCAGAAATGAACGTCTATTAACCCACTCTCTACAGGAACTGGGCAATTTTTGTGTTAAGCCTATGGTAATGGGAGAATTGAGTAGTGAATGGGTTAAAAAGAATTTCATGTTTGTGATGAGTTCTGATAATTTAATTAGAAAATAGTCACATTTTGAGTAATGTATTATGCAGTCATGAAATGACAATTCTCCAATGTTTTGAAGATGTTGTATCAAGCAAAATCTAATAGGGTGAGATTTTTAAAAACATGTATGCATCTATCTTCTGGCTGACTGAGTAATGCAACTGGAATCTCTGAATAAACTGTATGTGCAGCCCTGAGAAGCCTGAGTGTTAAATGCTACAAAAATGTATGAAAGCCTGACTGCACTAGTTCGGTCAGGAGGGATTAGACCTCCTGCATACATCTGTACGTCTGTAAAAGACAGGTGTTTATCTCATCAAATCAGCTGTCAATTAACATTAAAAAAAGAGGATCATGGGGGACCACTGGTTACCGCTTAGGCATTGTTTGCTATATAGAGGGCGGAAGTAGCTGCAAGAAGTGCAGTCCTGCTTTAAGTATTGTTATTTGATTGCTATTCTCCATGTTTGCAGGATGGATCTGCTCAAGCACAGAGCAACCTCAAGTTCCTCTCCACCCTGTCGGAGAAGTGCGAGGAACTCAACAAGGCCAAGCCAGCAGACATACCCAACATGCTACCCGGCATCATCAACAGGGTCAGGATGATATGGGTTAACTCGGATCACTACAAGAGCAGGGAGAGGCTGACGGGTCTATTCAGGAAGGTGAGATGTTAACCCATTAGCTGTCACAGAATTTCTGCTCTCTAATATCTATGTATTAATTGGATGGAACAGCTAGGTTAATTGTCTGCTAGGTTATTTACAAAAGCCTTCCAACACAACAAAATCTGTGGATCAAAAACTTCTGGATCCATTTCTGGATTCATTTGAGGATATGCAGTTTTACATTGTGTCAGACAGTTAGCATGGAGGACCCTGTTTCATAAAACATTCTATGTCACATTTGTATAACAAATTTGCTCTCAACCAATCAAATGTATCCAATCAACCAATCAACCAATCAAATGCATCAATTTCAGTATATATTTTTGGTATAATTCTGGTATATTTTTGATATATTTATTCACCAGAAGATATAGATATTGACAATTATTTTGCATCGTTTCAAATAGATATGAGTAGACTTGCTAGTGTAAGACTGCTTCCAGTACAGGATCAAACTAGGGCCTAAAGATTTACACCAGAATCAGAGATGATACTGATGTAGATGATATAGAGAACCCATGGGCCTACAGCAACCAGGTGGATCCTGTATTGACGTCCCTCTGGTTCTTAACACAAGATTTGTTTTAACAAAGAATTAATGATATGGGGAGTGTTTCACAAAAACTATGATGGACTGTAAGATGGACTTAACTATGGCAGGCTGCTAATGCTACTGTTTGCTCTCACCATTATGATCTGTAGATAATATTTTTCTTTAATAATGAACTATTATAAAGTGTAAATTCTGTAGATTTGTGACTATGATTTGTACGTCCCTTGAGAGACCAATGCCAATAAATGGTGAAAGCAAATAGTGGCATAAAAGGCCTGCCATAGTTAAGTCCAACTTAAAGTCGATCTTAGTCTTTGTGAAACATCCCCCAGGTTTCTTTAAAAAAAAAGAAAATAAAAACAATGATTCCTACTGACCATTTCTCTTCTTATCCTTGTTGCTTTGTACAGATCAGTAACGAGATCATCAAGCGTTGCTGTAAAGACATCTCCTTAGATCGTCTCTTCGATGGCTGCGTCAAATCATCCATGAACAGTCTCCATGAGAGCATCGAGTGCTGTAAGCAGTGGAAAGAACAGTACGCATGGGTGAGTGTGGTTCAGTGGTTTGTGTCCTTGGTTTCAAAACATGTGGGTCCTGAGTCCAAACCCAGTGTTCATACTCTCAGAAGAGATTAGGCATATGTCTTACTTGACCCACATGTTCAGTAATGCAATATCTGGTAGTAAAAAGTTTCCTAGACAACTCTCGGCACTCAATGATACTTTGGTGCCCAGCTAAAGGTAGAAGTATCGTTTCCAAAGTAGATTTAAATACTGTCTGATATATGCAATTCAAGGAAACAGATTTGTGGGGGTCTCCATTTCTTTAATTAAGGTACAGTATTATTTGCTGACTTCGTGCACACTGAAATTTCTCAAATGAAAGAAGCAGTTTTGCACAGCAAAAATAAGAGGAGAGTTATTGAGGGGGGGGGGGTGGGGAAGCAACAGAATTTGTTAATCTCGTTTAGTTTGAGAGGAGAAAAAAACAGTCCCTCTGGGATTAGTAGGCCTGGGACCCATTTCACAAGCCTTTTTTCAATGACAAATGACAAAAATCAGTGACAAATCTGCTGAGAACCAATCAGAAGCATGGATTTCACTAGCTTATAACAAAGACTATCATTTGTCTGTGATGACAAGTTTTGTGAAACGGGCCCCTGAAACACTGAAGCACCCAGTAAATGTGTTCTTCTTCTTCGTCCTTTCTTGCAGATTCGGCAGATGCATCATCGGTTCTCATCAGATAGTTGGGTTCTGGATCAGAGCAGTATCTTTGCTCAGGTGGATGCCTTCGTTCAGAGGTGCAAGGACCTTCTGGAGGTAAACAAAAAAACTTATATTGAGTAAAATAAAACGTATATTGAGTAAAATAAAACGTATATTGAGTTTAAAAAAACGTATATTGAGTGTGATAATAAAACCTGGAGCCCTGCAGATGAAACATTGAAGGCTTGTTCACATATTCCCTGATAAAACATGGTGGGATTATTCTGTGTGTGTACGAAATGAATGGCAAGTAGGGATAAAAACGGTATTCACAATTTGCAACAGTGGTCCTGTGTGAACACATTTATGTGTTTGTTATAAGACGCGAAGATGTGAAGTGCTTACATTTGCTTTAAAAAAACGTGCAGTAAACCGCTGCATTTTACCAAAGCATGTGCAAATAATCCTTCAGTCGAAGTAAATGTCAGTGTTTTGAAAGATAGTCAAACATGATTTGGATGGTTCGGAAAGGTATATGTGTGACTTATCGCCAAAAGAAAATTTGTGTAACCATAATTGATCCAATGTAATTTCTACTTGTGTACACATACTTCTTGTAAATTTATTTTGCTCTCTAATATCAAGTTTTTGCAAAAGCAAAAAAACTGCACTGGAACTTTCTTCCTTAAAATCTTTAAGCCATTGATTTTCATATGACAAATATTCTTCTGCAGTCAAACAAGGATTTCTTGGTAGAAGTGTACGACTCTACTATCAAGCCATCAGCGAATATCACATATTCATTGATGCATCATAACATTTACCTTGTCACAGGTTTGCGAGTGCCAGATCCACTTTGCCAGGATGAACGACGGAGACAAGATACCCATGCCGACCTTTGCAGGTCAAAGGGGGCCAGAGGTCACGCGAGGACTGCTCGAGATCGAGGCAGCGTTCGCCAAGAATCTGCTCATCCTGAGGAACGTGAAGAAAACAATCTTGGATGTGAAAGCAACCTCGTGGCATGATGACTACAACAAGTAAGAGGATTCATTTTCTTTAAATTCAATTCATAATTTTTGTTACCCCTTCCACAGGGAGCCTTTATTAAATAATAACGTTCACATACTGAATGTATACAAGAAAAGATATATAAATGCAGAATTTCTCAATTATATTCTTGGCCATTCAAAATATGATAAGATAATACGTTTACAGATATCAGTTACAAATTGCAGTTCATTTTTAAAACATCTCAGATTTACTTGGCAAGTCCGTGTTGCAAACAAAACAGATCATACAGACACCAAATTGAACATAAAAAAATAGGAAAAATAACTTAAAGATGACATATGTATAAACTTAGTGAAGAGAGAAATCTAAATACACAAAAAGAAATTACAAACATAAACATATATGATATAAAAAGTGTCAAAAGCATCATATGGAGGAAAGATCCATTCAAGAAAATAACCCAGTTATCCAGTTCAGTTCAATTCATGTATTATAATGTACCATGTACGGACACGCTGAAAACAGCTATGCTAAGCTGAAAGCGTGTTTTTTAATCACTGTATTTAAATAAATAAACAAACAAACAAACAAACAAGTGACCCTAACCATCTTTTTCTTTCTTCTCGTATCTGACAGATTTCGAGCAGGAATCAAAGATTTGGAGGTCATGATGCAGAATGTGATCACGACGGCCTTCGAGACGGCCAAGACGGTGGAACAGGGAGTGGAACTCCTGGATGCCTTCCAGCATCTCTCGTCCAGAGAGGTGATATATATGCATCTCCTTATTCGTGGGTAAAGTAGTCACCCAAAGAATCAAAAGTATTTGAATTGATGCAAAATTCATATCATTGCAAAGCCTAAGGGGAAGCCTTACTGATAAAAAATAACAACTCCCCTGTTCAAAATATGTTTGGGGCCCACAGTAATCATCTCTCAAAAATGTTAATTTTGAGATTCAGATTTTCTCCCTTCAGCGGTCCTCCGTTGAGCGTCAAGATTTGTGACGTCACGTGCGAGACACAGCTTGCAACAAAGCATTTATAACGCCCCTCCATGATATCATATCTATATGATTTTTCAGCAAATTATTCCTGTTTTTCAAGAGAAAATCTTTCCATCCATATATAATTTTTTTTGTTTTTTGTTGGGGGGGGGGGGGGGAGAGAAGGGAAGGGGATAGAGAGGATGGGTTTTGAGTTCAGTTTATTGACATAACTCAGTTGATATGTATATTTTTTCAGTGAGTTTACTCTTCATGCTGTATCTCTCGTATTTAGGCTATCCGTAGAACCATTGACAAGAAGACTGTGGAGGTGTATCATCTCTTCAACAATGAACTCAACGCCGTCAAGAAAGAATTCACCAAGAAGATCCCGGACCTGGGCTTCCTCAAGCCCCACTATGCGGGCCAGGCTCACTGGGCCAGGTCCTTGAAGAGGAGGATAGATAGATGTATGGAGGTAAGGTGTAGATTTGATCTTGAAATGAAGGAATTTCTATGTTTGATTGTCACATACAGTATGAGGAAGGTTTTAGACCTGGGCTTGCTCAAGCCGCAGTATGTAGGCCAGGCTCTTTTGGCCTGGGGGGTGTTTCACAAAGATCCTAAGTTCAACTTATCTCTAAGTTGGACTTAAAAAATATGGAAAGCCATTAGCATCTTTGAAAATATTTTGTAAAAGTTATTTTGCAAGGCATTCATTGTTTATTGAAATCATTCATATTTTCTTTCATCAAGGAGACTTCATGTTCTGGATGTGGAATTAATAAAAAGTCTAAAATACTTGAATTTCTGCTTTTGAATATGTTTCATTTAAAGACTCCAATGGCTGTCCATAATTTTTAAGTCCAACTTAGAGTTAAGTTCTACTTAGGATCTTTGTGAAACACCCCCCAGGTCTTTAAAGCTAGTGTGCGGATGGGTCTGGTCGGTGGATGTGTGTGTTATGTTTTTTTTTTACAGACATGCATCGATCAGATATGATCATTTACGACTGGAGACCATCATTTAGTTTTGATAATGAAGTGAAGTTCTTATTTCCTTCTTTGTAAATATTCCCTTGTAACATTTAGATTTAGAATTTGATGATATATTTTAAAGATTTGTTGAAATGAAGAAAGAAGATGCTGCACCCAGTACTTCAGATTTTACGGTGAATTTGTACGAGTATTTCCTATAATCCCTTCAAATTTTTACCATCTCCATAGGTGCTCAACAAAGCCTACTTCTTGCCTAACATCGGGAGCGGCGCCGAGACCCGTACCCAGTACAGCCAGCTCAGCACTGCCCTGGATGAATTCATCCGGAAGACCTTCAACGAGTGGGCCGCTACCGTGGACAAGGAATCCATCAAACTCCTGGACAGCCCTCTCCTGTGCCGTAGCAACGAGAAGATGGGCATGCTGGATGTCAACTTTGACAGGTTAGTTTAATCTCTTACCCTCATTGATTAAACGCTTCCACTGGTGTTGTAGGATTTCAAATACAGGACCCTCATTTCTAGGTTCCATGTCATATTTTTGTCTTCTTGAAAAAATTAAGAACAAATCAAGGATCAACTTAAATCAAGATGAACAGTGTTAAAGAATTACTATGATTGAAAATTGGTTTAAAGCTATCTAATTTGTGATTCATGTTTGGAAAAAAAAAGATTAGGGGCACTCTAAGGGTGAAAGATGCTAAGAAAATGGAGTACGGGAAAATCACCTTGCCTCCCGCACTTTATTCATGAGGTTTAGGAATCATTTCTTCACTTTCCAAATCCTTTCAAACTGACTCTCAATCGCAGACTAATTAATGTAGAGAGCTGATCACTTCAGTTTTAATATGTATCTCTTTCATTAAAAATAGCCACTACTTTAGATTTGATACAGACAATTAGATCTGTCTTTGTCAGTTGATTGTCACAGTTGTAGTTTGATCCCTTCTTTTTGCCTTGTCCAGGAATCTGTTGAAGATGTTCAATGAGATCCAGTATTGGGAGAAGTTGATGTTTGAGATTCCTCACTACGTCACAGAGGTTTACCAGAAGAGAGAAGATCTCAGGAACCTCAGAGAAAACGTCCTACTGGTGGTCAGAGATTACAATAGGTTAGCATGTGTTTGTGTGTGTGTGTGTGTGTATTGGGTTTTTACAGACGTGTATCAATCCGATACGATTTACGTCTGGGGCCCGACCTTTAAAGTGATTCGGTAACATTGCGTCAGATTCTGAAACAAAATTCTGGATTTAGCTCATGCTACAATCATAATTAGAAACATTTAGGTCAGTCAGGAATCCCATGACTTTTACAAGCCGATCGCCTGTCTGATTATCAAGATATTTACGATTGGAAATCGAAATTTCATTTTTCGTTTTCCTAACAGTTTTTATAACACTACAGTCTATTGAGAAAAAAGAGTATGGTAAAACCGGTCACTCAAAGATATTCACTTTTTTGAGGCACTTCATGATCATTTTGAAGCGCAATTTATTTTTTTAGGGCTTCAATACCATATTACAGACCCTGATAACACGTAGGGCCATGCCTTTAAACGTCACCATCCGATAGACTCGCTTTCAAACCAGGATCCGTCTGAGCCAGTTTGTACGCGAAGACAGTGAGCTGCATGACCAAGAGAACATACTGCTAGACAAACTCATGTCTCCCAGAAAAACTTAGCAACCTCATTAGAGTCTTTTATATTAGCAATAAGTCACAGAAAAAAAGAATAACCTTACTTCCAAAAAGTCAACATTGAACATTTCCAATGCTGAAGACAAGCTCCCATCCTTTAAAAGTCAGGTATTTTTCACTCTATATGTTGTTGAAATAACTGTTTTGAAATAATTCAGCCCAGAGTTAAAATCAACATTTTAGTTCAGGATGGCAAGTTCAATGAGCTTGTGAACTCTTCCTATCTCACATAGCTCTCCATATCCCAATAATAGTGGTGCTCTATATCTTTCAGCAAGCAAATAATATGTTTGACTGGGAAGGGTACTTCCAGTGTAATTGCTCATGAACACCTAGGATATTTTGAAAGACAAGAAAGTTGTTTATTGTTTTCTGATAATATATATTTTTTTCCTTCTCCCTTTCAAGCTTTGCTGATTTTTATTGAGATTGTTTAGATATGCATTTATTAACATTCTACATTCATCAAGACTTTCTGAATTATTCAACGACTTGTTTGACCACATCAAAAAACCAAATAGCACTATGTTTGTGAGGTTACTGTTAATCGTATAATAACGTAATATCCACAGATATGTTCTCTCCGACTTCATGCTTACAGTATCTCATGTCTCCTTCCCTCTGCTATTTCAGAATAATAGCCGCCTTGTCCTTGGAGGAGAGAGGACTCTTCAAGGAACGGATACGACACCTTGACAAGAAGATCCATCCAGGCCTTACGAAGCTCACCTGGGCCTCCAAGGGTATCTCAGACTTCTTTGTAGCAGAGTGTAGATTGCATGCCGGCAAGGTACGTGTGTGTTTGTGTCTGTATTTGGGTTTTTCGCAGACGTGTATCAATCAGATATGATTATTTACGTCTGGGGACCGACCTTTAACGTCACCATCCGAAAGAAGTGACTCAGATTCACGCTTGCGTCCTCGGCTGAATCATTTTGTAACTTCCATTGTTAGCTGGATTACAGGCGCACGCCACAACGCCCAGTCTAACGTGAATGAAAACAGCATTTACATCCAAATATATATGCATGATAGTTTTAATTAAAGCAATGATATCAACAAACATCACATCGTTAAAGATGAAAGAAATCGGATGGTATCGAAAGATATGCTCAGTCAGATTACGTTCAGACATTGACTGACCCTATGGCCTCTGGGATTCTTTTATTGATATGGTAATTATAAAACTGATTTTAAAGAGGAGTATTCCATACATAACTATCAGGCAAATTTCTACAGTCAATCAACTATATTTGTTTAGCCCCAAGAATTGATAGTGAGTAGGTAATAGTTTAGAACAGTTTAACAATCAAGCAGTTCTTGATACTAGCCCTTTATAACTTTGATTAAAATATTCCTGTAGCACTGTAATCATTGGTTATATTCTTCAGTGTAAAGTCAATTCATGTCTGGTACAGTCAAACCTGCTTTAGTGACCACCTGTCTTCAAAGACCACCTGTTTACAAAGGCCACATTTGTTGTTTTCCTTGAAAATGGTTTCACATTGAATCATGTACTAAAATAACCTGTCTACAAAGAACATGTGTCTACAAGGCCACTTTTTGTGTTTCCCTTGGGTGGTCACTATAGAAAGGTTTGACTGTATAACTTTGTATCTTGACACTGCTGTCCAATGACTCCATTAATGTTTTATTTGCTTTTGTATCAGGTTCAAGCCATTGTGGACGACTACAAGATCGCCAACCTGACCATCTCGCGCAGCTGCAAGCGGATCAGCGAGACGCTGCTCGTCAAAATCGATGGGAAGCGCATCTACGAGGACATGGAGTTTGAGGAGGAGCAGAAGCTTCATCGGACCAACGCGACCAAACGGCTGCAGATGATCCACGAAGAGATCGTCAACACCATGAGACAGACCTATGAGGTGTTCAGGGCGGACGGCCAAGAGGTACGTAGGATTCCTGCAGAAATTCATCGGGGGGGGGGGGTGTTTTAGAAAGATCCTAAGTTGAACTTATCTCTAAGTTGGACTTAACAATTATGGAAAGCCGTGAGCATCTTTGAAAATATTTTGTAAAAGTTATTTTAAAAGGCGTAAAATGTGGATTCAAATCATTCATATTTTCAATTGTCATGGGAGATTTCATGTTCTCGATGCCTTATTTTTGAAAAGTCTAAAATGCTTCAATTTTTGCTTTTGAATATATTTTGTTTTAAGGCTACAAATAGCTCTGCATAATTTTTAAGTCCAACTTAGAGTTAAGGTCTTTTTAGAATCTTTGTGAAACATCCCCTGGATTTATAGAGAGCTTGATTATATACAGCATATGAAGATTTTAGGCACCCGACTGGTCGGAACTGCAGGCATGAATTTCACTACTGACTGCTGGGCAGTGTAGCACAAGGAATGTTGATAAATGATTCCTATTTAGGGACGACCATTTAAACCAAAAAACCCATTTATAATAATTTCCTTTGGAGCGTAGGTGCAAGGTACAATATCAAATGTAACTATTCTAGACAATTAACTTATATCCTAAAAAAATGGTATACACATTGGTAATGTCAGACAGTGAATATCGCTTATCATTTAGCTGCAGAGTCATTGCACAAAGCGGACAATGATCGCAGAAATGTATAGTATTCCACTTCTGAATGGGGAATCTGTCTTCATTTTTGTCTGCTCTAGGTTCAAGGTTACTGGCATCGTTACGCACAGAAAAAATCCTTACAAATTAGTAATCATATCGGTATTGCAGACAGTCACTTATCACTTATCATATAGCCGCTGAGTTGTTGCACAAAACGTACAGTTATTGCCGAAATGTATAGTTTTCCACTTCTGAATGGGGAAATTGTCTTCATTTTTTCTTCTCTTGGTTCAAGGTTACTGGCATCCTTACACAGAGAAAAAATCCTAAAAACTGAGTATCAATATTGGTAATGTCAGACAGTGAATATCACTGATCAAATAACCGCTGAGTTATTGTACAAAGCGTATAGTCATCGCGGAAATGTATAGTTTTCCACTTCTGAACGAGGAATCTGTCTTCATTTTTTTTCTCTAGGTTCAAGGTTACTGGCATCGTTACACAGAGAAGATGGACAGGATGGTGGAAGAAGCGTTCCGTCTCAACGTCAAGTGGTCCCTGCAGGAGCTCTCTAGGGCCATCAACGGGGACGGCAAGAGCACCCCTAACCCCCTCTTCAGGGTCAAAGTGGTCCTTGATAAGACAAAGGTGCGAAATCATGGAATATTTTTATGCAATAATGATGATAATGATAATAATGTCCTTTTTACCCAGGGTAGCCTCATCAGTATTAAAGGCCCACTGTACTACTTATAGCTACATGCGCCCTCTATATAACAAACAATGTCTAATCGGTGACGTTCGGTCCCCCATGATCCTCTTGTTCTTATGTTATTTGAGAGCTGTGTTGATCAGATAACCACCTGTCCAGTGACCTTGCATGGCGGTCTAATCCCTCCTATAAACTAGTACAGATAAGCTTTAATACTGATGACTGATAATGCTGTATTATCATTCCTCCCTAAGGGTCCTGCAATCATACGATTACTCTGGCTTATGTCACTTTCACTTACCCTATACATTCCTATAAACCCTATATAATGTTATATTTTAATCGTTCAGGGCAATTGCACAATTGTCGGGGTGTGGCTCAATATTGCTTTAGAGTCTAAAAGATATACTGGATGCCTAAACAGAAAGAGAGAGCAGTGAAAGTTTGACTGTAGAAAAATTTGCATTAAAGTCCT
This sequence comes from Strongylocentrotus purpuratus, assembly GCF_000002235.5. Lineage (NCBI taxonomy): Eukaryota > Metazoa > Echinodermata > Echinoidea > Camarodonta > Strongylocentrotidae > Strongylocentrotus > Strongylocentrotus purpuratus. Next base: position 11,410,775 of record NW_022145597.1, read on the forward strand.
TCAATTGGCAAGATGTTCAACACTTTAAATCACCATTTTTTGTATAAAGTTTAAATGAAGGAGGAAAATATATATGCATACTTGAACATGGTTAAAAGAGGGGAAAAAATTGAATATTGAGTGGAATAGTCAGCAAAAGCAAAAAGTCAAAGCCCCTAAAATGTAAAGCATTATCCCCCTTGACTTTCCTTATTCTGGCCAAACATCACACATCTCTATGTCATATGCAAATATCTCATCCGATTTTCTTTCCATCCAGGTTGAGTTCTCCCCCACTCTGAAGAACCTCGCACTCATTGTCATGAACACAAGCAGCAAGCTAACGGCTGCCGTGTCTGTTATCCAACGGTTACCGGATCTCCTGACCAGGAAAAGATCGCAGAAAGAGGTAGGGCAGACACAATGGAGAAGCCATGAAGGTTGACAACTATTGTTATTGTGTAGTGGTGGTTATTTTACCTGACTGCTAAGAAAGCATAAATGCTTGTTAGTCAGCAACCAGAGGACCGACGGCTTTAGGTCCTCTCCGAGAGACCTGGAGAGACCTGGTAATGAGGATTAATACCTTATCAAAGGGCACTAGCTCATCGCCTTAGGTTTCAAACCCGGGTCGCCGGATTACGAGACCACTGCTCTACCAACTGAGCTATCGTGCCTCCTCCAGGTTCAGTGGCTAGGCTAGGTGTTTGCAGAAATAGTTGCCATTTTAAGGAATACAGTAGGAGATACATGAAGGAAGTTGTGCCTTCTGGAAAGATGTCTACATAACAACATCAAAAGGAAAACAAAATTGAATTTCAGATGTGCCTGTTTTTGTATGATTCCTTTATTTTTGCTATATACATAATTTTGCACATCCCAGCCCAAAGTTGCATGAGTGAACATTTTGGTGAGGTTTTCAAGAACTATCAATTGTCATTCTGAATTTCAATATATAACGTGGATATAACAATAACATGGATAATTACACTTGTAAATCAACTTGATGAAGTTATCACATATGAAGAAGCTTATAAGTTTCCGAGATAATCTCTTTTGTTGGTTCAAATATGGGAAAGATACTTAAAGAAGAAGAAAAGCTGTACATGAACATGTATCAGAGAATCTGTAGTAACCATTGTGTACACTGACATAGTCAGCTTTCGTGTATTTGGGATGTATAACCAGAAAGGAAAATAAATATAAATCGTATTCCAATTATTTCTTGCTCTTTTCTATCAGCCCAACTATGTAGTAGTAGCGAATGATGAATATGAAACAAATATATAATTATGTTCTAATTATTTCCTGTCCTTTCCTCCCTTCCTAGCCTATCTATGTCGTAATAGAGAATGATGAAGAAACCAAGAAGATTCAGAAGAGTATCAATACCGGTATGCAAGCCAACGCTCAACATCTCATGACATACCTGGGTACATGGGATAGGTAAGAGAATGATTCGGTTTAGATATCTCAAGATGGATTGCCGTTTAGTCTACAACCAGTTTGTTCACTACCCAATTAGTCTATTCCCATATGGTCTACACCCAGCCATTCTACCATCCACATGGTCTAATAATCATTTCATCTACTTATTGTTTGGTTTAATGACCATTTAGGCTAATAGTCATTTGGTCTAATTTCAATATGGCCTAATATCTAATTAGTCTACTGCACATTTGGTCTTTTGTTCATTTAGTCTAATAACCAGGAAGTCTAACTTCCAATTTGTCTAATGCTCATTTTGTCTGTAGATAAAATGATTATCAGACCACGTGGATATAGTAGACAGGCTGCTTTTAGACCAAACAGCAATAAACCCCTAAAAGATAATTTTGCCATACCCCCATTGTTATGGATCAGTATGATGATCTGCAAATGAATGACATGCTAGAAATTGGAACTTTCAAATTTGCCATTAAATGAGTTTAAAGCAGTGTGTTACCAATCCATTTCTGGTTTATCATGGCAAATACTCTTTATCCTTTGGTGGAGCATGACATTTTTTGAAAGTTAGTCTTGGTTTTGTAGATGGAATAATAATTTTTCTATCATTTTCCATTATGTACACAGCTACCGTGAGATCTGGGAGGTCAACAAGGATGCATTCATCAGAAGATATCAGAAGTGTGAGCCCCCTGTCTCATCCTTTGATGCAGACATTGGAAGGTAAGATTGTTTACTCTCAAATACAGGTAGCTTGATAAATAGTTTTATTGTTTGTTTTACCTTGGATGCTAAGAAAGTTGGAGTACATTATTTCCTGCAACTGCTGGGAAACATGCACCTAGTTCAAAACTTCTGAATCTAAATTCTCCCAACCATTTTTTGAATTTTCCCAACCGTTTTTCCTTGAAAAAAAGACATAAAAACAGGCTATAAAAAATCTGTCAACACTTAAATGTCTGGAATGGAATGTAGAGCCATTTTATTGCTTTGTGAGATTTCCATTCACTTAAAATGTAATTAAATTGTAATAATATAGTTGGGAGAATTAAGAAATCGATCGGATCAGTTTTTCCCAATTTGTACCATGAATAATGGTCCGTTTTCGCTCAAATTTTCAGATTATCTTTAATTGTACATCTAGCATTGAAGTCACTGCCTTAGCACCACTATCTCTCATCTGAACAATGTTACAAAGTCCCTTTAAAGACTACATTGTTTGTTTCTCCATGAAATATATATTGAAAGCAACTTTTAGATAAAGACTACAAATTGTACAAAGATCACTTTTCTTTTTTTTTCTCTCAAGCATTCTTTATATAGGTTTTAATGTAGAACAGTGCTTAATAAACCAGTGTATAGTGACAGAACAAAATTTATCCACTAAATCATACTTTCACCTTACAGATACACTGAAGTGGCTAACAATGTCCAGAAGGAGGAGACTGTTCTCAACATTCAGTTTGTCATGCTGGACTGCTCTCCACTCAAGTTTGCATTACTGAGCCACTGTAATGAGTGGCAAAATAAGTTCACCACTCTCCTCGCTGAGATGGCCAGCCAGAAGCTGTCTGACCTTCATAAGTTCCTCAAGGAGAACCAGGAAAAGTAAGAAATCATAGGAGGAATGTTTTGACATTTATTTTTAAAATTTGAATTGTCTTAGTTATTACCCCATTGCCAGCAGGAACTGGATATGAAACTTTTTTAAACGAATGCATGTTCAAGGCATCATTTAAAATTGTTAAATCTGAGATGCACGGCCCTAGGTGTTATCAGTGTCTGTGATATGGTGTAATATTGAAGCTCTTAAAAAATTGCGCTTCAATATGATCAAGAAGTGCCTCAAAAAAGTAAAAATCTTTGAGTGATCGGTTTAACCATACTCGTTTTCCCCAATAGACTGTAGTGTTATGAAAAACATTTACATTTACATTTACTATTTACATTTACATTTACATTTACTTTTAAAATTACATTTACTATTTACATTTACTATTTACATTTACTATTTACATTTACTATTTACATTTACTATTTACATTTACTTTTTTCATTTACACTTACCATTTACATTTACTATTTACTTTCACTATTTATATTTACATTTACATTTACTATTTACATTTACAGACTGAGCAAGCCTCCACAGACACTAGATGAGTTAGGCGACAGCTTAGAACTGTTGGAAGAGCTTCAGAAAGACCAGTCCGGAATCGAAGCTCGCTTCCCTCCCCTCTACGAGCAGTTCTCAATCCTAGAGAAATACGACGTCCCTATCCCAGATAACGTAGGTGGCTTTGGCTGTAATGATGTGAAAATTCAAACTGATATGGTGGGGTGGTTCGTTCACTTGACTTTCAATCTAAAGGTTGGGGTTTTGCATCCCAGCCTTGCACCAATGCCCTTTGGCAAGACAGTAATCCATGTTTGCTACTCTCCATCCAGGTGTAAATGAATGGAGGAAAGCGCTAAGGACAAAAAGAGAAATTAGTGTTTTTGTATGTCCATGACAAATAGGAGTCCATGCACACGTCACAATCCACTGACCAATTGCCAATTTGAGATTTGCATAAATGTAGTGATCTCAGTTCTCTAGCACTTTCTTATTATTGATCAGATTTATTAACTTTAGCCATTCTGTTTCTCTTATTTGTGTCCTTTATACAAATCAACTCATTACAAAGGCAGGGTTGCCAATTAAAATGGAGTCGATGATTGGGTTTGTGTCATGGTAGTGGCGATCACATTTAGTAAAACAAAACAGGTCAAACTAGATACCATGATTCCAAAGTGCATCAGGAGACGCCTATATGTCAGTCTTAACATCCTACTTTGGTATCGTCCACATGTAGGTCCGAGCCACCCTGGACGACCTGGGGAACGAGTGGGTGTCCTTCCAGGAGTGCCTGATCGACAGCGACGTCATGCTCAAGAAACACAAGGAGAAGTTCAAGACGGGTCTGATCCACTCTGCAGAAGAGTTTAAGAAAACCTCCCATCAGACCCTGGAGGACTTCCAAACAAGTGGTAAATAACTTTAGGCGAGGCGTCAAAAATATCGATACCAGCAGGCTGCCGCCTCATGTATTGGCGCATCGAGGCTGCAATTACGGCCGAAGCCTGGCTGGGGCAATTATTTTTCACTTATTAGCCCAGCCGGCTTGCGCCAGGCTGGGATCTGAGGCTCGGTTTCCATTCGAAAGGCGGCAGCCGGCGCATGCTTTTGTTCGGAGACCATTATGATGACATCATGAGTTAATTGAGGGTCCTACCGCCAGCGGTAGCCGGCTGAGCTAATTAAAAAAATGCAGCCAGGACGCACAAGTGCAGTTAGCTGCCGCTGGCTGGTATATTTATTTTTGACGCCTCGCCTTACACAGCTTTACACAACAAATTTACAGTGTATGCACTTGGAGAGCAAAATAATTATTCTGTTTTATTTACTAAATATGTAAAGCGCTTTGAGCTTGTTTATGTAAAGGCGCTATATAAATATCAATATGTACGTATGTAAAGCCTTGAACTATTGAACAAGTAGATAGCTAGGTCACATTTTTCTCTGTGAAGTGGTTCAATTACTTTGTTTTTTAGTGAAGAGGATTAGGGTTCAAATCCGAGCCTGAAACCTAGAAGACTTCCAAACAAGTGGTAAATGTCTTGAACTATTGAACTTTGCAAGTAGACAGGTCAAATGTGTCTTGGTGAGGTGGTTCAGTGACTTTGTTTTTTAGTGAAGAGGATTAAGGTTCAAACCCCAGCCTGAAACCTGAAAGACTTTCAAACAAGTGGTAAAGCCTTTAACTATTGAACTTTGCAAGTAGACAGGTCAAATGTGTCTTGGTGAAATGGTTCAGTCACTTTGTTTTTAATTGACCCTTTTGCAACAATTATTCTATATTTTGTGGTTTGGCTCAATTACAAATCAGATACACAAGTAGAAAGGGCAATTTTTTTCCACACACTGCATCCATTTTTGTTTAATGACTATATTGCGTTTGATACCAGGAACTTTAAGAAGGAAAATAAGTTTTAAAATCCCTAACTTGGCAACAAGTTGAGAGATTAAAAATCATTGTTTTTCAACCAAAACTGGCCATTAAGAAAAAATTAGCAACATTCTCGCCCGTGTCTATTGTTTCTAGAGACATTGTATTTCATTCTATCCTTTTAGTGATAAAAGAAAAATATTATTGTTCCCAATTCGAAGAACGATATGTAATCAATTTAGCTGTAAAAATAAATCCTGTCCTGAAAGTGTTTTCGCAACACTGATGTGGCAATCCTTCCTTCTAATTTCTGAACTGACTTTGAACCTTTACATCTGCTTCTAATCTATCAGGTCCGTTCAGCAGTCAGATGTCATGTGACGATGCGCTGGTGTCCATTGCTGCGACCAGAGAAAAGGTCACTGACCTCAAGGCCCAGGAGGCGACCATCAGGCGAGGGCTGAACATCTTCAAGATTGACCAGCCTCCTTCCAAAGAGATCCAACAGCTAGATAAGGTAAGAAATACCCCCTTGTCTCTCAGAGAGTCTTCGGATGAGGGAAAAGTGAGATAAGGACTTTAACGAATGGGGGAATGGATGGAGAAAGGCAAAGTATTACATAAGGCCTGTTGGTCATAAAACTGAAAGCTAATCCTGGCTATTGACAACTGTTATTGGGTTAAAAGCCAAACAGTGTAAAATTCCCAATAGAAGCCCATTCCTATGCATCTTTTAGATATGCAAGTCCAAAAATTAAATGCAAGTCCTAAATAGGCTATCCTGATTGGTTAGAAATAAAGTTGCACTTGATTTTTTTTTTTTAATGAGTTTAAATGTGACTTTTATTCAAGAGGCCCCAAGTCAAGTCTGTTTAGCCTAAAGTTTTCAAGCGTAATTGGGACTGCAGACATTGAATCCTCTTGAGGATCAAGATCCAATGGATGGCTATAGTTGTGGTAGCTCAGCTCACACTCTAGTGATTAAATGTATCTTTTAGTTGTTTTTTTAGGTTAATTTGAGCACGGCATAATCTCCACCATAAGGCCTACACTAAAGTGAATTTCCTTTCTAAGTTGAACTGAGATTTGATTTGAAATATTTTCACTTTATATTGTAGTGCAAAGTACATCTAGTAACCCATTCATTGACACATGAGTTATATGAATTATAATGTAGAAAATTTTCATAGCCTCGCTTTCCATATAAGTCTCAGAGACATGCAAGAAATGTTCATCCTAGTTGTAGCTGTTTACCTCAACTGGGTTGAGTGGCAAATATAGATTAATGTCATGCTACAGGACATTCGTGCCAAGGCAGGGTACCTTCTGGGCCCTGTCTTACAAAGAGTTGCGATTGATCCAAATCACAAGTCCTATAATCAATTGCAAGTTTGCAGTCTCTTATCTCTTGTGTACATAGTTGCGATTGATATCAACTCTTTGTAAGACAGGGCCCTGATCTCTAGTCCATTGACTGATCTACTAGTCGACACTGATAATAAGATATATTCCTTGATAAATTCTTATTTGATAGGACTTGGACTTCATTGAGAACGTTTGGCAGCTGACTAAGGAGTGGGAGGAGCTATGGAACACGTGGAAGGTGGGCACATTTGCATCACTAGTTACCACGGAGATGGAGATGACTGCCGGTCAACTCTTCAAGAAGCTCAACAAACTCAGCAGAGAACTCAAGGTGAGAGAGCTCGTCCGTACACCCTGGAGATTGGTTCATACATGATGCCAAAAAGGCTGAAAGACTATCCATTTGATGTGTAAATTTTCTGTGTAAATAAAGGTCATAACTCTTCAAACTAAATGTGCACTTGAATTCATCATGGCAAGTATGTAGAGTACAAACAGACATAGATACCTGTAAGGTTGACGCCTTTGCATTCAGTGTACAATAGAACTTTTCTCTTAGTGTCAGTCGAGTCAGGTTTGGCAAGAAACACAAAGCATCTCCTAGGTGATGTGAAGAGGCTGATGTTGGATTTCGATCCTTAGACGCAGTAAACCGCCGCAAAAAGCCTCCATGTTTTTTTCTAAATGTGTAAATGAATTGCAACTGCATGCAACAAGTGACTTCAGCATATTCACCCAGCTCTGTGTTATAGGATACAGAAAAGTATATTTAACTTTACGCTGGCGTTAAAAAAAAAACAGTGGTTTTGCCGCACCATATCTGAACATCTAAACAAGCCTTAACAGTCAATATCTTAACACCGTTCTGCTTCTCAAAACATGATTTGTTTATTATGTCAGGACTTTTGTATAACCAATGCATAGTTGTAATTGTCCCATAATCAGTTGGGATAAATCTAAAGACTTACCTTAATACCTTAAATCATTCTTTGTTTCTGATCAGGACAAAAGCTGGGAGGTTGTGGATTTCTCCAAGAACCGTGTGGATCAGTTCCGCCGTACAATGCCTCTAGTCACAGATCTTCATAACCATGCCATGAGACAGCGTCATTGGCAGCAATTGCAAGGTAAAGAACAGAGACACCTTTTTTTTTGCTATTTTACTTTTACTTATTTGAGACTGGATAGTGTGTTAAATGTTATGAACTTAAAATATTGCAAAGTTGTAATATTTCTGGTCCTCACCATGTAAAATGTTCGGATACGTAAGTGGTTATTTCACCCAGTTATCCATTTTCAGATATTAGCTGTTGCAACCAAGTTCTAATTCTGAATGACTCTGAAGAAGTGCCAGAGATTTTAATGGGATTTCTCTCATAAACTTTCATCAAACTCTGGTAGAGAGGAAGGTCCTACAATAGCATGATCAGAGTTTAACAAGCTCATCACTTTGGGTGGTAAACCAGTAGGAGCTAGTATATTGTAAAAGTAGAAATATTTGCGGTACATTAATTTTCGTGGATGACGCGCTAAGATAGGCAAGCACGAATTTCAGAACTCGAGAAAAACATAAGCATGACTTCTTATATGAGTTTTAAACGGGCTGAATTTAAGAACCACCGAACATGTTTTGGGGTAGCTCTGCACGAAAATTAAATCATGCAAAAATAACAGCGTTTACAGTAGAACGTTTCAATTTTGAAGTTATACCAACTCTAACTTCCTAATTTGCCCTTATTTGTACAGTAGTACGTTTCAATTTAGAAGTTTTACCAACTCTAACTTCCAAGTTTGCCCTTTCTCTTTTGCAACCCATCATCATCAGATGAGCTCGAGAAGACGTTTGACCACACAGCTCTGACTGTGGTAGAGAGAAAGTTCCAATAATAGCATAGATTTCCATGACAGTATAATGGGATATAATTGGAGCTCAACACGCTTTTCACTTTGGGTGGTATGTCAGTAGGAGTATAGTACGTTTCGATTTCGAAGTTTTACCAACTCCTAACTTCCAAATTTGCCCTTTCTCTTTTCCAACCCATCAGATGAGCTTGAGAAGATGTTTGACCATACAGCCGATGAGTTCACACTTGAGAGGATCATCGTGTAGTACGATTTGATTTTAAAGTTTTACCGACTCTAACATTCTAACTTGCCCTTTCTCTTTTGCAACCCATCATCAGATGAGCTGGAGAAGACATTTGACCATACAGCTGATGAGTTCACACTCGAGAGGATCATTGAGCTAGGATTCGACGCCCACGCCGAGAAGGTGTCCGAGATATCTGGTGCAGCCAGTAAAGAGTTGGCCATTGAGCAGTCTCTCTCAGGGATCAGAGATGTATGGGAGGAGACAATCCTCGATGTATCGCCCTACAAAGACAGAGGCCATTACAGACTAAAGTAAGTTGGCCATGTTGGCCATTTTGTTAATGTTGAGTGGAAGGCAATGCCCAGAAAAGCTTGATAATTGCTTACTTGATTTTGTGTCATATGGGTAATGTTGGTTGAAAATAAATAAATGTTTGATTCTTGGTTTGGCTAAGCTGTAACGAACTATTTAAAGACTTGATTTTGCTCTACAATCTTCTGGAATCTAGACTGCCTCATATCACTCCAGCTGACATTACTTATAATCCTCTAGATATCTTTTGGACCAGTTATAAATTCGGAAATTTTTTGCTACTTTGGTATTAAGGATAATCTTTAAGAATCTGTTTAGACTGACTCACCTTTTCATTCACAATTGCATTTATTTTTTAGCTTCCATTAACCTTTGACCTCCAATTCTCACAGAGTTACAAATGAGAATTTGATTCAGCCGTCCCAATTGATCATTTAAACTGCCATTAACCTTTGACCTTCCTTTAACCTTTGACCTCCCACTAACCCTTGACCTTTCATTTTGCACAGAGCCACGGATGAGGTCTTCCAGGTCCTTGAGGACAACCAGGTGACCCTGTCAACGATGAAAGCCTCCCGCTTCGTCAAGGCCTTTGAGAAGGAGGTGGACTACTGGGAGAGGACCCTGTCGCATATCCTAGAGGTCATAGAGATGACCCTGACGGTCCAGAGACAGTGGATGTACCTTGAGGTAGGGGTTCAGAATCTTCACATGTGAATCATCCTTCACCAAACTGTACTTTTACATGCATGATTGATAGATTGATTGGTTGGTTGGTTGGTTGGTTGGGATAGTTGGATTGGTGGGGAAGTTGGTCAGTTGGTCAGTTGGAAGGAAGGAAGAAGTGCAAAGGTGTGATTGAATTGAACTTGACAAAATAACGGTTTATTTTGGATCTACATAAATTTATTTTGCTCAATATTATTCCAAACCAATTTGAGTCCATCTAATTGAATATTTTGAAGAATTTCTCACTTCTTGCTAATGTTTTATGAGGGGAATCATTATTTCAGACACCATAACGTAACTCTACTAAGCATATGGTTGATATCTCAGCCTTAAAGGAAATTCCCATTTTTATTTTGTACCTGTGTAGAACATCTTTTTGGGTGAAGATATCCGTAAGCAGCTCCCTCGTGAGTCAGCGGAGTTTGACAGCGTCAACGCCAACTGGAAGATCATCATGTCCAGGTTACACAAGGACAACAATGCTCTACGTGGCACACACCATGAGGGTAAATATATGAAAAGAATTCTCCCATAAGCATTGAATACAGTTTCTAGTCGATTCTTATCTTGGACGGTTGGTAGGTTTGTTTGTTTTACCCGACAGCTAAGAAAGTATATGTTTACTTTTAAGTAAGCAACCAGGGGACAGGCGGCTTTAAGTCCTCTTTTAGGGACTTGGAAATAAGGATTAATCCCTTAGCATAGGTCACTAGCACATGAAATTGGTTTCGAACCTGGGACCTCCTAGTTACAAGCCCACTGCTCTACCGATGAGCCATCACGCTTTAATCTGGTTGCAGAAAGAAATCAGTGGGCTATTGTGTTTGTAAGTGCGATAGGTTCTGACAGATTTGTATAAGCCAGATCTTATTCCCCAAGGCAATGTGTTTAACATATCTTTTTCATTCTGTTTAACACACAGGTCTACTGAAGATGTTAATGAGAATGGAAATTTTTAATAAGGAAAAAGGAGCTTTAAAATCTTTAAGTTGGCAACACGTTCAGAGATTCAAAATCATTATTTTTAATCTAAATTGGCAATTTTTAAAACTTTTTGCCCACATTGTTTCCCATGTATATTGTTTCAAAGACATTACATTATACTTTAACAATGTAGCAATAAAAGAAAATTATGACCGGTTCCAATCTGAAGAACAATATGTGATCAAGGTAGCCCTAAAAAATAATTCCTGTTCCAAAACGGATTAACATATCTTTTCATTTATGTTTGATATGTAGGTCTACTGGAGACGTTGAATGAGATGAACAACAAGCTAGAAGAGATCCAGAAATCTTTGGACATGTACCTGGAGACCAAGAGACAGATCTTCCCTCGGTTCTACTTCCTCTCGAACGATGACCTCCTAGAGATCCTTGGCCAGTCAAAGAATCCTGAAGCAGTAAGTTGAAACAAGGCTAAGAAACAATGGCTAAGAAAATCCTGAAATGGAAGAATGAATTTCAAATTGTCCACAATATCCCAACAAACCACCGAAACCCACAGTGTAGACAGGTGCACAATTGTAAAAGGCATACATGACTAAGGGAGGCAATACTTTGGGTCAGGGAATGAGTTCTTAATTTATTATCAACTGTGAAGGTGTTTGATCTGAAGGTCTTTCACTGTTAACGCATACCCCAACTTATGAACACAATGTCATTTTTTGGCGGTGAAATGGTTTATATATCATAAATACTGCAATCTTAGTATTTGAATCTATTTTTTTTCTTCCACCCCCCCCCCCCAAAAAAAAGGGGTATGTCATCCAAGATTTTGACTACATCAGTTGAGTTACACAAACAAAACGTAACAATCGGAGGTGATATTACTAGCATACAAAGATCATATATTTTGTTTCTCATTGCTTTAATTTATTCATTTTCTTAATATTTCTCTCTACCTTTTTTTATTTTCTACAAATAGGTTCAGCCTCATCTGAAGAAGTGTTTTGATAACATCAAGACTCTGAAGATGCACAAGATGGGTATCACTCAGAAGTTTGAGGCTCAAGGGATGTACTCGGCTGACGGAGAGTATGTGGAGTTTGGACACCCGGTTCTCCTAGAGGGCCCTGTTGAGGTAAAGCTATGAGGGATGTATGAATGGTATACTGAAAAAGAGCACCTATGAAAATATTTTATATTGCTAGTATTTCAATGCTCATCTGTTGTTAGATAAGTTGTAGTAATAGTAGTAATAGTATTGGTGGTTATTTTACTTGACTGCTACAAAATCATAAATGCTTGTTAGTAAGAACCAGAGGACCGACGGCTTGAGGTCCTCTCCGAGGGACCAAGAACAGTTATATTACAGCTAAACAGTTTTTCTGACTTGAATGATTAGTTTAGATGCTTTTGGGTTGTGAGTAGTGAAACTACATCTACATCTACTAGAGATGACATCAAATGAACGTATTAGTAATAGGCAGCGTGATATGGAGAACGTATTAATTAATTAAATAATGACTGAATGTGGGGAAAGACAAAGATTTGCACATATATTTATACCTTCGTGAGTACTGCAATGTACGTAAGTTGAGTTTCATCAAAATGAAAATGAATGTATGAATAAACAAGCATTACTATTAATACAAATTCATTGAATCGATGAAGAATGACTGTTCGAGGGGAATAAATGTTCATTTCATGTTAATCATTTTTATCAATAAAAGATTTAATGTGCTACCGTCACTATACTAAATTCATTTTGACAGGCATGGCTGTGTGACATCGAGAGGACGATGAGATGGACTTTGAAGGATATCCTCAAACAGTGTAAGATCGCTCTGAAGAAGAGTCTCAGCAAGAGAGACAAGTGGGCCAAGGAATGGCCTGGACAGGTAAGATCACCTCATGTGTAGATAATTTACATTGTATTTACCAGATATGTGTAGATAGTTTACATTGTATTTACCAGATGTATGTAGATAGTTTACATTGTATTTACCAGACATGTATAGATAGTTTACATTGTTGGATAGTTTCTGCGCTTTATAAATGTACTATTATTAGGTGGTCTGTTATCAACAGACCACCTATTGATTTCGTCAGAATTTTCTTTCTTCTTTATTATTATTATTATTTCTTTATTTTTATTTATTTCTTCACTTTTTTGTGTGTCGGATAACGTAAGATTGGTTATGTCAATTTGATTCAATTTTGGCACAGTCATAGGTCATTATCATGAGACGTGACAGGAACAGTTTTAAGGTCATTAGGTTATCGTGACGTCATCCAGGCGCCATTTTGTGAAATCACGTTATCCATCATATCTTCATGATGCATCAGCAAAGGTCATTCATATTCATATCACATATACTTTAGGTTAAGAGTCAACAGGTCATGTCATCAAAGGTCACATAAAGGTCATGACGCGCGCGTATGTGCGCGTCAAAATTTAGAATTGCTCAAAATCACTAAACTATTAAACGAGAGTACGAATCAGGTCATTTTAAGCATTTCAACATTTTCCGTCCGTAAGTGTCCCCGCGCGCGGTGTGCGCGCTCACAGCGCGCGGAAAAGGTCAAATTCAAAATGTTTACATGATTTGGATTCCTCTTAACGTAATTGACAATTTATATTAATTTCAGTCACTCTTCATATTTCATAAGGCCGTGAGCGTGCGTCATAGTTCAAAATCCGCGCGTACTGCTATGGGCAATATAGTGCAAATTTGATGAAAAACATGCCATTTTAAAAATCGAAATAGCTCTTCAGATAGTCCATTGACCCCCAATTTTTATATCATGGTTGGAGAAAGCATGAGTTGGAGATATGATTTCATACCACCCTGACTCGTACAAAGTGAAATAAAGTCATCATATTGGCATCTAAACTCAAACAAATGTATTTTGTTGATGACGTCATTTTTGTCTTTGTTTATTTGAGATTATCTCGCTTATCGGTGATCGATTTTCTCTCAGATTTTGATATGTTGTAGCTGAGATAATTCTCTACCAGAAATATGCCATTTATTTTTCATTTATCTGACGTTATCATAGTAAAATATTCGATTAAAGGCGACAATGCATAATTTGTCATATTTGCGTGTTATGTCTATGGGAGGTCACTTTTTTTCAAAACATGCATCTGCCTGACAATGTGTTTTGACCAGTATCTCGGTTATTATTCAACAGTTTTCTCCCAAATCTTAGTATGTTGTAGCTGAGACTATTTGCTATCTAAATATTTCCTCATTTTTTTTAATCAGTTGTCAAGATAATGCTAATGCTCATCATCATCATTAACATTATCGTTTTTATCGTCATATAACATTATCATTATCATCATCATCACCTTTACTATCATGATCATCACCATTTTCATCATGATCATCACCATGTTCATCATGATCATCATTGTTTACATGTCTATATAACTTGTCCCATTCTCAAATCTATCATAAGACTTAGACAGACCACCTTATTCGTCTTCGTGAATTAAATTAAATTCTAGTTATTATTATTATTATTTACTAGACATGTGTAGACAATTTACATTGTATTTACCAGACATACGTAGATAGTTTACATTGTATTTACCAGACATATGTAGATAGTTTACATTGAATTTACCAGACATATGTTTATAGTTTACATTGTATTTACCAGACATGTGTAGATACTTTACATTGTATTTACCAGACATGTGTAGACAACTTACATTGTATTTACCAGACATATGTAGACAGTTTACATTGTATTTACCGGACATACGTAGATAGTTTACATTGTATTTACCGGACGTATGTAAAAGTTTACATTGTGTTTACCAGACATATGTAGATGGTTTACATGGTATTTACCAGACATATAGTTTACATTGTATTTACCAGATATATGTAAAAAGTTCACATTGTATTTACCGACATATATATTATTAATAGTTTACATTGTATTTACCAGACATATGTAGATATTTTACATTGTATTTACCAGATATATGTAGTGAGCCTGTATGCCCTCCTTTGTTCTTTATAGATGTTGATCACATCAAGTCAAATGCAATGGACAGCTGATGTCACTAAAGCACTGGCCACTACCAAGGAAAGAGGAGACAAGAAAGCACTCAAGAGTATGAAGAAGAAACAGGTAAAAAGATATATCTAGCTTCAAATGCTGATGCTTTGCCCTGGGCCCCGTTGGTTAAAACTTACCACTGACGGTAACTATGACATCAATATTAACTACCATGGCAACATCATTAAACAGCTGATCTTATCAAGGTTGCCATGGAAGTTATCAATAATGGTAAAGGTACCATCAACGCTACGTTTTATGCAACTGGCCCTGATCACTTGAAGCTTCTTATCATCATTCTTTTTCTATTACATATGTTCACAACAGAAATATGTAAGAATGAATGTGATTTTAATCATGAATAATTAATTTCTAATTCTATATCAGTGTTAATTTCCACCCATCCTACATGGTTTTCTCTGTTTCTGTCTGTATGTTGACAGTTTTATCTTTGCACTAAGAGACATTCATTGATGTAGATGCAGCTATTATTATCATCATCACCATTGATCCTCATTCACGATTCCTCCTTCCAGATCTCCATGCTGAACAAGTTCTCTGAGATGATCCGGGGCAACTTGCCCAAGATGGTACGTGCCAAGGTGGTCGCCCTGGTGACCATCGAGGTCCACGCCAGGGACGTGATCGAGAAACTGATCAAGGCCAGTGTGAATGATGTGACGGCCTTTGAATGGCTGATGCAGCTCCGTGTCTATTGGGACAAGGAGATCGATGACTGCGTGGTGAGGCAGACTAACACTCAGTTCCAGTATGGATATGAGTACCTGGGCAACTCTGGACGTCTGGTTATCACTCCATTGACTGACAGGTAGGTTTGAATTGAATGGGGGAACTGAACTGAATTGAATTGATCCAAAGTGAACTGAACTAACCAAACTGAACTGAACTGAAGTGAAGTTAACTGAACTGAACTGAACTAACCGAACTGAACTGAACTAACCGAACTGATATGAACTGAAGTGATATGAACTGAAGTGAACTAACCAAACTGAACTGAACTAAGAGGACTGAACTGAACTCACTGAACTTAATGAACTGATCTTAGCTAACCATGAGCTGGTTATAAGCTGTCCCAATGTACTAAATGAGTTTAGATGAAAATGACCTGACCTGCATGATCTGTCAAGAACTGACATAAACTGACCCGCATTGCATTGACTTGATTTGCACTGAAGCAAAGTAAAGTGAACTAAAATGTTCTGATTTTAATTCAATGACCTTTTTTGATCAATGGAATCAAAATGAACTGAACTTAATTGTATGACTCAAATGAGTTGGCCTGAACTGAGATGAAATGAATGGAATGAAATGAACTGATTTGAACGGCATTAATGAATGACCAAGTTGAACTGGAAAAAAATCACAGAACTGAATCGATATAATATGAACGATTGAACTGATTTGTACTGAACTGAATGAGAATAATTACCAAAACAGAGTTAGACTGAACTAAACTAGAATTTTGCAACACAAACTCATCTTATCTCCTCTCTCGCTTCTTTTCAGGTGTTACATGACCCTGACCACTGCTCTGCATCTCCACCGTGGTGGTAGCCCCAAGGGACCGGCCGGTACGGGCAAGACCGAGACCGTCAAAGATCTGGGCAAGGCCCTGGGCAACTACGTCATCGTGGTCAATTGTTCAGAGGGTCTGGATTTCAAGTCTATGGGACGGATGTTCTCTGGTTTAGCTCAGGTTAGAACCATAGGATAAAAGCCAAAAGATCGATCAGTAACTCTGTATTACAGGATATGAATTACATGTCCCCGTAAAAGTGACTCAGTAACATTGCCTCAGATTATGAAACAAAATTTGATAACACTACAGTCTATTGGAAAAAATGAATATGGTAAAACCGGTCACTCAAAGATTTTACTTTTTTTGAGGCACTTCATGATCATTTTGAAGTGCAATTTTTTGAGGGCTTCAATATTACACCATATCACAGACACTGATAACACGTAGGGCCATGCATCTTAGATTTAACATTGTTAAACAATCCCTTTAAAGCCGTTGGTCCCCTGATTGCTTACTTACAAGCACACACATGCTTTCTTAGCAGTCAGGTAAAACAAATCAACCAACCAAACCATTCTCTTTTGTGTAGACTGGCGCCTGGGGTTGCTTTGATGAGTTCAACCGTATCAACATTGAGGTATTGTCCGTGGTGGCCCAGCAGATTCTCTCCATCCTCTCTGCCCTAGCTGCGGGGTCCTCTCGCTTCGTCTTTGAGGGGCGGGAGATCAACCTGGTCTGGTCCTGTGGTATCTTCATCACCATGAACCCTGGTGAGTTGAAGGGTTAAATATTACTTAACAGAATATTCAATTTTGAAAATAAACCGGTGATTGGTACGAGATCAAATAATAAAATTAAATAGAGACATACAGAATCTATTTATCCGTTCCTTATCAAAATAAAGCACAAACAATGATTGTTATTTAATTAAGGCCAACATTCACAAAGGAGGTTTGAATTTAACCCATGGTTTAAATCTTCATTTACCTAACCCATGTTCGAAAATTAGTGCAAAATAAGCCCGACACAGTCAGAGCTCCGTTGTGAATTCAGGCCTTAGTGTTTTTCCATTACCGGTAGTTTACACGGTTTATGTTGAGTTTAAGATTTCTAACTCATTCGCTTCTGCCTATGTTCACGTATGTCTTTTTCAGTGCTGCTCTTTGATAAATAAATCTAATTTGAATTGTAGTAAAACTGATGTAATAAGAGTTGTAAGTTAAATTTGTATTGACTACTGCAGTAAGAAAGAAGATTTACCTCCATTTGATTACCTTAAATAAATTTTAAAGTGCATTTCCCTAAATTGCAAGTAGAAAACGCAGCTTTTTTCAAAGATTTGTTTTCCTCTTTGTGCTTTTCTGCCCCACTCCCTTCCACCCTTCTCTCTTTATCGTTTTTTCCTCTTCATTCGCAGGATACGCTGGACGTTCCGAGTTGCCAGACAATCTCAAATCCATGTTCAGACCTATCTCTATGGTCGTTCCTGACTCTGCTATGATTGCTGAAATCATCCTCTTTGGTGAAGGGTTCAATAATACCAGGGTAAGATAGATATATATTTACTTCATCCCTTTCATTTTAAATAGTTTTCATTTTGTGGTAGTTTTTTTTAAGGCTTTTACTGTGGATGAATGTTGATGAATGAGACTTGTATGGCGCCATTTATCTGTTTCAAACATTCAAAGGCGCCCGCTCCTCCAGTAGTCATGGACTACACATTTGCTTGAAAAAAATGGGTTTCGAGGCCTTACTAAAAGCTTTCTAGCTTGTCGGTGTCCAGGGATAAAAATCAACGTTCAGACCTATCTCTATGGTCGTTCCTGACTCTGCTATGATTGCTGAAATCATCCTCTTTGGTGAAGGGTTCGGGAATACCGGGGTAAGATAAGATTTAGAATGGTTTTCATTTTGTGGAAGTTAGAATTTTTAAGGCATTTACCTTGGATGAATGAGACTTGTATGGTGCCATTTATCGGTTTCAAACATTCAAAGGCGCCCGCTCCTCAAATAGTCATGGAGTACACATTTACTTGAAAGAAAAAAATGGGTTTTGACGCTTTACTAAAAGCTTTCTAGCTTGTCGGTGTCCAGGGATAAAAATCCATGTTCAGACCTATCTCTATGGTCGTTCCTGACTCTGCTATGATCGCTGAAATCATCCTCTTTGGTGAAGGGTTCGGGAATACCGGGGTAAGATAAGATTTAGAATGGTTTTCATTTTGTGGAAGTTAGTATTTTTAAGGCAATTACCGTGGATGAATGGTGATGAATGAGACTTGTATGGCGCCATTTATCTGTTTCAAACATTCAAAGGCGCCCGCTCCTCCAGTAGTCATGGACTACACATTTGCTTGAAAAAAAAATGGGTTTCGAGGCCTTACTAAAAGCTTTCTAGCTTGTCGGTGTCCAGGGATAAAAATCCATGTTCAGACCTATCTCTATGGTCGTTCCTGACTCTGCTATGATCGCTGAAATCATCCTCTTTGGTGAAGGGTTAGGGAATACCAGGGTAAGAGAGACTTATATTTCCTTATTGCAATTCATTGCAAATGTAAATGATTTTTAGCTTGTGTTAGAGACGTTTTTTAAAGGCACTTACAGAGATGCCAACCAACGAAATATGATTTTGGCTCTTGAAAATAAAACTTTAAAAAAAAAACATATAATATAAACAATATAAACCGTGGAATCATATAAAAACATGTACAAGTAAACCCCAACAAATCTTTTCTCATTAAAGAGCAAAGATCTTACTTGCCCGTTCTTACCAGTAAAACATTTTTCTGACATATTACTGGCCCTTGTTTTTCTGAAGTGAAGTATATGAATGAGCCTGTGAAAGAAGTGCTAATGATGTACAGTATGGCCGCTTGAAATAGGAAGTTGCAATAATACACAACTCCAAAATAGACTGAACTTGATTTTCAACCGATTGACTTAACATCAAATATGATGTTCGAAAGCAGATGGCAATTAACCTTCCTTCCAACTCTGCGCAGGTCAGTGCATGCACAGATATGATACTGGGGAAGACGATAAGACAAGGTTTTTTTCTAGAGTTGCATACCGTATTTGCCGGCGTAAGGGCCGCAGTATTTTTGGAATAGAAAATACCAAAAAGTCGGGGTGCAGCCTTTGCGGCGAAAGAGTGAACAAAATAAAAAAATCAAGTCAAAACCAGCATGAATTTGGTACAGGACATTTCAACACATCTTACCAACAATTTTATCTTGCATTGTTGGCATGAAGACGAATTTTTTTTCCCTCTTTGAAATGTCAAAGTTGGGGTGCGGCCTATGCGGCGCTGCAGCCTTATCGCCGGCAAATACGGTAGAATAGTGCTTACTTTTTGTTGTTGTTTAATAGCATTGATGTTTATAATGAAATACTGCTTGTCTCATCTTAAACAGATTCTGGCCAAGAAAGTCCACACTCTGTACTCGCTGGCCGTGCAGCAGCTGTCCAAGCAGGACCATTATGACTTTGGTTTACGTGCTCTCACCTCTGTGCTGCGCTACGCTGGCAGGAAGAAGAGGGGATTCCCCAATCTCCCAGATGAAGAGGTATGGCGTGCAGTTAATATGTATGTTGCAAGAACAAAGAGATCAAAAACCAAATTTATTAAAGAGCAACGATCTTGCCAGCAGAACTTACATACATACATATAGATATGCCAGTTAATAAGAAGATAACTTGAAATAATTGTCATTTCTTTCATCTTTCATTTATTTTATTTCATTCTCGATAAAAAACAGAAAAATATGCATCTATAAATATGAACAATTTTGATGCAAATACACAAGTACAAATTAAATTGGAAAATGAAAAGAGAGAATTAGAATAAAGCCTGAGAGGCCTTGTGGGGTAAATTCCCACAAAGAAAAATGTTAATAGTTTGCAGAAATATTTTCAGTTTTACTTTAAACATATAACAAACACAACAGAAAAAACAAGTACAGTATCAGAAATATGTAGATAAAATAATCAGATTATTGCGACTGATATAAATCATTCATATTCAAGTATGAGATGATCTTTAAGTTTTTTTTTAAAAGCGGATGTAGTTGAGCAAGTAAAAAAATATTTAGGTATAGTATCCCATATAAGTGGTAAACTATAAAATACTGCAAA
The DNA here is from genome assembly GCF_000002235.5 of Strongylocentrotus purpuratus. Taxonomy (NCBI): domain Eukaryota; kingdom Metazoa; phylum Echinodermata; class Echinoidea; order Camarodonta; family Strongylocentrotidae; genus Strongylocentrotus; species Strongylocentrotus purpuratus. The sequence goes on from NW_022145597.1 coordinate 11,431,380, forward strand.
AAGGTAGATTTGACTTTTCATATATGAAATATCTGTAAACACTCACTCACTTCTTTTGTTTTTCTAGGTGCTTTTGTTGGCCATGAAAGACATGAACACTCCCAAGATGACCACGAATGATCTGCCTCTCTTCAACGGTATTGTTTCTGATCTCTTCCCTGGCATCGATGCTCCGGTGATCGAATACGGAAAGGTACGTTCAGATTAAACCAAGACGTGAAAAGAGAACTCGTTGGCCCAAATTCAAAGGAGGTTTATCTGAATCGATGGTCTAAACCTCCACAAGCGTAGTATGCGCGTGTTCTCATGTCCAGTGGCCAATAAGACTCTAACGATTACATGCTTATATATGCTAATTCAGTCCATCGTGGATGTTTAAACTACGGTTTAGACCACGGTATAGATTTAATGTCATTTGGGAACTTGGGCTACTGGCGTGTAGGTGGTTTTGTTATGTGTACTCCATTTCATGAATGATGAAGGAATATGTAGAGATTAGGGCAAGATCTAGACATCAATCCACATTTACCACCCAGGTGTAGAACGTGAAAGGAATTTATTTCTTGAATGCGTTGAGCACCTTAGAGCAGCAGAGTAATAATAGCACTTTGTAAAGTAGGTGCCTTTGTTTTAGTTGTATTGTTAATCGCAAAGAGAGATTGCACCGTCTATTAGTTATGCACTTTATCAACTCATCTTCTTTCTCGTTATAATTATCTTTTTCTTTCTCAATACCAGATGAAAGTGGTGATCGAGTCAGAGCTGGTCAACGCTGGCCTTCAGCCCCTCCCATCATCCGTCCTCAAGGTCATACAGCTTTACGAGACCAAGAACTCCCGTCACTCTGTCATGATCGTCGGTAAGACCAACAGCGGGAAGACGACGTCGTGGCGTATCCTCCAGTCGACGCTGTCCAGGCTGAAGAAAGAAGGCGATGACACCTACAATCTTGTCAAGGTACGGAATTCATGAAAGGGATTGGGTATCTTTGCCTCAGATTCTCAAATAAATCCTGGATTTAGCTGATGCTGCTGTTATAGTTTTAAACCTCTAGGTCAGTCAGGAATTGCCATGACATTTACAAGCCAATCGCAAAATTTCAAAAACTGTTTTCCCCACAGTTTTTAGAACACTACAGTCTATTTTTAATTTTTTGAAGCACTTTAATATTACACCATATCACAGACACGTAGGGCCGCATCTCAGATTTGAAAAACTGGATCATTGTTAAACAATGCCTTTAAGCTAACTTTGAGCTGCTGGAGCTGTATTCTGAAAACGATGTTATCTTTGATGTTAGGGAAAATGAGGTTAATAGAGATAACACATCCAAATTGCACAGAACTTACACTTACAACATGTGCTTGCACAGATGTCTCTTTTGACTAAGTGCAAACACAGCCAGCTAAGTCCGGACATTAACCAATGTCTTAATTGTCCTAATTTTGATTTGTTTAGACAATGAACACCATTTTGCTAACGTAAAATATAACATGATTTTCAGAATAACACTCCGGTAAAAGAATAGCATGTCAATAAATATAGGTTCTAAATTGATTATTGATAGTTTTTCATGGAGTAGATAGGGTATTTTAATCAGCAAAATATAAACAAACTCACAAAAGCTTGCTTTGTATGCCTGCATAATAAGTAACCATCACTTGCGCATCAAAACTACATATTATAGCATATTCAGACTACAGAAAAGTTATACGAAACTAGTATAAAGAAAACGTTCAAAGAATCATTGTATAGCGAAAGGAGCGTTAAGACTAGAAAAAAAACATTGTTTAAAGAAATGAGGAAAACTAAATGTGAAGATGTCAATGGACATGACAGCTGACTAATCAACAGTGCGCACTCACAAGGCCCACACAGTTATACGATTTTTGTTTGATATGGCGTTCAGCTAGACTATAGCTGGAACCTGATTCTTTATCAAGTTTTCTTTTGAAACGATGCTCAACCAGGTGTTTTTATTTTATGAAATATAGACTAGGAACAATTTAATTTCTCATATACGATGGATTCTGGTAGTTTTAACATAGAGTCTAGATTACAACCTTCACATTTTTAGCTCATCCATCTCAAAGGGCCCGATGAGCTTATGCCATGGCGTGGAGTCCGTCCGTCCGTCCGTCCAGTTTTCAAAATGCTTCTTCGTTATTTTTCAACCGATTTTGATTCTGATTGTTTCTTATGATGGGGCTAGGAGGGGGATTTAAAACTTCTCCACAGAATCGTGAAATTCATTATCTATGCTAATTTATGCAAATTTATTCAAAATCACAAAAAATTATTCTTCTCCTTCATTTCTCGACTGATTTTGATTTGGTTTGCTTTATCTGGAAGAGCTAACTTTGGTACACTAAACTTCTACACAGAATTTTGAGATTTTGCTCAATTGATTAATTATGGTATTTTATGCAAATTTATTCCAAAAGTAATTTAAAAATCACAAAAAATGCTTCTCCTTCATATTTTTGACCGATTTTGATTTGGTTTGCTTTATCTGGTAGAGCTAAATTTCGTTTACTAAAAATCTACACAGAATTTTGAGATTTTGCTCCATTGATTAATTATGGTAATTTATTCAAATTTATTCCAAAAATAACAAAAAATGCTTCTTCTCCTTCATTTCATTTTTAAAGTTTTGTTCCTTTAGTTTCTATCTAATCTTGTACAGCTAAATAAAATTATGTCCCTTCCAGGGTATCAAATTTTAAATTTTTGACCAGTTCAAAAGTGTACCACATAAAATTTACGATATTTGTTGTTGCGAGATGCGGATGAGCGCTATGTCATTGACGTTCTGGTTATCTTTCTTTACTCATTACTTTGCTGTTTTATTTTTTTTCACTGATAAAGGATAATATTTGTAGTGTTGAACACTCAGTGGAAGTGTTTGCTAGATTTAAAAAAAATCCAATGACTGACCATCGACTCCTTTTGTTTTTGTTTGTAGGAGTTTCCCATCAACCCTAAAGCGCTGTCTCTAGGAGAGTTGTACGGAGAGTTTGATCTCAACACAAATGAATGGACGGACGGGGTCCTGTCTAACGTTATGAGACAAACTTGTGCTGGTAAGTGTCTAGAATATTGGATTGGCATATGTGAGCACTTGTAAAATGGCACCTGGCCGGAACCCTCCCCAGGAAGCGGAGCGTGTGCACTAACATTGCGTAAGCAATTAAATCAAATGACCGGGGTAATGATAATTACTATGTAAAGCACTTAGAGGTGTAGTATTAGGTAGAATACATATGTGACTGATATGATTATTATTATTATCATGGGGATGGTGATGGTGGTGTGGGAAATGATGATGATGATGATGATGATGATGATTATGAATTTGGCTGTAATGTTGCAGATGATGATCGTGTGATGATAAAGTAACAATGATGTTGATGATGAAAACAACCATGACAGTATTAACAAAATAATTGTGTTTAAAATATTGACATTTGCTAAAAATTATGGTAATGATGATGGATGATAATGATGATGATGATGATGATTATGATGATTACAATGAGGAAGATCATGGTGGTGATGATGATTATGACCATGACGGCGATAGCAATGATGATGATTATGAAGATAAATTTGTTTAAACATTTTTTGTGCAATGTAAATAAAGGGATACTGAAAATGTTAACAATTGGGGTTTTACCAAAGGGTACTATTTTTCTTTTAAACAATCCTAATCAGTCATACATGCTTTATTAACTAGTCCCTTCTCTTTCTTTGACTTTCCCTGACTCACCCAGATGAGAAGCCCGATGAGAAATGGCTACTCTTTGATGCTCCCGTCGACACCCTGTGGATTGAAAGCATGAACTCTGTTATGGACGACAACAAGGTCTTGACTCTCATCAACGGTGAACGTATTGCTATGCCTGACCAGGTAGGTGGAAAAACATCCATTCCAAAGGGAATATTTATAATATGTATAGTATTTCTGTTACAGTGAAGTGTTTGGAGTACCGTAAGGATCTAGGTTTATCGTATCTGTCAGATGATTAACAGCTCTCTGACAACTCGAAATCTAAAGCTTTGAAAATCGCAATTTGTCGAGCTAAACACGAGCTATCGACTTGATGGTATCATCTCATGTGGAGTGTGCATATATAATGACTTTGCATTAATTAAGAAGCACGGCTCATCGCCTCAGCTTTGCAGGCAAGCTGATTGTTCTACATGTTTTGTCGTCACCGTAACTATGGTGATTCTGATCCCTGTTGACCCTTAATTTGGGAGGGGGACGAAAATGAGGTTTTAATCTGATTTTGTGCAATACTGAAAGGGAAAATATTTTTAATTCCTTTATGTTTGTATTCTACATCCACTCAGCTTTCTATTGATATAAAGTTGTATTTTCATTGGATAGGGTCTTCAAGCAGTGCGACTTTCTCTGCCAGCAGAGTGAAATGACAGATGTATTGCAAAGCCCACTGCACAGGAGATGGTCCAAATGTAGTCCTAATTTGGAACAAAATACAATAGAATTTCATATGGACATTTAAACATGTAAAATTCTAATAAACTTGAATGGTTGTATTAATAGTAAAAAATCAAATGAAGGATGCATGGGGAGCCCTTAGGCGGAGGAAAGGCCAAATTAACTCTTGTATCAAAGTGACGCTATCGTCATATGCAGAGTATATGTAGAGTGTATAAAATGATTGAAAAGCTGATTTTACAGATTTAATTGGAACACAATATGAGCTATTCAAAGGAGAAGTAGAAATTGTGTTTAAATTTTCCACCAGTTTCATAGTTATGTAATATTGTGATTCTGTTTGTGTATCAGGTGACCCTGCTGTTTGAGACTGAAGATTTAGCGGTAGCGTCTCCTGCTACTGTAAGCCGTTGCGGTATGGTGTACACCGACTACGCTGACCTCGGCTATCAATCTTACGTGACCTCATGGCTCTCTAAGATCAAGGACAAGGTATGAAACTTGATCTCAAATCTTCAGCTGATTTTCGTACTCCTTTTGTTTTCTCTTTTGAACGACCATCGTTCCCCCATAGACAAGATCATAGATGGTGTGCCTTGAGCATTTATTTCAGGTGGATTTGGCACCTTACAAATCACATATATGTTATTAGATAGTAAGCAAATAATTACCGTTGGTGAAGGTGATGGGACAAACTATCACTTCCGAGGCGATCTGGGTGTAGCTATCTTTCCGAAGCGAAGCTGAGGAAAGATAGCGTATACATTCTGATCGACGAGGAAGTGATAGTTTGCAATCGCCTGAAACCAAAAGGTGGTTATTTGCTTTATATTCCACATCTAAAACAATTTAACTACAAAAAGAAAAGGACGTGTATGCATCTACATAAAAGACACCTAGGCCCAAATTCACAACAAAAAATTTTAAGTTTAACCCAACCACTTGAAGGTACGGTGCGCGTATGTGTTTTATTTAATTGCGCTCATTGGTAATGCGCGCTTAATTACGGCTGTTTTAGTGCGCTTTTGGATAATCTTCAGTGAAAGTGCATTGCTCTGTGTAGATAGTACCTCTATCTTCAGTGAAATGAAATGAACTTTTTGCTTCTCCCATCAATAATGGGCGAACTATCTTTCATCACGTGATTTACTTTTGACCAATCGTAGAGCAAGATTCTTAGTATGTAGAATATAACAGATATTGTTTACAAGGTATCAATTTAGAGGGAGAGGGTAGTTTTCCTTATGGGATAGTTGTTTGGCTATGCTTCATAATACTTTCAAACCTGTTTATAGCGACCGTCGAAGGGAGACACGATATGTAGAATATAACAGATATTGTTTACAAGGTATCAATTTAGAGGGAGAGGGTAGTTTTCCTTATGGGATAGTTGTTTGGCTATGCTTCATAATACTTTCAAACCTGTTTATAGCGACCGTCGAAGGGAGACACGAAAAGTTGTCTTTGTAGACAGGTTCCTTTAGTACATGTTTCAACGAGAAACCATTTTCAAGGGAAACAAAAAATGTGGTCTTTGTAGACAAGTGATCACTAAAGCGGGTTCGACTCTACTAGTCTTTGATGTAAAATAAGTGAAAGAATATCAATTAATGCTGTAAAAATGAAATCTTTATCTGCATAAATGGGATCTTTGATTAAGATCTGTTTTTTTTGTTTAATTTGCTTCAAAGTGTAAAATTAATGATATAAAACATGTCTAGGTACTGTGTTACAAGGGTTGCAAATCTTTTATTTAGCATCAGCATTTGTCATTGGATGTTGAAGAAAAAAATTTGTAAAAGTACACTGATCAAATCCTTCATCATTCTGTCAGCCACTGTTAAAATGTAATGTTATTGTGTTAATCCACATACGTTTGCTACCATTCCTCTTCAATAGCAACAACAAGACATCATTCAGCACCTGATCGACAAGTACCTGATGAAGATACAGGACTTCAAACGTCACAACTGCAAGGAGCTGGTCACCATCTCAGAGCTTAACGGAGTAGCTTCCTTCTGCAACCTCTACTCGGCTTTGGCTACTGAAGAGAACGGGGTAAGCTAGTAAAAAATAATAATTATAATAATGATGTAATAATCTGGATTTACATGTATGTAGCGCTCAATACAAAATAATGTTTCTTAGCGCTTTACAGATATTATTGCACCAGTCATCGGGTTCATGCACGCACAATGTGCACCATCTTTACTCCCTGGGAAGTAGTCCTACCATATGGTCATCGTGATGACCTTTGGTAATTACGAACACAAAGGCTTTTGTCATCTTATCAGGTCCCCATTTCTCTCCTGGGTATGGAGTGGCAAACGTAGAGTAATGCCTTGCTTAAAGACATTAGTGCCGTGTCAGGGATCAAACCCACAACCCACATTGGTAAACTTTTTCAAATTATTAACCTATACCCTTTGAACTTTGACTCTTCAGGTCAACCCAGCTGACAAGGACAACTACGAGCGTATGATAGAGCTCTGGTTCCTGTTCTGTCTTATCTGGTCTGTTGGCTGCACCGTCGACGAGGACGGCCGCAAGAAGCTTGACAACTACATCCGTGAGATTGAAGGCACCTTCCCCAACAAGGATACGGTTTATGAGTACTACGTGGACCCTAAGGGAAAGAGCTGGTCTCATTGGGAGGACAAGCTCAGGAGTGGCTGGAGATATCCAAACACGTGAGTTGATTTTCTGGATTTCTAGCTGTATACCTTGGTAATACACGTCACGTTAACGAAATACACAACGTACGCTTCGCTAAACCCTTACTCGCGGAGACTGTTTTGGGAACAAATAGGCAAGGAATACGAAGGAAGAGATGGGAAAGTGACATCCTAGTAGGCAGTACCTTCCAGAAGGCATATAGAATTGCACAAGATAGGAAAAAATTGTTTGATAAAATATGTTTGTGAAGCCAAGGTCCTTAGGGACATGGTGACAGCTTACCTTACCCTGGTAAGACTGCAAAGAAGTTATCAGTTATGGTTTCAGGATATCAATTTATTAATTAAAATTCATAAAGTGTGATTGCACATGTGTTTGGACACCATTAGCAAATGTTGAATGGGTCAAGACATATGTAATATATGAGTTCTTTTTGTTAATTTATCTAGCTGCATGGTACCAGCAATGAATGATAGATGCAGTCTTTTATGGATGTGTGTAGAACTTTGTCTATTATATAAGCAGAATAATTGTAAGGGAAGAAGCTCACACAGTTCTGTATGATTCACTTGATCTAAATTATAACTCGTCCATATTCAATTTTTACCCTCTTGATCTTAAAGGCCATCTGTATTAGTTTATATGAGGGATTAGACCACCCTGCAAGGTCACCAGAAAGGTGGTTATCTCATCAAATCAGCTCTCAATTAACATAAGAAAAAGAGGATCATGGGGGACCTACAGGCACCGATTAGGCATTGGTTGCTATATAGAGGGCGCAAGAAGCTATAAGTAGTGCAGTGGGGCTTTAATATAATGTTGCTTACTGATGTGAGAAATATAAGCATTCTTTCTTCAGCCAAAGGAAGGGTCATTCGGTAGAATTTAAGAATGATAAATTATGGCATCTATCCCTTACCCCTCTTTCCATTCTCCCGGCAGCTCGCCCTTCTACAAGATTATGGTCCCCACCGTCGACACTGTCCGTTACAACTTCATCATCCAGGCCTTGGTCACACGAAAGAACCCGGTCCTTCTCGTAGGTCCAGTCGGTACTGGCAAGACCTCGGTTGCCCAGAGCGTGTGCTCGAAGCTTGACCCTCAGTCCTACAGCGTGCTGACCATCAACATGTCCTCCCAGACCACGTCCAACAACGTCCAGGATATCATTGAGAGCAGGGTGGAGAAGAGGACCAAAGGTGGGTGCTATCGAGCTTTTCCAGAAGAGTTTCAGGGTGTCCAATAGACATCCATTTCTTTTTTTTTCAATTCAATTCAATTCAAATGAGGTTTTATTCAAGACTTGTCAAAAAGTCCAAAGACTAAAAATGCAAGTCTACATCAAACATACAATCATATAAAAAAAGCATTAAAAAACATATATATATATATATACAATGTATATATATATACATATAAAGAAAACCTAGCAAATGGGAAAAGATACATAAAAATGAATACAAGTTTACATCAAAACATCAAAGCAGTAGAAGAAGTCTAGTGATTCCAAAAGAAAATCTGATTTACATGCACTCAATAGTGGATGGTATTTTTAGACACCCTACTTTTCCTTATTGACATCCAATTTTGAAATCCAAGTTAAAGCCTTATGCCCAGATTACATTTGCTCCGGGCGCTGTACGATAAATTGGTCTACAATTTTTGGGGCATCGTAGGAGGCTACATGCTGCAATGTTTGTGTTTACATTACGTACGAGCATCGTGCCATTAGAGAGCTGCTTTGGTAAGATAACCACCTGCCGGTGACCTTACAGGGAGGTCTAATCCCTCCTGGCCAAACTAGTGCAGAGGGGCTTATATTAAGTTGGTTTTAATAGAATCAGAAAAATAGGAAAACATTTTAGTTAAAGTTTGAGCAATATCCGATTAAGGAATGGGATGTTTTCATAGCTCGTTTAAAGAGAGTGCAGCATGGCAAAACTAAGTGTCTTTCCCTGGCCTGGTTCGGGGCCAATCGAGTATAATACGACTACGGGCGACGCGACTGCAGCATGATCGCAATCACATGCCTGCACAATACGCAAAACTGAAGCGTGAGGAGAACTTCAGTCTGTTTCGCGAACGCTGACTATGTAGAGATATAGTCGCTGACTACCGTTAATAAAGTCCTTTCATTTACGTGCAGTTGCCCAAAAGAAGACCTAGATGGCGTTAACTAGTATTTGCCAAGCTACACGGCCTTTAATTCTCAAGACATTGATGAGATCTCCTCTTCCTGTGTGTCTATCTAGGTGTGTACGTGCCCATCGGTGGCAAGAAGCTGGTGACCTTCCTGGATGACTTCAACATGCCTGCCAAGGACACCTTCGGCTCTCAGCCTCCCCTGGAGCTCATCAAACTCTGGGTGGACTATGGCTTCTGGTACGACAGAGTCAAGCAGACCACCAAGTTTATCAAGGTAAGGTCCCAATCCCCAAAATGGTAGAACATTTGTGGTACAGGGATCTCAGTTTTCAGGCAATATCACAAATTCAGGCCCTGGTGAGTTATTTTCAGACCATAGTTTAGGCTTTTTTGTGTACAAAATAGCTCATTCTAGGTGATTTTCAGGCCCTCTGATCAATTATAACTGGCATCCCTGATGGTAGTCTACATGTATTTCAACATTTTGAGAAGAATTTTCTTCAACAGTGCACCCTTTTGATTTTCTTAATTGTTTTTGTTATATTATATTTAGACATTTTTTTCAACCTGGAACCATTGACCATGTTTGAATTTAATAATAAAAATAATATTAGGTATTTTTATAGCCAACATATTCACCATGCAAGGTGCTCAAGGCACTGTAATTTTACCCATGAGGGCCCTGCAATCATATAAGAATATATGAATGATGAAACACAATTTATATTGTATTTCTACCATCCTAATCCACAGGGCATGCAACTGCTTGCATCTATGGGTCCACCAGGCGGAGGTCGTATGGTGATCTCCAAGAGACTCCAAAGCAGGTTCAACCTTATCAACATGACATTCCCCAGCGTGAGTACAACACTCCTCTTTAGTATTTTAGTATTTACAAGCATGTAAATGCTTTCTTAGCTGTCAGGTAAAATAATCATTTCTTCTTCTTCTTCTTCTTCTTCAAGATAATCTGCCTCCTTCAATACTGAAGATTCTTACAGATGCCGTATATATTCGGCCTGGTTAAGGTGTGCAGGTGGACCACTACACAGGGGTTTCCTCCTACTCCTATATGATCAGTGCAGTGGGTTCTTAACGTGCAAGGGTGGTGACTCTCCTGATCACAGGGCCTCCATTTAACGTCCTATCCGAGGGACAGAGTGTTTTCCACTTAACATAGCCTGCATCTATGAAACAAGGGGAGGGGCACCTTAACACACATCTCAGGCTTCAGTCATTCGACAGGCAGATGCTTTACCGACTGAGCCAACTCTTGGGTCTATCAAATAAATTAGTCACTAAAAATGTGAATCATTCTGTTTGATGCTTAGGACTCCCAAATCAAGCGTATCTTCGGGACCATGATCAACCAGAAGCTGCAGGACTTTGAGGAGGACGTGAAGCCCATCGGAGACGTGATCACCCAGGCCACTCTAGAGGTCTACCAGAGCGTCGTCCAGAGGTTCCTGCCAACCCCTGCCAAGATCCATTACCTGTTTAACCTGAGGGACATCTCCAAGGTGTTCCAAGGCATGCTGAGGTCTCACAAGGACTTCCATGACACCAAGGGGTCTATCACCAGGCTCTGGATCCATGAGTGCTTCAGGTTTGTCTGTTTGTTTGATCGTTTGTTTTTTATTGCTGTAGTTTGTTTTTCTGTCTTGAGCTTGTGTCTCTGTCTTCTGAGGCTGAGGTCAAACCATGTTTTACATTCAAAGAGCAGAAAAGTGAAATTTTCATTTAGTATATGTACAAAACGGATAAAGAAGAGTGAGGGTGTGACATCATCAACTCACGTATTTGCATATGATACACATCACTGTTTCATGAAATTGTGCGAAACTTTAAAATTCCATAACTGTCTAATTTTTTCATCCAATTTTTATATACTTTCACTGTTATGTTCATTTAACGTTCCTCTATTTATTCAACTCAATATGCAAATTGGCCGGACGTGCCCTTTAATGACAGCATTGATCCTTTAACTCAACACCTTCTCTTCATTTGTCGCATATTACAGGGTATACTCCGATCGTCTTGTGAACGACCAGGACATTGAGGGTTTTGTTAACATCATCAGCGAGAAGCTGGGAACGCTCTTTGATCAGACCTTCCATAACATCTGCCCCAACAAGCAGCCTCCAATATTCGGTAAGAATTCTCTCCATCTCTCTCCCTCTCCTTTCTTTCTCACTCCAACTTTAGAATTCAGTTAGAGCTTTTTGCTATGTGTTTTACCCTTAATTGAAGACAGCTCCCTATTAGGTGTTGGAGGCCTTGATTGGCAGGCATACGATTTTGATACTCAGTCATCGTAAGCTGCACATAAGCTGTATATAAAGACAATAATAATATATTTAATGCGATGTGTAAATTGCACATTACTTTGGATCAACAATGCGAGGTCACATTGATTATAAGTAAGTTTTTAACTTAAATTCGGCTTACTAAAATAAAACACTCTAATCTGAATATGAGTTAAGACATTTTACTTAGCTAAGTAAAATGCTATGCAGAATGCTGACTTAAAGGCCATCTGTACCACCCAGGGAGGTCACTGACAGGTGGCTATCTCATCAACTTAGCTCTCAATTAACAAAAGAAAAAGAGCATCATGGGGGACCAACAGGCGCCGATTGGGGAAGTTTTCTGTATAGAGGGAGCAAGTAGCTACAAGTAGTACAGTGGGGCTTTAATCCACACACTGAATTGAATACGGCTCCTGTTTACCAGACCCCCATAAGATTCTCACTTTCTTAAATCTTTGTTGCCTCCAGGTGAATACATGTCCAATTTGGAGATACCCATCTACGAAGATCTTCAGGAGTTCCCTACTGTCAAAAGATTTATGGAGGATGCTCTGGACGACTACAATGCCACACCAGGCGTCGTCTCGATGGATCTGGTGCTGTTCAGGGATGCTATAGAGCACGGTGAGTACAGCCCCCGTTTCTTCTGCATTTGGGTCCATATATGGTATGGTATGGTATTTATTGAATCATGCATTGCAGTTACATATACTGAATTGCACATGGATATACATTGCACTTTAAACACAAGTGTACAATTAAAACAGTATCATTTACCTAATTGTAAGTACACATATATATCACATGTTTATCCTTACTTTTGTACCATATGTAGAATAAAAGGAAAAATATAAACAAGAAGGAAATGGGGAATATGTACCTTGATAAAATATGAAAGTGAGGAAGAGAGAATAAGAGACCGAGAGATATAGTGAAGAAAGAGAAAGAGCAGGAAAGATAGAGAGATGGAAAAAGAGAGAAAAAGAGAGAGAGAGAGAGAGAGAGAGACGAGGTAAAGAAGGGGGAAGAGAGAAAGGGGGATCTTGCCAACAATTTAAAATTACATACAAATTGGCAATAGTGTTGAGCAAGGCCTCTAGCTCGTGTTGTCACCTCTAGATATTCAAGGCAGCATTGCTCAGCAAGAAGTAGGCATCGCTAGGTCTTGTAGTCTTTAAAGATCTTTTGAATGACAATTTACTTATTGCAGTCTTTGAAGAAAAAAAATATTGTAACATGTTACCAAGATGGTTTTCAATACACATCTGTCTAAGGTATCAATTTTTATTGAATGGGCAAAGCAAAATTAAGCAACTCTAACTTAAAAGTTACGTACTTCTTAAATTTTTGGCTACTTTCGATGTCATTATATCCCAAATAAAATAATTATTTAAAAAAATTAATAAATGGATTGTGTATTGAGGAGGTGTGTCACAAGCTTTCATCACTGGCCAAGAAGGATGGAATCTAGGCAGTCCTGAGAGCACGGTTCTATTATGTTACTCTTGTACTGTAATTACGTTTAGTTCACTTTTTCTAATTCTCTGACTCATTTGCCTTCCTTTCCGTATCCAGTTTCCCGAATCATCCGTGTGATTGGTCAGCCCAGAGGCAACATGCTATTGGTTGGTATTGGTGGGAGTGGTCGTCAGTCTCTCACCCGATTGGCTGCGGCCGTCTGCGACTTCACCACCTTCCAGATTGAGGTGACCAGACATTATCGCATCATAGAGTTCAGAGACGGTGAGTGAGTGAATAGATGCTGAACCAGTATGACCTTTAAAGCCCCTCTGTACTAGTTTGGCCAGGAGGGATTAGACGTCCCACCATGGTAACTGACAGTTGGTTATCTCATCAAATCAGCTCTAAATTAACATAAGAAAAAGGGGACCTTGGAGGATCACCGGGTACTGCTTTGGCATTGTTGGCTGTATAGAGGGCGCAAGTAGCTACAAGTAGTGCAGTCCTGCTTTAAAGGGGGTGGGTCATCAATTTTCATGTGCAGTAGGTCTTAATTTGCAGACACCAGACTTGGGCAGGTCTGCAAAAAGCAAACCTGTAGTCCCATAAAAAAACACCCCTTATATAGTTTTTTGGGGGGAGTCTTCGGGAGAGGGAATTGTAAGATGATGACTTTTCCATGTTGGGTGATTGGTAGTAATTGCAGACCATTTAGTAAGGGCTGTTGGTCATAAAACTGTTCTTTGTGAAGAAGTTGCTGAATCCCTGCTGATCTTTTTAAATATTTTTTTCCTGCAGATCTAAAGCGTCTGTACAGGACGGCCGGGGTGGAGAACAAGCCCACCATCTTCCTCTTCAACGACACCCAGGTGGTCGACGAGACCTTCCTGGAGGACATCAACAACATCCTGTCCAGCGGAGAGGTGCCCAACCTCTACAAGGCCGACGAGTTTGAGGAGGTGCGCACCGAGCTGGCGGAGGCGGCCAAGAAGGACGGCATCCAGGACACGCCCGAGAGCATGTTTGCGTACTTCATCGAGAGGGTGCGCACCAACCTGCACGTGGTTCTCTGCATGAGTCCCGTGGGTGACCCATTCAGGTTCGTGAACGATTTGCTCGTAATTTTTCACGTTCTTGAAATTGTTGCCTGTTTGTCCGTCGATCTGCTTTTATAAAGATTATTCTTTCAATGTCTTGCTCAGTTATATATCATTTTGACCCCCTTTCTTGCTAAGATACAAGTTAAAATCTGATCTTTCCATTTCATGCGTCTTGACCTGAATACCCATAGTTAGAAGTCAAGCCTGATATTAATCTGAAGGGACTCTGTTCAAAGGTTTGTCGTACCAACTGTCACCTGCACCAATTAAGAGCTGAGTCATGCATTAACTCCTGTAAACGTGAAATTCTGTCCATTGACCAGATCTTCTTGAAAGACAACATTCACCAGGCTCTTCATGATTTTGAAGACTAAGAACCTGATGACAGCACACAACTTTCAACCAACCGTCCCATATGACTGATCTCCATGGATGTTGGCAACCACACAAACAAACATAACAAAGTCTCTCTCCCTCTCTCTCTCTAAGTGCCATATCGAATGACTTTGGCAATCATGCTGTACCACAACCCTCTGCTCCTAGCTTTCTTTATTAGCACCATTCCCAGTTCTTTCACTCCTCTCTCTTCTAACAATTTCTGCAGACTGTCCATCCAAAGTATCCTTCCTCTTCCCCTACTCCTCCTTCTTACAATTCTCTGTACACTTATTCTGGTCCTCATTCCCATTGTCCGATTTGTCAGAATTTTGCCTAACTTTGAAAATGCAGATTTAGCAAGAACTAAAGTCTACTATAGAGTAAAACAAACATCCACTTATATGCTTTGTTAATCTCTTTTGATATCTTTTCTCTTAAAGGAATCGCATCCGTATGTACCCAGCCTTTGTCAATTGCACCACCATTGATTGGTTCTGCGAATGGCCGAAGGAAGCGTTGACGGAGGTAGCCGAGAAGTACCTGGAGTCTATAAACGTTGGAGAAAACGAACAGGTGAGGACGTACAGGGTCTTCTTAGAGCCAGAAGGGTGTTCACTCTTTGTAAAAGTATATGAGTTAACGCTTGTTTAGTTGTCAACAGACAATATTTTAGTCCTTCTTGCTCTTAACGAATGACATTCTATATATCAAACATTAAAAAAGATTACCAGTACTAGGGTTGATTATCAGGACTGTTGTTTTATTTCACAAATGGTCGCCCTCTTTCAGATTGATATAGTAATAATGGTTGATTCAATTGAAGTCAATTTTTTAATTCATTAAAAAATCACATACAATATATATACATTGAGAAGTGTACTGGATCATTAGCACCCGACTTAGCCGATGGCTTGAGGGAAGTGGGTGGACCCATATAAGTGAGAAATGTGGAAAATACATAAGATTAAAATTCACAATAGATTTTTTAAAGATTTAAAAAAAAAAAATCACAATATAACAAAATGCAAGACATTACAAACTAAAACAATTATAATACAGATAATTGTGATATATTGCAGTCTACCTATGCAAGAGCTGCCATTTAAAGTATCAAAAGACTCATAACGGGTAACCTTCATAATTTATTTTATTCATTCATTTGTTAGCCTCACGTAGGGTTAGGTTTAGGGTTAAGATTTCTGCACGATGCAGCAATCTATAGAGCATTACTTAAATTGGAAGCTAGTGAAGTCAGTCTGCCCATATGAGGGTCTCATTTTCTGTTCTTGGTCTTTCAGTTGAAGCCCAACATTGCCCATATATTCTGTACAATGTACCAATCTGGACATTATGCTATGACCATGGTGACCATCAATTTCACCTTGTAAAACCTCTACCAAGAAGTCGTAAAGCCCCACTGCACTACTTTGCCCAGGAGGGATGCATCAGTCCATAGAGCATTACTTAAATTAGAAGCAGGTGAAGTCAGTCTGCCCATATGGTTGTAAACGAGTGTTATCAAAAAGCAATTTTCTGTTCTTGGTCTTTCAGTTGAAGCCCAACATTGCCCAGATATTCTGTACCATGCACCAATCGGTGGTCCAGAGCTCCAATCAGATGCTGTTTGAGCTGAAGCGTCACAACTACGTCACACCCACCAACTATCTGGAGCTTGTTACAGGATACAAAACGTGAGTAATTTCTTTTTATCCCCAGTATCCGCAGCATTCTGCAAGAAATTCACGTTGGTTTGATTTTTTTTGTCAAGTATTGAAAAATGCATGACCTTAAGTGTAAAGCTTAAATTTTAGAGCACTTTGAATCAAACTGTTTTTTTTTTAAGGACAGGAAACCTGTGTTTAAAGATAAGGGTATTTTTACATGAAACTGTTGTGAGTACAAGTACAAATTGGCCAACGTCAGGTGTATTATACATTTCAAATTTGTACTATTGATGGTTTATGAATCAATTCATTAGGATTTCACAGATTTTTCCCCCCTCACCTGATAAAGGGCAAGAAACAACACCGTTAACAGGAAGGGAAGCAGTCAACAAGTTTCTGCATGTATTCAAATTGCAGTTAAATAAATGATGAGCAATCTTACATGCTATTAAATTCTTTTTCGTCTATATTTCCAGAGGCATCGATATTCGATTCTGTGAATAATTCTTTATTGTACCGATCAAAAAAACTACCAGGTTGCTGTACGAGAAGCGCAAGGAGCTTGGCGACGCGGCCAACAAGCTCAAGAATGGTCTGTCCAAGATCGACGACACCAGGGCCAAGGTGGAGGTGATGTCTGTAGAGCTGGAGGAAGCCAAGATCAAGGTGGCTCAGTTCCAGAAGCAGTGTGAGGAATACCTTGTGGTCATCGTCCAGCAGAAGAGAGAGGCGGACGAACAGCAGAAGGTAAGTCCATGATCCGGATGAAAATCCTACAGGAAAAAAAGTCTTGATAAGGTGGGCAACTACTGCCTTTGTTCATATGGTAGATCACTTGTAAAGATGATTGGCCAACTCATTAAGGAGATTTCATTTAACTTAGTTTTTACGTGCAAAAAAACAAATGAAAACAACTCAATGATTACCCTGTTGTATAATAATAATAATAGTTCGTCCTTATATAGCGCATTTCAGGACCGCAGGCCCTCTCAATGTGCTTTACAGATATAACTGTATGACTGCAGGCACTGAAGCCTTTCATCAGTTTATATGTATGTATGATGCAGGCAAAACATGAAGAATTTTGAACCCGTGGACTGTAACCCTCACCAATACTTGAGCTATCTACAACTGTCAATAACAACTTAGAGTATTAATTTCCCCGAAAAGTGGACCTGTATATTCATGTTTGCCCGTCATGGAAAATATGAACAGGGACCATTGTCAAATTAGCCAGGCCTTCCAGTACATGTACGAACACACAAATCCAAGACTGTTAACCGATTAAGAATACTTACAATATTTTCCCGAAAGTGGACCGGTGTATTTATGTTTTTATCCGTTATGGAAAATATGAACAGTGACCATTTTCAAATTAGCCAGGTCCTTCAGGACACGTACAAACATACACGAATCCAAGACTTTTAACCGATTAGGGATACGTTTGTCCGTGTTTGTCAACAGTCCGTGCAAGCCCGCAGTGAGAAGATTGGGGAGGAGGAGGTGAGGTGTAAGCAGATGGCTGAAGCCGCACAGCATGACCTGGACGAAGCCCTTCCCGCTCTGGCAGAAGCCGTCAAGGCCCTGGAGGCTCTCAACAAGAAGGACATCGGTGAGATCAAGTCCTACGGTCGACCCCCGGTGCTGGTGGAGAAGTGCATGGAAGCAGTCATGATCCTAAAGGGTCACGAGCCAACGTGGGCCGAGGCAAAGAGACAGCTAGGTAAGAACTTCTCTTCATTCACTCTTCGCCTTTAAACAAATTAGTTCACCAGTGTCCTTCAGATCAGAATAGTATGAAATCCTCTTCAATCTTATAAAGAGTTATGATTGATCCAAATCAATCGTAAGTCCTCCAATCAATTGCATGTTTGCAGTCTCCTAACTCTTATGTACATAGTTGCAATAGATATCAATCGAATATCAGTTGCGATTGATATCAACTCTTTATAAGCCAGGGCCCTCATTAAGAATTCCCTCGTTAAGAATGACACCACAAGCTACATCTCTGGCAAATATGATAAAATTGTAATGAAATATGAAGGATGATAATATGTTGTTGTTAGTTGTCTTTAAAAATGATAGCAAAATCTGTCCTGTCTTGCATCCTCTTCGACCAGGTAACCAGAACTTCATCAAAGACCTGATCAAGTTTAACAACGACAATTTGTCCCTCGTTAAAAAATGACACCACAAGCTATATCTCTGGCAAATATGATCAATTGTAATGAAATATAAAGGATGATAATATGTTGTTGTTAGTTGTCTTAATCCTCTTGCATCCTCTTCAATCAGGTAACCAGAACTTCATCAAAGAGCTGATTGAGTTCGACAAGGAAAACATGTCAGACAGGGTGCTGAAGCGCATCGGCCAGTACTGCTCCCAGCCGGACTTCCAGGCCGAGATCATCGGCCGCGTGTCCCTGGCCGCCAAGTCGCTCTGCATGTGGGTGAGGGCCATGGAGACGTACGGCACCATCTTCAGGGTGGTGGAACCCAAGAAGCAGAGACTCAACAATGCCCAGACTACCCTGGCAGAGAAGCAAGCCATCCTGGCTGAAGCCAAGGCAAAGCTACAGGAAGTAAGTGCCGGGTCTTGTATTTCATTTCATGGATACTTTTATCAAAATTGCACAGATGTTGGTCAGTCACCCAATAGTGTCTGACAGGGAAGTCTAGTAAGTAAATGGGTTTCCTTGCCTAATTTGAATACTACATGTAGGTGTCACATGAGTGAGTGACTCATGTGACACTAGGACACTGCTAACGTTTAAATTTCACAGATAGGACATATTCATAATTGCTGCAAAGTCAGAATTTGATGTTGGCTGCAAAAGGCCGGACATATTTTTATTTATTTATTTATTTATTTATTTATTTATTAGTCTTTTTTTAGTAGGGTGGCTCCATCAGTAGTTCAATACTGTTTTCCGTGGAGGCCCTACATAGTATCTTTAAATGAGAATTTCAAGATCACACCTTTGAATGACGAGTACAGAGTTTCCCCTTGATCACGTACCCTCTTGAATGATACTTTCAGGTCACAGATCGCATGGAGAACCTGAAGAAGCAGTACGATGAGAAGCTAGCCGAGAAGGAAGACCTGAGGATCAAGGCGGAGCAGATGGAGATCAAGCTGGACCGTGCTGGCAAGCTTGTGTCTGGGCTCGCAGGAGAGAGGGACAGATGGGAACTCAATGTTCATGTAAGTTTATTGGTGTAGCTTTAAGGTGACTCAGTAACATTGCCTCCGATTCTGAGACAAAATCCTGGATTAAGCTGATGCTGCAATGATAATTATAAACCTTTAGGTCAGTCAGGAATCCCATGACTTTTACAATCCGATCACCTGTCTGATTATCAAGATATTCATGATTGGAAATAGAAACGTTTTTTATAACAAAACAGTCTGTTGGGGAAAATGAGTATGGTCAAACCGGTCACTCAAAGATTTTTACTTTTTTGAGGCACTACTTGATTATTTGGAGGGCAATTTTTTTTTATGGCTTCAATATTACACCATATCACAGACACTGATAACACGTAGGGCCGTGCATCTCAGATTTAACATTGTTAAACGATGCCTTTAAGCGTTATATAAATCCAGAGTTTTATTTTTATACTAATATTTTTGATCTAAAAAATGTTCATAGTTATTTGTCCAACCAATTACCAAACAGTTGTTGATATGATATGCCCCTTTGATCTCTCATGCCTCTGCAGGACTTGGAAGAGAACATGGTATACCTGGTGGGTGATTGTCTGGTGGCTGCAGCCTTCATGTCCTACATGGGACCCTTCTTATCCCACTACAGAGATCACCTAGTCAAAGAAGTCTGGCTGAAGGAGGTAAGGACATAGTCGATATATGTAGCATTATTCTATGAACCTTCTGAAGGAAAGAGAAGTTTTAACAGGTTCTACAGACCTGCCAACCAGTATGATTGAATCATATTTTATACAATTTTTAGAAGTATATATGACAGTACAATTTTCCTCAATAAAATATGATTTTCTAACAACAAAAAAGTATTTTGTGTGTGCGTGTGCCATTTTTAATAACAAAATGCTCATTCTGTCCTATAAAGTATCGTACGAGCGTCTCACATGGGCAATTTGGGGATGTTCATTGGTTCATTTAACACACTAGTCATGACGAAATCATGCATATTCAACCAATGATCCATAAACAGATTTGGTCCTATATGTAGGAACTGTAAGAGGCATCGTCATTGTCAATTGAGGCATTTGTCAGTAAAATCCAACTTTTGGGACTAAAGAATACAGTTTCTGAACTCTAGGGGTTGGCAGGTCTGGTTCTAGTGCCTTGATCCCTCCCATGGATCAGGTCTTTTCCAAGACCTTGATGTCTGCTTGACACACCAAGCCTGCTAGACTGTCAAGATAATAACACCTATAGATATCAAGTGAAAGGATTCTCATTGATACCGTACCTGTGAACTCCTCAACCAACTGAAACTTGAAGAAAAAAAAACAATGAAAGCAATTCTAGTAGAGTACAGAAATTAAACCATACGCAGATGGCTTCCATATTTGGTACCGAATGAAATGCCAAAAAAACAAAGCAACAACAACCATTTTTTAAAGGCTAATATGACCTACCTTTATTAATGGAATGCACTTTCAGTGCATGCATATTTCTTGCACCCATCAAAGATTTTCAGGTCAGCTGATGAGATTCCTTGAAGCATGACCTACTAGAGAACAGGGACCTGTTTCACAAAGCTTTTTTTCAATGACAAATGACAAATATCAGTGACAAATCTGCTGATAACCAATCAGAAGCAAAGATTTTAGTATCTTATAACAACAACTGTCATTTGTCACTGATGACAAGTTTTGTGGAAAAAAAAACTGGAAGTGCTCACTTTGTTTTGAGAAATTTCCTTTCTGTGGGTAGTTTTTTTAAAGTTTGTTGGGGGGAGGAGGAATTCTCTGGACAATTTTCAAATGATCTTTAATAAGCGATGTAAAACAACTTTGGAGTGAAGTTTAAAAGAGCAATATGTAAATGAAATTGCTGTATTTCATTCCTGTCTATATATAGGTGAGCAAGCTTGGTATTCCTCGTAGCCCAGACTTCAGCTTCTCCCTCTTCATGTCGAAGCCGACGGTGGTGAGAGACTGGAACATGCAGGGTCTACCCTCGGATGCCTTCTCCACAGAGAACGGTGTCATCGTTACCAGGGGCAACAGGTGGGTGGTGGAAGATGATGGTGATGATGGTGGTGGTGGTGATGATGATGGTGGTGGGGGTGGTGGTGATGATGATGGTGGTGGTGGTGGTGATGGTCCTGGTGGTGGTGATGATGATAATGTTGGTGATGGTGGTGGTGGTGATGGAGATGATGATGGTGGTGGTAGTGATGATGATGGTGACGATGGTGTTGGTGGCGATGATGGTGGATTTTCAGCATTATTTAGTTTGATAATCATTTGGTATATTTACCTTGGATATGAGTATTACTCTCTTGTGACCTTTAGAACACAGTTGTTGTGATAGCATATGAAAATTTGTTTTATCATAATGACATCTGAAGTATCATAATGACATCTGAAGATGTTGATGATTCTGGTTATAAAGTTCCCAATAGTTATTGTCCAAAGAAATACTGAAGGGATGGTATATTTTCAGTTTTATGATGTACAGTAGCTTTGAAATGTTGAAACTCTATATGTTAGTATAAGCTTTGATAATAACTTGTTGATCTTCCCATGTTTCCAGATGGCCACTCATGGTTGACCCTCAGTGTCAGGCCATCAAGTGGATTCGTAACATGGAGACCAAGCGTGGCTTGAAGATTATCGATCTCCAGCAGAGCGATTTCCTGCGCACCCTCGAGAATGCCATCCAGTACGGTTTCCCAGTTCTCCTGCAGAATGTGCAGGAGGAGTTGGACCCTGCCCTGGCTCCTATCCTCAACAAGTCTATCATCAAGCAAGGTAAATACTGCCAAACCTGCCTTAGTGACCACCTGTCTACAAAGACCACATTTTTTGATTCCCTTGAAAATGGTTTCTCATTGAAAAATGTACTAAAGGAACCTGTCTTCAAAGACAACCTGTCTTCAAAGACCACTTTTTGTGTTTCCCTTAGGTGGTCGCTGTAGGCAGGTTTGACTGTACTTGATACACAATCGTGGTAGATTACATGAAAATGAAAGAGATGTGCTTGCATTGACATGTAACTCTTGCAAACTTAGGACCCTTATAAATGCTCTGTGATAGACAGCTTCATGTTGATTTTATCATCAGTGGTTCCTTTTGAGGAAGTTCTTTACCCATTCAAATAGTGAATTGTCTGTACACATTGATTGTTCTCGACTATAGCGTACCATACAAAATGACCACACAGTCATGCATCCATAGATAAATTCATTCATTGTCCATCCTTCCCACTGCTGTAGCTCTGTTCATTTGGCAATTGGCCTTTAATTGACAAGGCGTTTTGTCTACAGATGTCTCTCTTGTAGATATAGTAAGTGAATAGCTGGCAAGATCTATTCCAAAAGATTACTGTGTCCTGGTTACAGCTGCCAGAGCTAAATCCAGGGCAATACATGTCATTTTCCAACCACTTTTGAAATGCACAGAGAAATGATATTATAAAGTAATATATTTAAAATTAAAAAGAAACAAGAGAGACAAAGAAACGAGAGAGACAGCGCTAAGAAAATGTGTGACTGATCACTTCGCTTGAGAAAGTCCACAGGAGTGGACGAAAGCTTGCCCACAAAATTCAAGTTTGGTAGAAGCTTTTAAAAAACTACATCTGTTGTTGCTATATTTACTACTATTTCATTGTTCATCCTTGCCTGTATCGTGCAGGTGGCAGGCTCATGATCCGTCTGGGCGACAAGGAGCTGGACTACAACCCCGACTTCAAGTTCTACATCACCACCAAGCTGGGCAACCCCCACTACACCCCGGAGATATCCACCAAGACCAGCATCGTCAACTTTGCCGTCAAGGAGCAGGGTCTGGAGGCCCAGCTCCTGGGCATCGTGGTGCGCAAGGAGCGGCCGGAGCTGGAGGAGCAGAAGGATAACCTGGTGATGAACATCGCCGCCGGCAAGAAGAAACTGGTGGAGCTGGAGGATGAGATTCTCAGGTAGGCAGTAGTAGTACATGTGGTAGGGCAATAGCTCAGTCGGTAGAGCAGTGGTATCGTAATCCCGTGACCCGGGTTCGAAACCAAGTCGATGCGCTAGTGCCCTTTGGTAAGGCATTTATCCTCACTACCAGGTCCCTCAGAGAGGACCTTAAATTCGTTGATCCTCTTGTTTCTTACTAACAAGCATTTATGCTTTCTTAGCAGTCAGTTAAAATAAATACCAAAAAGTCTGTAGGAGGGAATGGGTGGTGGTAGTGGTAGTTGTTATGGTGGTGAAAATGGTAGTTGTGCTGGTCAAGATAGTAAAAGGATATACACAGTGTACATTAAGTAAAAGTTACTGTAACTTTATTTATTAATATGAAAATAGTAGAAATTGTGATAAAAGTAAGAAAATACAGTAATTATTGGTAGTTGTGTATCCAAGCATAAGCAGTAGCAACACCAGTAGCACTTGTAATAGTAGTAATACTCAATAGCATGCATATTTTAGTGAATTAAAAAACTATTAAAAAAAAAGGTGTCGCCTCTAATACAAGAACTTAATATTATTATTACTGTCAAACCTACTTTAGTGACCACCTGTCTACAAAGGCCACATTTGCTGTTTCCCTTGAAAATGGTTTCTCATTGAAACATGTACTAAAGGAACCTGTCTACAAAGACCACCTGTCTACCTGTTGTGTTTCCCTTGGGCGGTCGCTATAAACAGGTTTGACTGTAATACTCAAAAGCATGGATATTTAAGTGAATTTTGAACAATTTAGTGGTGGCAAACTAAAACAAATGTTGCCTCTTGACCTCCATACTAAAAATGGAACCCCTGATTGTATTCACAGGTTGTTGAATGAGGCCCAAGGATCTCTCTTGGATGATGAGCAGCTGGTTAACACCCTGCAGTCATCCAAGAAGACCTCGGAAGAAGTTGGTGAACAGCTTCAAGTCTCTGAACAGACGGAAGCCAAGATTGATGCTGCTCGTGAGGTATAGTATTACAGATCTGCATGGTTCAATCTGGTGTGACCCAGTTTGATCTGGTGTGATCTAGTGTAATTCATTGTGATTTTAATTGTGATCCAGTTTGACCCAGTGTGATCCTGTTTGATCTGGTAGGATCTTTTGCAATCCCATGTGATCTGGTGTGCATCCAGTTTGGTTTGTTGTAATCTAGTGTAATTCATTGTGATTATAATTGTGATCCAGTTTGACCCAGTGTGGTCCGGTTTGATCTGGTAGGATCTTTTGCAATCCCATGTGATCTGGTGTGCATCCAGTTTGGTTTGTTGTGGTCTAGTGTAATTCATTGTGATTTTAATTGTGATCCAGTTTGACCCAGTGTGATCCAGTTTGATCTGGTAGGATCTTTTGCAATCCCATGTGATCTGGTGTGCATCCAGTTTGGTCTGGTGTAATCTAGTGTAATTCATTGTGATTATAATTGTGATCCAGTTTGACGAAGTGTGGTCCGGTTTGATCTGGTAGGGTCTTTTGCAATCCCATGTGATCTGATGTGATCTGGTGTAATTCACTGGGATCTGGTTTGCACCAGTGGTATTTCATTAGCATGATCTGGTGTGATTCTGTGTACTTTGCTAGATTATGAGAATATGTAAAGATTTTCTTAGTTAATGAGTGTAATGAAATTATATGTACATGCTCAACTAGGAATCTGCTGTGCTGGATGACTATCAGATTTTTAATTCTGTTGCATTAATATCCTATTGATTTACAAGTTCCTTTTTTTTTGAGGCGATATATTTCAATTGATTAAATCTTTTCATTTTGATATCTCAATAGGGATATCGTGGATGCGCCCAGCGAGCGTCCATCTTGTTCTTCGTTCTCAACGACATGGGACGCATCGACCCCATGTACCAGTTTTCGCTGGACTCCTACATTGACCTCTTCAACGTGTCCATTGACAAGAGTCACAGGAGCCCTCAGTTGGAGCAGCGAATTCTCAACCTGAACGAGTATCACACCTACGCTGTTTACAGGTATGTGATCTTGCTTTCTTCTTAAGGTCTCTTGATGAAAATGGGTTGAGTTCATTTGCAACTATTAAATAAACCTGCTGTTGTAATTTTTAGAAGTTCGAGTTTCTCTTCTTTCAAATATGTGCCAAGATTTTAGAGGATACACATTTGACAGCTCTTGGGACACTGCCTCTTTACTTCTTTTTGTGCTTTCTTTCTAGGTACACCTGTTGCGGTCTGTTCGAGAAGCACAAGCTTCGGTCTGTTCGAGAAGCACAAGCTACTCTTTTCCTTCCAAATATGTGCCAAGATTTTAGAGGATACACATTTGACAGCTTTTGGGACACTGCCTCTAAACTTCTTTTTGTCCTATCTTTCTAGGTACACCTGTCGCGGTCTGTTTGAGAAGCACAAGCTTCTCTTCTCCTTCCAGATGTGTGCTAAGATCTTGGAGGCTGCCGGCAAGCTCAACATGGATGAGTACAACTTCTTCCTCCGAGGGGGCGTGGTAAGTCCTCTACCTGTCTGAGTTTAGGAGTCTTTTCATATCAAGACAAACATTCAAGATTCAAATGATTTTATTTCTCATGCAAAACATAATACAATGAATGTTTTTTTTCTTAATTTTTTTTCTTCCAATTTTTTTTTTAAACTCTGACAGGCTATTTTATTGAAAATAAATCTCTGAATAAGATATTTGAATACATGTACAATGAATATCATATAATACTTGATAATGATACATAATACAATGAATGAGTATATTACAAAAAACATAAAATCGAACTATACAAATATAATAGTAATGGCACAAGAAAAGAGGAACTAACTAGAAGCAGAGCTTGTTGAAGTATTAGTTCCTCAGAGGCTGTTTTACAATACGTCTTGGAAATAAAGTATTCATAGAAAATCAATAAATTTTAAAATATGTAATAATAAACAAATGTTGGATTACTGCCTTATTACTTCTAAACTACTTCTAAACTACTTCTACTTGATATCATTACTTATAGGTTCTGGATAGAGAGGAGCAGATGGACAATCCGTGCGCTAACTGGCTGGCTGATACCTCATGGGATAACATCACTGAACTTGACAAGTAAGTCCCATACATACTTTGGTCAAAACTGGGTAAATATTGGCAGGAATTAAGTCCATTGGATTCACTGTACATAAAGTGCTGTCAGAAAAAACCCTTCATAAAATATATATAGCTGCCAACCCTTTTTACTTATGAAGATTTTTTATATCAAATTGTCCATCTACATTTTCTTCATAAGGGCTTACACACATTATTTTCATGTAATTTCCACAATAGTGTCTCAACAACTTAAAATCGAAACCATTCAAGGCATATGTTTATTGTACTGTATACATAGTTTGTTTGCACATGTATAGTTCCATCTGTGTTTAAAACACACATTCTGTGTGTTCTAATGGAAATCATGTCCAAGACTTGAAATGTTAAATAATTGGTACCAAATATTTAAGAGATTATCAGATCAAACCTTGGATAAATGTCCAATTAAAAGTGATGTACATGTACACCAAGATATTAATGAGGCTTACAACTATAAAACATGTCTCAACTTAGTTGTTGCTCATAACTTATGTTGTATACACTGGACAGCACCGTCAATTATCAATTCACACCATTATTTTGTCATTATTCATGAACAAAATTACAAAATATAGGAGAAGCAAACTTTGAATATTTGATAACGAGTGTATCTTTGATGCTTTGATAATCATCTACCTAATCGGATTGCAGGAGGTAAACAAAAAAAATTCTCATTCCAAACTAAGTTTGCAGTTAGTTCTTTATACTTCAACAGACTTCACAGATGTATATACATGTCCACATGCAGCACCGCCATGCCCTGTTCTCATATGGCTTGTAAAATCTGCATGATGTACATATTAGCTGTAAAATGCTGCAGTGAAGTTACTGTATATTTGTACATCATGCAGTGAAAACACCATCGTATGAGAAAGGGGCCAATATATCGAGGAGAAACTTTTCCATGTTTATGTCATGTTTCTAAACTTTTCCTATAATTGGTGTAATTCACCTCCTATGGGGGAGGGGGTGTTAAGTACAATGTCATCTATTTAGGGCCAAAAGGGCTTTGAATCTTTGTAATAGGTATATATGATTTAATGCCCCTACGACATGTTTGTTGATTTCAGATAAATAATTTCACATAAAAAAAAGTACTTTTTAACCAACTCTACATGCTACTATTTAGACATAACAAATTACATGGAAAAGTTTCTCATCCATCCATGCACACTAGGGCCCTGTATCTCAAAGTTACCATTGATGGCATCTACCATGGAAACCTTGATTTTAATTGGCTGTTGAGCCCTGTTTACATGGTAGTTGCCATTAATGGTAAGTTTTATGCTATGGGCCTAGTAATGATCATTTGATTTCAAACATGCCATCTTCAAAGAACTAATAACCATCAATATCATGCCTAACCTCCATTTTTTCCCCTCCATCTTTGGCCTTCATCATCATAGTAAGTGAGTATTTGTATTAAGAAGAAAAGGTGATGTGGGTAAGAGGGTTTCACTGTGTGGTGGGGTAGAACAGTGTAGTAACTTCCCAAAAAGATCAGTTCATATCATGAACATATATTAATATATATATATATATATATATATATATATATATATATATATATATAGTCATAGTTTTGGTTGGGTGATTTGAACAGTCATGGGTTAACTTGTGTGATGGTGGAACAGTGTAGTACCTTCCCAAAAAGGGATACGTTCACATCATGGACATATATATATAGTTATAGTTTGGGTTGAGTGATTTGAACAGTAATGGGTTAACTGTGTGATGGTGAAACAGAGGAGTAACTTCACAAACAGGGATATGTTCACATCATGGACACATATATAGTCGTAGTTTTGGCTGAGTGATTTGAACAGTCATGGGTTAACCGTGTGATGGTGGAACAGTGTAGTTACTTCACAAACAGGGATATGTTCAAATCATGAACATATATATACAGTTATAGTTTTGGTTGAGTGATTTGAACATTCTTGGGTTAACTGTGTGATAGTGGAACAGTATATGTAACTTCCCAAACAGGGATAAGTTCACATCATGGACATATATAGCATAGTTTTGGTTGGGTGATTTGAACAGTCATGGGTTAGCTGTGTGATGGTGAAACAGAGCAGTAACTTCACAAACAGGGATCTGTTCATACATAGTCATAGTTTTATAGTTGAGTGATTTGAGTGATTTGAAAAGCAACCCTATATGACCCTATAACATCTCAAATATAGACCTATTCACATTTTGAACACCGATACTTTGTAGTTCAAGTGGTTTGAACACTTTACTCTACATGTAGGTGTGAAGGTCATGAATTCAAGCCTTGGGTTAACTGTGTGGTGATAGATTAGTGTAGTATTCTATAACTTCACAAATAGAGTTCAGTTAACATTGTGAACATACATGTAGTCATAGATTTCATCAATTGGCTTGAACACTTGACTGCATTGCTATACAGGAAAAAGGGGTATTTGGTAATAAAGAAATTACTCCGATGCAGTAAGCACCACAATCGTCAGGGTAGCTTTGTAAACCAGGGTCATATGTCACATCGCGTCACGTCACATCACGTCACATCACGTCACGCTTCAAGCACCTTGAATGTGAGACATGTGGTTGACATGAGCGTTAATGTTCCTTATTTTAATAGAGAAAGATAGATAGTCTAATGGACGTTTTGATTCTAATAGTTACCACTGAAATGTGATAAACAGTATGGCAACAAGACTGGAGTTACGGAAGTATAAAGCTATGAGTATGATAGGATAGCAATACTAATTCAAGATGGAAAGTTTCCAATAGATTCAACTAACTATGATGTAAGGAGGAGTTTTGTTTCTTTAGTGGTAAAGGTATTACTGTAGGTAAAACATTTGTTCTATTTAGTTACATGTGTTGCACTTGTTTACCCATTGTGCTGGGACCTGTTACACAAAGCCTTTTTTCAATGACAAATGAAAAAAATCAGTGACAAATCTGCTGATAACCAATCAGCAGCAAGGATTTCAGTAGCTGATAACAAAAATTGTCATTTGTCACTGATGACAAGTTTTGTGAAACACCCCCCCCCCCCCCCCCCCTGGTCTAGACCACATGCTTTATAGTCAAGATGCCCACCCATCTAACCAACTTTGCCCCTATCATTGTACGTTGAAAAATTACACTGTATAACATGTTTTCATCGTAAAACTAATGATCATGTTTTTTATTTGAAGTATGAACTGCACAATTTGTTTGTACACTTTGCGTTGAACTATGATGTGACTTTGTGGGAATCGATTTATTGATTATGATGTGAAGCACTTGCACACTTAACTGTATACCATATGTCTTTATGCGATGTATAATATTTTGTAGGCTGGGAAGCATAAGGGCATTAGAACCCTTCCAGGAGAGGATTATTTCCAGCGTTAAATTTATTGTATATTACTCTTCAAATTGGCCACATGCATTTTAAAAATATAATGTAATGTCTGTGAAAACAATATACATGGGGGAAAATGTTGAAAAGTTGGGGGAAAAAAAATTGATAACAATGATTTTGAATTTCTCAGCATGTTGCAAATTAAATTAAAACATATATTCCTTTCTAAAATTCCTGGAGAACAATATACAACTTACCATTTTTGTAAATGCAATATGTTACTATTATTTGCACCATCCAATCTATGTTCCTCACAGAATTCTCCTCCCTGCCCCCCTCCCACATTCCCACTACCCCTTCCCCCGCATTCCCCTACCCCTTCTCAGTATTGCTAGATGTAAGCGCTCAAAGCTTCCCCACACATCGTTCTTACGGAATACGCAATATACTGTCAATGTATTACTTGTTGTTAGGTGTATAAGACTTCTAACTTCTGCAAATACTTGTTATATACAAGAATTCAAAGTATTTATTAGTTGGCCATTCATATCTTTACCCTACCTACAAGTGTACACCTCCAAAGCCCTCTAATAATCAGTTTTTTTTTAATACAGGATTAACTAAATAATTAGAAAAAATATTTAATTGCAGACATAGGTTGACCGTTCATTACAATCCGCTATGTAGACCTACACAATATAATATTTTTTTTCTTAGTATATTTTGTAAGACTGTAAGAGGGGGGGGGGGGTACTTTTTTTTAAGAAGTTTTAAATCTGGAGGTGTTTCTGAATTTTAGACCATTATGTTCTCTAAAGCCTCTTCTCTTGGGGGAGTCCTAGCTAGCTGGCTTCTGTTTCCTTCATGTAATTCCTCATATGAAAATGACAATTGTCTCATTTTGAAATTCATGGCCATGCAACCAAACAAATGTAATGATTTCAGTAGCTGACATCTCTTGTTTAGTATTGATACCAGATTTTGTTAACAGGCCTTCAGCACGTAAACCTATTGACTACCGGAACTTGATGGCTCCTGTATGATCCTATTGGAATTAAATAATTCAGTAGTCAGGGGGTTAACCGTCTCAGAGAATGAAGTTCATATCCGTCTCATGTATCGTTTCCTTCCCTCAGACTGGCTAACTTCCATGGTATAGTACAGGCCTTTGAGCAGTATCCAAGGGACTGGCACGTTTGGTACACCAGCGCAGAACCAGAGCTAGCAGGTCTTCCAGGTTGGTATCTTGAGATGTAAATCTTTTATTTGTAAAGCGGGGGTAATAATATGATTGCAGGGCCCTCAGGGTGAACAGTATTAATAATGATGAGGCTACCCTGGATAAACGCTGGAATAAGAAAATATTATTAGTAGTAGTATTGTTGTTGGTGTTGTTATTTTATATTGAGGCATTATATATATATATATATATATATATATATATATATATATATATAGGATTTTATTAAAATCAAAACGCATCAAAAACCAAGAGCAAACAGTCCGAAGACTGACACCTGTCTTGCATGGGTACAAAATGAAATTTTCAGGTTGCCCATCTGCCCTCTCCCTCCATCCCAATTT
The DNA here is from genome assembly GCF_000002235.5 of Strongylocentrotus purpuratus. Classification (NCBI taxonomy): domain Eukaryota; kingdom Metazoa; phylum Echinodermata; class Echinoidea; order Camarodonta; family Strongylocentrotidae; genus Strongylocentrotus; species Strongylocentrotus purpuratus. The sequence continues at coordinate 11,462,715 of NW_022145597.1, forward strand.
TTGTTACACCAATTAATGGAGAACCATTGAAGCAATTGCAATCAAACGTGGCTTGCCAATACATTAGCATGTAATGATGAATTGATGAGATTTAGGATGTAAGAGGTCAAAGTTAGCAGGATGTTGAAAGTGTGAAGAAGAAAAAGATCCCCAGATATCTCAATAAAAATATTTTGCTGCACAGCAATTACCAAATACCGGTAGAGTATACTCTGCATCTGCCAAGGTGCACGTCTTCAACTCCCTTCTAGTGGTGCCACCACATTGATGGAAAATTCATAAATGTACTTTCAAGAGTAAAATTCAGAGGGTTTTTTTCCAATTAAAATTGCCATTTGATAAGTCCCATGAGAATTAATTTTGGAGTGCATCTTACATCTTTTCTGATGTAGCAATAGAAAACGTGAGGTTCTTAATTAGCTCCAAACCAAGTGTTCAACGTCAATGTACCTGGGTGGGTAATTGATGCCCATGGGGCAGGATTTAACCTGCTGAATAATAATTTGAGATGACTTAATTAGTTTTAAGCCCATAGGAAATGCATGTTGAAAGGAAAATGAATTTTCTCCCAGTGGATTAATGTATTTATGACACACTTTTTTTTTATATTTGCAGGTGAATGGGACAACGCCTGTAACGAGCTCCAGCGCATGTTGATTATTCGCTCGCTCCGACCGGATCGTGTCTCCTTCTGTTCAACCTCCTTCATTGTGAACAATCTGGGCTCCAAGTGAGTTTGTTCTTCTTCTTGTATTTGTTCTTGTTCTTGTCCCTCTTGTTCTTCTTCATCTTCTCCTTCTCCTGCTCCTTCTCTTTCTACTTCTTCTTCTTTTCCTCCTTCTTCTTCTTCTTCTTCTCCTTCTTTTTCTTCCTCTCCTTCATCTTTTTTTTTCTTCTTCTTCTCCATCTTCTTCTTCTTCTTTTCTTCTCCTCTTTCTCCTCCTTCTCCTCCTTCTCCTTCTCCTTCTTCTTCATCTTTTCCTTCTCTTCCATCTTCTTCTCCTTCTATTTCTCAAGATTGCCTAATTCTGGGCCCATGCAGTTTTAATAATTCTTTAAAATACAGCAACTGCAACAAGTAAGTCTGTAATAAATTTGCCACTTTATACAATAAAAGTCAGTGATCTCAGTAGCCTATATCCATTATTGAAACCTGTTTCTGGTAAGATGTTTTATAAAACAAGGGCCCTGATTCGTATTCTATTCTTAAAATGAATTACATTTCAATTGAAAAGTGTGGCTTGACACTTATTTGAGAGAGGCATCAACTTCTAATCAAATTAACTTAGAATGACTCTAACTTAGGTGGTAGAAAATGTATGACACGTGTCTGAAAAAACAAGACTTTTTTCTTTCTTGTAGAATGTAATATAAATCGCTTACTCAAGAGAACCGGAAATAAGCTAACAACCTGGAAAACACAGAGACTTGAAGAATTGTAAATGGGATTTTTCACTACTTGCCATAAAAATAAAAATGGGATTTGATGAGGTAAAGCGATTAAAGGGAGTGTAGCCTGACAAGACTACGTGTCTTTCCCGTGGCCTGACTTGGGGGCCAATCGGGTATCATACGACTACTGAGGACGCGACCGCAGAAATTACGTGCATGCAAATTACACATAACCGAAGCATGAGGAGAACTTTGGTCTGTTACGCGAACGCTGACCATGTAGAGATTAAGTTGCTGACTACCGTTAATGGCGTTTACCAGTATTTCTCAAGCTACACTCCCTTTAAAGTGAAAAAAAATGATATTGACATTCATAAATTTTCCTTTTTATACTTTTATAGATTTGTTGAGCCTCCTGTCCTGGACATGAAAGCAGTCCTGGAAGATTCCAACACCAAAACACCTCTCATCTTTGTACTCTCCACTGGAGTGGTAAGTACTTACATTGTGGAGTAGAAGCGAAATAGTCCGGTGGATAATTAAGTCACTCGACTGTAGATCACAAGGTACAGGGTTCAAATCCCAGTCAGGCACTAACGTCCTTCGGCAAGACTTTAATCTACAATTGCCACTCTCTGTTTTAATGGGTACCCAGTAGGATGCAGAGGTTGATGTAGTTTTGCTCAGCATTGTTAGCATCTGTAAAATGGTGCCTGCATGGCTGGAATGCTCCCCAGGAAGTGGAGAATGTGCATATCCTATATCCGATGACATGGGAAGTAATTTATCTGTAAAGCGCTTAGAGACATAGCCCGTGTATTAAGCGCTACATAAAAACGCTGAGAATTATTATTACTAAGTTACCTTGTTTAAGGGGTACAAATCATCCCCAATATGTTGCTCTGTCGCTAACTTTTTTTCTTCAAAATTGCTTGTATAAAAGAGATATTGCAAGTTTAGATACATTTTCAGTAAGCATAAACGAGCATTGTGAGTCGACTTTCTGATGCACCTGTACAATTGACAAGGTTATGTAATTTTTGCCAATTTTGTCTTCATAATGGCCACTTGGGGGAATATTAGAAATCATGCAATTAATTTGCTATTATTCATACCTTTACCAAGTTTTGTCATTTTTTAAGTATGTGAACAAATTATTCATCCCTATACATTTGTGTTTATTGAGAATATGACATATGAAAGCTTACATCAAAGAGTATTCAACAAAGGCCCTAGTTTTTCAAACAGTCCACCTTTAATTCTCGAGTTACAAACAAGTTACAAGAAAAACACATAAATATCAAATTTACAAGGGGTATGAATAAATCAGATGTTAACTGTATATTGATGTTTTTCCATCTCCATTGCTATGCTAGGATCCTACAAGCATGCTCCTTCAGCTAGCCGAGCAGAGCGAGATGAGCCATCGGTTCCACGCCCTCTCACTGGGTCAGGGTCAGGCTCCTATCGCTACCAGGATGATCAAGGAAGGCGTGAGAGAGGTAAGGAGAGGAGGAAGGGCAGGAAGAGATCATGATAATGGTGATGGTAATGATTGTGTTTATGATGAGAGTGATCATGGTGTTATTGTTGATGATGATGGTGGTGATGATGATGATAGGTCAGGCTCGTATCGCTACCAGGATGATCAAGGAAGGCGTGAGAGAGGTAAGGAGAGGAGGAAGGGCAGGAAGAGATCATGATAATGGTGATGGTGATGGTAATGATTGTGTTTATGATGAGAGTGATCATGGTGTTATTGTTGATGATGCTGGTGGTGATGATTATGATAGGTCAGGCTCCCATCGCTACCAGGATGATCAAGGAAGGTGTGAGAGAGGTAAGGAGAGGAGGAAGGGCAGGAAGAGATCATGATAATGGTGATGGTGATGGTAATGATTGTGTTTATGATGAGAGTGATCATGGTGTTATTGTTGATGATGATGGTGGTGATGATGATGATAGGTCAGGCTCGTATCGCTACCAGGATGATCAAGGAAGGTGTGAGAGAGGTAAGGAGAGGAGGAAGGGCAGGAAGAGATCATGATAATGGTGATGGTGATGGTGATGGTAATGATTGTGTTTATGATGAGAGTGATCATGGTGTTGTTGATGATGGTGGTGATGATTATGATAGGTCAGGCTCCCATCGCTACCAGGATGATCAAGGAAGGTGTGAGAGAGGTAAGGAGAGGAGGAAGGGCAGGAAGAGATCATGATAATGGTGATGGTAATGGTAATGATTGTGTTTATGATGAGAGAGATCATGGTGTTATTGTTGATGATGATGGTGGTGATGATTATGATAGGTCAGGCTCGTATCGCTACCAGGATGATCAAGGAAGGCGTGAGAGAGGTAAGGAGATGAGGAGGGTGTCGATGATGATGATGATGATGAGGAGGAGGAGGGTGTTGATGATGAGGAGGAAGAAGAAGATGATGGATGGTGATGGTTGTGTTTATAGTGATGGTGATGGGGATGTTGACGATGACGGCAGTGGTGATTATGGTAGTGATGTTGGTGATGATTATGAGATAAATTTTGTAGTAGTGGTAGGGTGAAAGACCGCAATGTTGATGATGGCTATTATTGTGATGATGATGATGACGATGATGACTATTTTGATGAAGACTATTATGATGATGATAGTGGTGGTGGTGTTGATTATGATAATTTTTGTAGTAGTTGTGGGGTGATGAAAGGTGATGATGATGTTAGTGATGGTGCTAGCATTGGAAATGATGATGATGATAATAAGCAAATAACTACCGTTGGTGAAGGTGATGGGACAACCTATCAATTCCGAGGCGATCTGGAAGTAGCTATCTTTCCGAAGCGAAGCTGAGGAAAGATAGCGTATACATTCTGATCGACGAGGAAGTGATAGTTTGCCATCGCCTAAAACCAAAAGGTGATTATTTGCTTTATATTCCACATCTAAAACAATTTAACTACAAAAAGAAAAGGACGTGTATGCATCTACATAAAAGACACCAGGCCCAAATTCACTCAAAAAAAGTTAATTTTTTTAACCCAACCCCTTGAGGGAACGGTGCGCGCATGTGTTTGTTTTAATTGCGCTCATTGGTGATGCGCGCTTATTATTACGCCTGTTTTAGTGCACTTTTGGAAAATCTTCAGTGAAAGTGCGTTGCCCTTTGTAGATAGTACCTCTATCTTCAGTGAAAGTGCGTTGCACTGTGTAGATAGTAGTACTATCTACACAGTGTAACAAACTTTTTGCTTCTCCCATCCCATAATGGGCGAACTATCTTTCATCACGTGATTTCCTTTTGACGAATCGTAGAGCAAGATTCTTAGTATGTGGAATATAATGACTATTATTGTGATGATGATAGTGACTAGTATTATTGTTATGATAATGATGAATTACAAGATGAAACACACCACCATGGAAACCCATCATATCATCACTGTCCTCCCCACTCAAGGGTAACTAGGTATTCACTTGTCTCTCACTTGTCCTTGAGATTAATTCCTTATGGCAGGGAGGTGGGGTGCCTCATCTCCAAACTCCATGTCTGATTATAGTACTAAAATTGAAGAAAAGGGAAACTCTTTCTATCAAGCCTGATAATTACCTAATTTTTCCCATATTTTTTTTTTTTTTCTTCTTTATTTCCCCAATTTTTTCCATATTTTCCCATGTTTTCTTACACAAAAGGGGGGGAATGTTGTGGAATGCTATTTTTTTGTCCCCGAATCCTTTTTCTTTACTGTTTTTTTTACGCGTTGAGGAAAAAAAAAACTTTTTAGTGCTCACTATCATCCCTGTTCTATGAAGGATGTATTCATCACTATGGTAACTTAATATACACCATCTTCTTTCCTCTTAGGGTAACTGGGTCTTCCTGGCTAACTGTCACTTGTCCCTGAGTTGGATGCCCCAGCTGGACAAGCTGGTGGAGCAGCTGCAGATCGAGGAGCCCCACCCCGACTTCAGACTGTGGCTCAGCAGCAGCCCCAACCCGGAGTTCCCCATCTCCATCCTCCAGGCTGGTATCAAGATGACCACAGAACCGCCAAAGGTAAGAAGAGTCCTAGGGTGCATGAAACGCTGAAAAAGATGTGTTTTCTGTAGAATCACAATATAAAATGCATCTTTTTCAGCGTTTCATGTTGCGTTTTGAAACGATTGACGAAAAATCGCTTGAACGCAACAGTGTTTTAAACAAAATGTCTTTAAAAACCTTGTTTCTAGGGTGAAAAGGGTAAGAAGAGTCTTATGGTAGTGCGTTCAAGAGACACTTTTTCACCCTAGAAACATGGTTTTCAAAGACGTTTAATTTAAAACTTGGTTGCGTTTGAGCAATTACAAGCGATTTTTTGACGGTCGTGAAAATAAATGTGTTTCAAAACGCAAACATGAAACGCTCAATGTCCAACGCACATTATAAATGCTCGGCCCCATTCAGCATGAAATAAAGATGTTTCAGTATTTTAAAGTAACGTTACGATAACGATGCTTTCAATAGTATCCTAGGGCCAGTTTCTCAAAACCGTCATGAGTGTGGAGTGTGGACATCCCGTAGAAAGATGTGTTAATTCTCTATTAAACACATATTTAAATGGGATGTTTGAAGTTTGACCTCCCGGTTGCGTCTTCTTTTTTAACCTAACCTAGCCATCCTACTGCTGCATTTGATTGGCTCAAAGAAACCTATACGTCATGTGCTAGTCGTAAATATTCATGATACGCTCACATCTGATGCGATAATTTATCAAATAATGAGATTTCATATCAAAATTACAAGTGCAAAGCAAAGTTTATTTAAAATAAAAGACAGTGCAAGAAAATCGGGAGGCTTATCGTAAACCGGTTAAATTAGTCCAGAATCTGGCCGATTTAAGTTTGATCTCCACCACACCGTACCAACGCAATTATTCATATATTCAAATATTACTATACAGCGCTAGGATGGCTAGATTAGGTTTAAAAATGTCTCCTCTTGGTTATGAATCTCTCTGCTCTTCCGTCTTGACAGGGTTTGAAAGCCAACTTGAAGCGTCTGTACCACCTGGTGACCGAGCAGCAGTTCCTGCGCTGCTCCAAGCAGGACAAGTACAAGAAGCTTCTCTTTGCTCTCTGCTTCTTCCACTCTGTACTCCTGGAAAGGAAGAAGTTCCGCATGCTCGGGTGGAACATCATGTACGGCTTCAACGACTCCGATTTCGAGGTGAGTTTTAATGGCCCTTTGAGTTTTATAGGTAGCACTGGGCGCCGTCTTCATTTAATTTTTTAATTTTTTTAAAAATAAGTTTTATTTGCAATTCACATTGTCACAAAAGATAATCTCAAATAAATATTTTTTTCTCAATAATACAGAGACATGATTGAATGAAATAGAACATCTCATGAAATAACATTCGTTAAATTTCAATTTATACTATACTGGGCGCCGTCCTATAAAGGGTTGTGATTGATCCAAATCGATTGCAAGTCCTCTTATCAAGTACAAGTTTGTTGTCTAGCTCCTTTCTCTGATGTACATAGTTGGCATCAAATAATTTGGGATTAATATGAACTCTTTACAAGACATGGCCCTGGAGTGCTCTGTCTAGTCATAGTGTAGACCCGTAGAGATCTTCCATTTGGTGGCCTGACAATTCCAACTACGGTAGATTTAGATGTGCTTGTGAATGCAATAATGACTTTGTTCCCGGTGCTATGTTTTCACCCAAACAATTAAATGAAAAATGTCACTTGCAAATGTTCATGTAGGGTGGGGTTCATATCAAATGATAGAGTCTTATTCATCAAGTTTTTCTATTGGAACAATCTCATGGATTCAGGTGTCTGAAAACCTGCTCAGTATCTACCTTGACGAGTACGACGAAACACCCTGGGACGCCCTCAAGTACCTCATCGCAGGGGTCAACTACGGAGGTCACATCACAGATGACTGGGATCGAAAGCTCCTCATGACTTACATCAATGAGTACTTCGGTGAAGGTTCCTTGACCACGCCCTTCTTTAAGTAAGTTCCTTGACCACACCCTTTTTTTAGTAAGCTCCTTGACCACACCCTTCTTTAAGTAAGCTCCTCGACCACACCCTTCTTTAAGTAAGTTCCTTGACCACACCCTTCTTTAAGTAAGTTCCTTGACCACACCCTTAAGTAAGTTCCTTGACCACACCCTTCCTTAAGTTCCTTGACCACACCCTTCCTCAAGTAAGTTCCTTGACCACACCCTTCCTTAAGTAAGTTCTCCAAAATTCACTTACAAGGATGCTAGGTGTCCTTGTTAGTTCAACACTGCAGTATGTATACCACTAGACATTCCATGGCCAACCTTATCATCTCTGCTGCTGGCTTACAATACTACAAACTTAAAGCCAGTGGGTCATCATTTTCCATGTGCAGAAGGTCATAATTTGCTGACACCAGGCTTGGTGGAAATACCATCACTGGGTGTACAAGTCTGCACACAGTAAACCTGTAGGCCAATCAAGAAATCTCCCCTTGTCTCTCGAAGAGTCTTCAGGTGATGCAAATGTCAGATAATTACTTTACCATAAAGGGAAAAGACAAATCGTTACATGAAGCCTGTTGGTCTTAAAACTGAAGGCTAATCCTGGTGATTGACAAGACCTGTTATTGGGTAAACACCCAAACGGTGTCGAATTCCCCATTAGAGTCCACTTATATGTATCTTTAAAACACTCCTAAAGATGGTCTTCTTCAGACGTACAAAGAGTACACCGGTATTAAGTTCATGGCCAATCCCACTCGTCATTTCATAACTTCTGTTCCTTTCGTATTTCTTACAAGCTGTCCACTCTTCAGAACTACTAAATCCTTAAAGATGGCCCAGACCTACATGTACAAGGAATACATCAGCATTTTCCTGACCTATTTCTAGTGATTTCATAACCATTATCCCTTTCACTGTAGCAACAGGCTTTCCTCTCTGCAGAGTTACAATACTTCTAGAGATGGCCTATAACTCTAGCCACTTCATAACTATATCTCTCACCTTCCATACAGACTGTCCTCCCTGCAGACCTACTACATTCCCAAAGATGGCCCACTCCAGACCTACAAGGAATACATCAGTATGTTACCCGGTGTGGACCATCCTGAAGCCTTCGGCCAGCACCCCAATGCAGACATCGCTTCACAGATTACCGAGACCCAGACCTTGTTCGATACCCTGATCTCTCTGCAGCCTCAAGTCTCCGTCAAGGTTGGAGAGAGCAAAGAATCAAAGGTATGTTCCTTGGATTCACCACTTATTCTCCTTGCATGTTTGAAACTAGAGCTGTGATGTGACCAGACAGTTCTACAAACGTACCCTGGTGGCAATTGCTCCACTCCAATGTCTTACACTTTCAGAATTCCTTACTTCAAACCTGGAACAAACACAATAAAAAAGCCTAACCCTAAACCTTACCTAAAACCATATTGTAGTCCTAACCCTAGCCCTGCATGTATATCTTTGGTAAAACAATGCCTAGAGCAAGTGATTCTGGAGCAAATGTTTTGTCACCTACCAGACAGTACTAAACAGACTTTATTTGGTAGAAGTGGTGATTCATTTTTTTACAAGAATGTACAGAGGTATAGAATTAGAAATGGAATCTAGAGGATTAATTGCAAAAGAAGCCCTTCGGTTCTGTCAAGGCAGCAACCCACTCATTACACAAAGCTACAAAGTGTTGATGTAGGCCCCTCCTGTGGAACTGAATCTCCATTTTGTTACATGTGCCATTGTAGGTAATGACATTGACCACAAGGGAACGCGGAAGATCTTGAAGGATTGTACTGTCAATGTAGCACTCCTTGATATGAGGACATCTGTAAATCTCTTAATGTTTGTTATGTCTGTCATTATGTAGGTATTGAAACTTGTTGCTGATATTCTGGGCTATGAAGGCACACAGAACATCCTCCAGGATAATATTTTCAAAGGAACAACCCTCAATATTACGACATCACTGACTCTCTTAATGTTTATTATATCATTGTGTAGGTATTGAAACTTGCTGCTGATGTTCTGGACAACATAGGTACACAGGAGACCCTCAAGGATTGTACTGTCAAAGGAACAACGCTCAATATTAGGACATCCCTGACTCTCTTAATGTTTATTATATCATTGTGTAGGTATTGAAATTTGCTGCTGATGTTCTGGACAACATAGGTACACAGGAGACCCTCAAGGATTGTACTGTCAAAGGAACAACGCTCAATATTAGGACATCCCTGACTCTCTTAATGTTTATTATATCATTGTGTAGGTATTGAAACTTGCTGCTGATGTTCTGGACAACATAGGTACACAGGAGACCCTCAAGGATTGTACTGTCAAAGGAACAACGCTCAATATTAGGACAGCACTGACTCTCTTAATGTTTATTATATCATTGTGTAGGTATTGAAACTTGCTGCTGATGTCTTAGAGAAGATCCCACCAGACATTGACTACGAAGGCACACAGAAGATCCTCAAGGATGACCCTTCACCTCAAAATGTGGTTCTCCTGCAGGAGGTGAGAGATACTACAGATAAAAATACATGTACTTGTAGCAAACATCTATTCAGTGCCATCTATTTTGTTTGAAATGATTTCAGGGCCGTGTCTTATAAAGAGTTGCGATTGATATCTATCACAGATAAGTTGTGTTTATAAGACAGGGCCCAGGTCTTTATTCATTGATAGATAGTCTTGTTGTTCAGCATTAATTCTTTAGTAACTATACTTTAAAGACTCCCGTCAAGTCTTAAAAATTAGGCTTTTAAAACACTTGCCCAATGCAAAAGAATTCACACCATTATTTGTGAACGATCCTGCTCTCTTGACAAGCTCAACCAAGTCTCCAGTGCCGAGTTAGCCAAGTTGCATTTCGTGCACTATAAAAGGTACAATTCAAAGTGCTGTACAGTCAAACCTGTCTATAAAGACCATCCAAGGAAGACAACAAAAGTGGTCTTTATAGACGGGTGGTCTTTATGTACAGGATCCTTTAGTATATGTTTCAATGAGAAACCATTTTCAAGGGAAACAAAAAATGTGTTTTTTGTAGACAGGTGGGATTTGAAGACAGGTGGTCTTTGTAGACAGGTGGTTACTAAAGCAGATTTGACTGTATTATATTTCTCTTGTTTGTTTTGGTAGATCCAACGCTACAATGCCCTGCTCCAAGCCATCCGGTCATCACTGGTTGACCTGGAGAAGGGTATCAAGGGTCTTGTGGTGATGTCCAGTGAGCTGGAAGAGATCTTCAACTGTATCCATGATGCCAGGGTGCCCCCACTATGGGAGAAGGTAAGATACGTTACAGGGCTTAAGCCCCACTGTACTTCTGATAGCTACTTGCGCCCTCTATATAGCAAACAATGCCTGATCGGTGCCTGTTGCTCCCCCATGATCCCCTTTTTCTTATGTTAATTGAGAGCTGATTTGATGAGATAACCACCTGTCAGTGACCTTGCAAGGCGGTGTAATCCCACTGGCCAAACTAGTACAGATGGGCTTTAAAGTTTAGCAGTTGCCCAGGGGGGTGTTTCACAAAGATCCTAAGTCAAAGTTATCTCTAAGTTGGACTGAAACATTACGGAGAGCCATTTGTAGCCTTAAAATAAAATGTATTCAAAAGCGAAATGGGAGAAGGTAAGATACGTTATAGGGCTTAAAAAAAGCAGTTGCCCAGGGAGGTGTTTCACAAAGATCCTAAGTCGGACATAAAAATTATGGAGAGCCATTTGTAGCCTTAAAATTAAATATATTCAAAAGCGAAAATTCAAGTATTTTTAGACTTTTTATACATTCTACAGCAAGAACATTAAATCCCCTTGATAATAAAAAATATGAATGATTTGAATCAACATTTTATGCCTTTTAAAATAACTTTTACAAAATATTTTCATAGATGCTAATGGCTTTCCATAGTCCCAACACATTGCTCAACAGTCAAATTCAGAATTTAACTTGGGGGCCATTACCCCCCCCCCCCCCCCTTGGGGATAATCAATGTATCAATCAATAAATTGTAAAGCAAATGCAGTTTTTGCTTGCACTATAGTACAGTGTTCACTTCTTTTTTCTTTCTGTCTTCCACCTTCTTTCCTTAGGCTTACCCATCCAACAAGCAGCTTGGGGCTTGGACCCGCGACCTGCTGATGCGTGTAGATCAGTTTGAGAAGTGGGCCACCACCGCTCATCCACCGGTCATCTTCTGGATGTCTGGCTTCACCTTCCCTACCGGTTTCTTGACCGCTGTCCTCCAGACCTCGGCCAGACAGAACAATGTAAGTTGTCTGACTATTCCTACGTCAATGTGTAGCCAATTGTTGCTTTGACTTGAAGGAGATGTGATGATTTTAGGTTCCTTTATAATTATTAACAGAATCCAGGTTTATATTTCAAGTGCCATACAAAATTAGCCAAATGTCAGTGAACTTTCTCAGCACATTGGGTAAAATCAGTCAGCTTTCTTTAATAATGCTGTAACCTAGCTGCCCTCCTGAAAAAGGCGCTGAACCTTTTAAATAATATTACTTCCTGCAGGTACCCATATTTCACCTAGGTTGAGTTTGGAAAATGATAATTATCACATATTTACAGTAAAATGTGAGTGTGCACCGTGGAAGTAGACTGGTGTTTTGCTGAAGGATTGCCGCTAGATTCATCTATTGATAGTCATCCTCTCTCTCTCTGTGTCTCTCTCACCTTGCAGATCTCGGTGGACTCGCTATCCTGGGAGTTTGTGGTCTCGACGGTGGACGACAACAACATCGTGGAGCAGCCCAAGGACGGGGTCTGGATCAAGGGCCTCTTCCTGGAGGGGGCGGGGTGGGACAAGAAGAACGCCTGCCTGGTGGAAGCCAACCCCATGCAACTGGTCTGTCCGATACCGACCATCCACTTCAAACCGGGGGAGAACAAGAAGAAGAGCGGCAAAGGTGAGATAATTCCTTGTGTCTCGTGTCGTGACTAGAATTTACACGATTTGATTTTCTCAGTCCACGGCCAGTTTTGGTATAAATCATGGTGTAATTCATACTTCAAATGATGGTTAAAATGTAAAGCTCCTTTGTGACTTTTGGCATATCTTTCGCGCTCTCTCTCTCTTTCTCTCTATCTTTCTATTTTCATCTCTTTTGAATTTTATATTCACCCTGTCTGAAAGATTATGTCTGTCATGTTTGTTTATATTACATTTTTTTAAATACCTCTTTCTCTTGTTTTTTAATTATTTCTTCACCTGTCTCGTTATTCTCTATCTACCTCTAGGTCTCTGAATCTAATGTACCTCTTTTTCACCATTTCATAAACTAGTTCTCTCTTTCTCCCCTCCTCTCTCTCTCTCTTTCTTTTTATCCATTTCTCTCTCTTTCTCCCTTTTTCTCTCTCTTTCTCCCTTTTTCTCTCTCTTTCTCCCCTTTTCTCTCTCTTTCTTCCTTTTCTTTCTATTAAGTCTCTCTCTCTCCCTCTCTCTTTTTCCCTTTTTCTCTATCTTTCTCCCTCTTTTGCTCCCTTTCTCACTTTCTCTCTTTCTTTCTCCCTTTCTCTATATCTTTCTCACTTTTCCCTCTATTTTCTCTCTCTCTCCCTCTCTTTCCTCTGTCCCTCTATTTGTCCTTTGTAGGCACTGTCTTTCTGTTTCTAATTCTGTGTATTTCATTACATTTTCCTCTCTGTCTATCTCTCCATATGTCTGTTCCTCCTTTTTGTATCTTTACATCTACATTCAAATTATTTCTATTTCGGCAGCCCACCTGGCTTGGTTCATATTAAAAACAATCCTTGAATTTCAAGATAATTTATGCTAACCTGCTTCGTTATCACTTCCTCTCCCCCTTCAGGTAACTACACCTGTCCCTGCTACTACTATCCAAACCGTACGGGCTCCACTGCACGAGCGTCCTTCGTGGTGGCAGTGGACCTCAAATCTGGGGCCTACCAGCCTGACCACTGGACCAAGCGAGGCACAGCCCTTCTGATGAGTTTGGACTACTAAGACTAAGGTCTTGATAAGGTCATGATAAAGACCACAATAAGGTGACAGTAAGGTGATGAAAAGTTTATATAGATGATAAGAGGGTAAGATGATAATAATAATAATGAAGATAAGGTCATAGGTTTTTAATGCAGTCATGATAAGGTCATGTTAAGGTCTTGATACGGTCATGATAAGGTGACAGTAAGGTGGTGAAAAGGTTATAGGATGCTAATAAGATGCTCTTAATGTAAAGATAGGGTTATGACTAAGTCCATGATGCGGTCATGAAAAGGTCTTGATAAGATGATGATAGTGTCACGATAAGGTTATAATGAGGTGGTGATAAGGTGATGGTAAGATCCTGATAAGTCCATGTTATGGTCATGAGGTCATGATTAGCTCAAAAGGCGATGATACTGTCCTGATAAGGTCATGATAAGGTTGTGGCATTCAACGCAGGCCTCATCTTTGTTAAAGATATAAGGTTAGATCTCATGTTAAGGTCAGTTTTATCACTCGGGTTATAGATATATAGGATTAGATATAGTGATTGGTTCAGTGTTGAAGATTTGGATTTAAGTGTTGGCTATGAAGCGCTGGTCACTGTAAAATGCATCATCAAATTGCTGGTACCATGAGTAATGATGCCATGCCATCAAGTTTGCAATTAACACAAGGTCAGATTTGACCGGTACATTAGGTTAGTTTCACAGTGTCCATTGTGTGTGAGAGAGAGACAGGAAGCTTGGCAATTTTGCTTGACCTGAGGTATTTACTTTGTGGTATGAGACTTAACCCACGTTTAGTTAAAATTGACAATTTGATTAGAATTACGGTTAAATTAAACACAGCTGTCAATTTGTTAAAATATGTTTGTATCCGGCCGGACCAAACAAAGTTGAATGCACTTTTCACCTATGAGAGAGAATGGTGTATTCATCTGCCATGCTGAGAGCCAAAAGGGCATTAAGTCGTACACTTTTACACAGAGTTAACGCCCTTCTGCCTCTGAACAAACAATATATTGATGCTTTGTATAGTAGGATTATCATTTAATCTTATACCAAACAAAGTTGTATGCACTTTTCTAGTATGAGAGTGAATTAATAGTTTATTGTGTCTGGTTAGATCGAGGCAGAAGGGAGTTAGGTCATGTACATTAACACAGGGTTAACGCCCTTTTCGCTCTCAACAACGATATATTGATGTTTGTAGCTTTACCATGTGCATTTTCCTGGGAGTTGAGATCAGAACTTGCAGCTGTTTCTTAATTCCACAATTTTCACTGGGGAAGAGGAAATTCTATGATTTTGTTTTTATTTTCATTTCAAAGTATGTTATTGCAGTTTCTCTTTAGGTATGAAAACAAATCAAATTTACTGTAACACAGCCAGACATCCCACCCACATTTGATCCCGTTTCTGATATGTTTGAAGTAAAGCATGCCAGTGTTTCCTCCTGTTCCTGAACATGATCCTCTGAAACTCTTTGGGGGATTAACAATAAAAGAGAAATGTTATGCTTTTCTCACATCATGATCAATTTATGATATAAACATGTCAGTTTCAACGATGGCAGAGTGAAAATTAATCAAAATATTGTCATATTTCAATAAATAATGTAGCTCCATGTACTTCGAGTGAGACTCGTCTCTAATTTATAGTTATCCTACATGTAGTGCTTTTATGAAACGCCATCTTTTACGTAGGGATTTATATAGCTTTTAAAATAGCCAGTTCTGGTCTTTTTTATTATGCATTCAAGTCTGTTTATTCACATTGTAGTTGCAGCGTATTTTTTGCTAATTTTAATATTATTGTGTCTTCTCTCTCCTCTACCACATTGTATATTTTGTATTTTTTTTAATAGATTTTCCTTCCAAGTTATTGATTTCTTTTGTTTCTGTTCTGTACAAATAATTAAAAAATAACATGATGTTCCATCCATTGTGAGTGAAATGTTTTCATATATACACCAAAGTGGTTCTACTTTGATATATTTTGCCTTTTCAGAAGAAAAAAAAGAAACTTCATTTAGTGTGCTTTGAAATATTATTTTATTGCAAAATAAGAGCTTTTGTATCATAACAAATGTATTCATTGTAAAAATGTACTATATTTATTTGATGTAAATACAGAATCTTTCAATTTATTTGTCAAAAGTATGATGAAATCTACATGAAAAATTTATGATAAAGATGTATTTTACATAGTTTTATTGATAAAGTTTGATTTGAATTGTATTCAATGTATTTTGTGAGGCCTTGATTGATATTCCAATAAATTGTTCACCTTGATATTGTATTCCACTTTGTCCATGTGAGTTTTTTGTGTTTATAAAAGCCTATAGTACTTTGAAAACTGATAAAAAAAACCATTTAAATGTTCTCTCCGTATAAGTTGAGTGGATAGCAGTAATGATAATAATGGCGATGATGATGATAATAATGATCACAATAATAATAATGATGATAATAATTATAATACTTATGATGATCATTATCATACTAATAACTAATAATAATAATAAATAATAATGATATTGATAACAATAATGATGATGATAATGATTCCAAATGATAACAGGCCTTCAATTGGGACAATAAATATCTATCTATTTTTGGTCTGGTATGACAGTGGTATAAGGTGACTTATCAAATAAAGTTTCAGAAAAAGTAGACTGTTTCATTTTTCACATTGGTTTATTATGGTTATACAGTATCATTGTTCTATTTGGGAAACGCGCCTTAAAAAGTGGTTTGGAGAAATCTTTTGATTTATACAGGGATTATTTTAATTCTTTATTGAGGAAAAATGATACCGAGGAGTAAGCCTACATATAAAGCATTTTGGTTCATATGACGTCGCAATTTGATGTAAATATTGAAAAGACAATCCAACCCATCGTAATAACTTCATTTGTATGAAAGCGGAAAATATAACCCAAATAATGGCAGAAGTTGAAATAAATCGAACCAATAATAAAGGATTTATGAATGTTTGAAATATGAGTTTCCTAAATCTATGCAAATTTCAAATGGGCAGTTTGGTCATTGGATTGTGACGTACTCGTGGACAATTCTCCCGTTTGTCATGTACACAATATTATTTATTTCTGTTAAGTATCTTCTTCTTTTTTGGCACTACTCAAATTAAATTATGATAGCAAACTACTACTGTACGTAGGTCATCTAAAAAGGAATTTGAAACACAAAATGGCATGGGGTGAAATCAGTTGCGTACGCAGGATTTTTTCAAGGGGGGGGGGGGGCTTAACATTTTTAAATCGGGCCGAAAATTCGCAACGACTCAGCCGGCCGCTGAATAAGCGGGGGTGGGGGGGGGGGGGTAAGAGGACATATTTTTTTTAATTTTAAATCGCGCCGGCCGCAAATTCGCTCAGTGGGGGGTGGGGGGGGGTAATGAGCACTAATTTGTTTATATATTTTTTTGGCCGCCCCCCCCCCCCCCAGATCCGCCCCTGAGATTATAGGCATTGTTTGCTATATAGAGGGCACAAGTAGCTATAAGAAGTGCAGTGGGGCTTTAAAGCAAGGAAGAATAAACATATTTGAACCCGTTGTACTATAGAATGGAATATGACTCTTCTTTCACCGAGTATACATGGTATACCAGCATAACTATCGAAAAGCCCCGACTTCGAGTGTGTATTATAATCAGCATAATCAGGGCATTTGGTGCATTTTTCATTATGATGGGGGGGGGGGGGGTAATACATTTACAGTCAAACCTGTCCATTAAAGCCATCCAAGGGCAACAAAATAAGTGATGAATGTCATTACTAATACTATAGACAGGTTCTTCAAACACATATTTCCTAGCTTATAGAGCTAGGCTATATGAATGACCACGATAGACAGATCTATTTAATGTGTGTTCTTTATACGGCCAGTCTCTTCTGTACATAACATCCGTTTGTACTTGGAGAGAGCCCAGTATTTCATAATACAAATAAGAATACAATACTTATGTTTGCGTATTTTTGTCAACCTTTACCAAACAATGAATTTACCACACTTATCTTATAGTACTATATTATGGGGAAATTTTGCAACGGCTTCATTGAACAGACTTATTTTATTACAAAAACGTGCAACACTTGTTATTACAAACTCTCATTTTTGGGCGTCGATAGATTATCTTTTTAAAAGTATTTGACCACATGATACTCGGATCGCAAACTTTATGTAATCTTATTTATTGAAGAGTGTTCTGCCACCAGTATTCTATAAACGTTTTATAACTGACAAGTACGCTAAAAGATATCAAACAATGAAATTCCAGTAACCTGTATGTTCCTTCTTATTCACAAGGACCACTGTGAAATACACTAGCCTAAGCTGTGGAATTTTCTGTTGAACTTAAATCTTGCCCATCACTATTAGCTCCTACTGTCATAACTATTGATCAACTTATAACGTCTGTTGCACTTAAGGTGTTATTTATATTCTGATTGACTTTACTTTGTCGGTTTGTTAAATTATATTCTGTGCTTGTAGTACATATTGTCCAATTTATTTGTTAGGGTTCTGCCTCGAAAGGCCGATGGCCTGTGCGGTTACTTTCCACATTTTCGTTTTATTATAATGTATTATTTATACAATATATATGCTATATTCATATTACTTATGGTTTTTAATGGAATGTGTTTCATGTAATGTAGAACACAATGTAAAGCTCCACCCCCCCCCCCCCACACACACAATAGGTACAATTGATTATAATCACATCAGTATACATGATGCATTTTCAATATGAGGGGGGGGGGGCAAATACTTTGCTCAGAATTTTTCGCTCAGTGGGAATTACACAGTCGAATTTCAAATTTAAAGGGAGCTTTTTAACCTAGCTGTCAATGTTATTGTAGTGGCGTATTCAACCTTGGCTTCAGACTGGGGCGGAACATGTGAGCTTATGGTTGTCCATTTGTAAATCTGTAAAAGTGTAAATCTGTGCTTCTTCAAAATTCCTTCTCTGTGCGAAGTTGCAACAACTGGAATTCCTTATCATACTCAGCAGTCAGTGCGACAAGTATCAACCAGTTCAAATCCATTCTTGGGAAATATTGGTAGAGATAGCATTACCTGGAGGGGCACATAAGGATACCTTTAGGCCTCAACATCGAAGTAGTAAACATTTAGATCATCGAGGAAACAGTTGGGGTGGGGTTGGAGATGCATGGATCCGCTGTTTATTATACCTTTGTTCCACGTCTTCAGGTTTTGGCATCATTTGGTGTTTTTCTTCTTTTCTTCTCTTTGCGTTTCCAAGAATAATATCAGATTATACTGACTCACAAACGATTTCCTAAAGTGCTTCACTACTAACTTCCAGACGACTATGAAATAAAACTGATTCCTTTTTTTTTTCCCCGAAAAATTTATCAGGAGGGAGGAGGGCGAATGTCCCCTTGCCCGTCCATCAAATACGCTAGTTAGGGGGTGGGTTGTGCTACGGGGTAGTATTCCAGCACAATGGATGTAGAAGGTCATAGAGTAATAAGCCAATTCGTCTTATAATCGATATAAAAGCCCATATGGATTATACAACTGCATATGTTTTCTTTGAAAATATGAATTTTTGTTTCAAATATGATGTATAGGAACTAACTGTGTAAGTTTCTTTTGAAGCCGTTTGTAAGACAAAAATTTATACTGATTTATAATGTCATCACATTTGCAGTGAGAGTTACATATGATGATTGTAATTTGTACTATGATTATAATTTGTTTCAAGAGAGAAAAGAATAAAAACTGACCATAAAAAAAAAAAAAAAAAAAAAAAAAATATGGTCAGACTAAAGGTCATTTTTACCAAATCTGTGAAACCCACGGAATGCTGAATAGATTACTCCTTAACGTATGAATCAACCAAATTAACAGTGTACCATAATACACACTCAGGTGCCTTTTTTTAATAAAAAATTATGGTCAACGAAAGTTATTTCAATCACTTTTGAGGTTTGTGTTTGTTCCACTAAAGTGCAAACAGAGAAATTTCCGATGGTTAAACGATCTGGGGAACTTAGGGGTCACTGTACCATATGATTACGTACTGGTCATTTGACATTGGTGAAAGGAAGGTCAAACTGGTCAATCAACAGTAGTAGTATATAGAATAGGGTTCAAAGTGTGGGTATATAACCAAAATAATAGAGAGTTAGAATAGGAAAGTCTTCTTCCTGGAGTTTATCATAAAATTTGTATTTTTAATTGAGGACGGCGATATTTTGATCCATTTCTTTTTTAGTTGAAATGTAATATTCTCAATAGCATATACATGTAGATTGTTTAATTACAAGCAAACCACCTCTCTGCTTGAGTATGAGGTGACGATTGAGTCATTTCAATATTCTTTTAGGGGGCTGCAGTCCCTAGCGGCCACATTGTGTTCCAATGCAACTGCAGGAACCTTCGGTCCTGGCTTAGAATCGTTTTGATAATATGACAAATTGAAACTAATTTAAATCGTCTTGTAAAGAGAACTTATCAATTTATACCGATCAAATCAGAGCCTTTGCTTATAAGACCAACCCGTTTTCTTCCTCCCGCCCGCGCATATTTTTTTTTACACAACTGTTTAGCCATTTTCGCGAAAAAATTCCAAGAAGTGCTCTGGTGAAAGAGTCTAGGTCGTCAGCGCACTGTGTGCCAGCACGTACACCCAGGGAAGGGAAGATGATAGAAAGGGGAAAACAACAATAGTGGAGAGGATATGGAGAAGGAAAAACAAGGAAATACATAAGGAAAGAGAAGACGATAAGTCACAGGAAGAACATAGAAATACATAATTGAAGAGCTAAGAGGATCATAGATCTAGACTAAGGAAAAACAGGGTAATACATAAAGAAGGAGAAAGGGAATCTATCATATTAAAACAAAGAAATAGATGCATGACGAAGGAGAAAAGGATAGATTGAAGGAGAAACAAAGAAATACATAGAACAAAAGAGAAGAGGTTAGTATAAAAGAGAACAAAATAAATACATAACGAATGAGAACTGGGGGATAGATTTGAAGGAAAAACAAAGAAAATTGACGAAGGAGAAAAAGGATAGATTGAAGATTTAAAAAAGAAATACATGAAAAAAAGAGAAGAGGATAGATTGAAGGAGAACACAAAAATACATAATGAAAGAGAAGAGAGGATAGATATAACCCGAAACAAATAACGAGTATGTACACATGTACAGCTCCAGTAATCCAACAAAACTGCTAAGGGTAATGCTAGACTCTGTCTCTAGTCCTTTGTACAGTATATTTAACTGAAGTGGCTAAACAGTTGTGTAAAAAAAAATATGCGCCTCCTGCCCTTTCTACCTCCTCTCTTTTTATCCATCCTTATTCCATCAATGTGAGCTAAATTTCCATGCTTCAATATACATTGGACCAAGAAATGAAATGAAATGAGCTGTACAACTCCTCTTAAATTGTCGAAAGTCTAGGAGAGCAGCGCCTTGTAACCTTTGGAAAAGGCGCTATATAAATCCAATTATTATTATTATTATTATTATTATTATAACTATTCCAACCTTTACTAGATCTTTAGTACCGAAAAATGACCTTGAATTTCCCTACCACCCCCCCTACCTCATAACAAAAAAAATCGAAAAATCAGAAGCCGCCCCTCAGAAGCGGAGAATACACGTATCAGCGGCAGGGTGAATAAACTTAAGATTGTGATTAAAGCCCTTCTTTTAAAGTGTTGGTAGCCCCAAATTCACCCCAAATTTGATGGCAAAATTTCACATAAATTATATAATAATGTGAAAAGGGTGTCATATTACACTACTGCAAAGATTTTCCCCCTAAAAAAATGTGTTTGAAGATAAATATTGAAGAAAAAAATAATAATTTGGGTGTAAAAACCTAAAGTTTGTATTCTTTCATCAATATTCGACTTCGAACACATTTTTGTTTATATATGGATGGTACAAGAAGTTAGAAGGCTGTTAAAATATTTCAAGGTGATCCTGTGGATTGAAATAAAGTCATGTGAAAGCATAGAAACATTGGATCACTTTATAAAATGAAGCACTGACGCACGAAACAGATTTTAACATTCAAGAGGATTTAAGACCAAAGTAACGCTTGCATATAGCCTAAAGTACCCACATTCGGTCCATCAGAATACATACAGCTTTCGATGGCACTTACTTTAAAAAAAAAACTGGTGCTTATTCATCTGAAGCAGAAAAATTGAGAATAAGGTATCATTACTTTAGACAGAAAACAAGTTACCCTCTACCATTAAAAATAGATTCTGAGATCACATTGATTATGAGCTACTAAAGTTGGGTATATTTTTTGTTGATACGCACTGTATAAGCTTTTTTGTTGATACGCACTGTATAAGCTTTTTTGTTGATACGCACTGTATAAACTTTTTGAGGTAAAAGGCATTAAATCTTCACCGAAACAAATTGACAGCATTTCGAGAAAAAAAAAAATCAAAACATACTTTTTTAAAATCATTTGTTATGTTAGTCACGGGTGGTCACGTATACAAGTTTTACACTAAAGAAATCTGGAGAGTGGGTGATAGGCTCTCTACAAAAGCATGTTTGCGGAACAGATTTTATTGACTAAAACTACAATGGAAACCATTAAAATGAGGAATTTAAAAATACGTGCATGCCAAAATTTGGGTATATTTCTCCGCTTTGCTTCAATGCAAACATGGGTGGATAAAAATAACAGTGAACAAGAAGAATCTGACAAACATAACATAACTGAATAGTGATGCCAATAACTAGTCTTCAGTTAATTACACCTTCTTTTTTTTAAAGATGATGTTCACGCTCTCAGAGCCCAATGAAGAAGATTACAGATTTCATATTTTTAGTTTGAAAATAAAAAGAAGGGCCTATTAAAGGTAAAGACCAGTTAATGCGATTGCATTGTGAAAGAAACGTTGTGGAATCGATCAGAAAAGGTTGATCATCTAGCATCTAGCATCTGCAAGGTTCTGGAATCAAAATGATAAGAAATTTGGCCCATTCTTTGTAAAGTTACAAGCACTACACAGAAAGATATATATGGGACTACCCTATATCTCTCACAGACCATGAGAAAAACAAATTTACCAAATATATGAATTAGTAGGCGGTTTCCCGGCAAATTTTTTATCATCACGTATTAGTCAAAACATATTCTTTCACATGATTGGTAATGAGAGCTTCCATTTCATTTTTTGAAATTGGGGCGTTTCCAATACTGGTCTTTACCTTTAACCGTACATCAATATAATGACCTCGATCTCATCTCTCGATCGATCTCAATCTCTCCTTTTGTGGGCTTTATTCTTTCATACTTCATTGCAAACAACGAGCTTAATTGTCACAAAGATCTTTGCATCAATTGTCTAGCATTATAGTTTTTCGTCTTCAAGGATTAGAGGTTAGTAATGTGAATTATTTTCATTCGTGCTTCGAATAAATTAAATTATAAAACGGAGATCTACTTCTACTTCTACTTCTATATATGGTAATACTCAACAACGCCTGTTCAGCATCTAGATTAGGGTAAAGCATAGAGTTGTTATATACAGCTCTCTATATGCAGTACAGTTCCTAAAAAGGGAACTAAATAGATTCAAGAGCCACCTTGAACTGCTCCAAAGAAGGCAGTTCGACGATGTTCTGGGGTAGCTCGTCCCAGTCCTTAAAGTACAAAGTTTTGGGAAATTTAAAAATTGAGTGGGTAGTGATTCTTTACAATTTCAGACCTGTGGGTGTATTATAAGCACGAGAAAATTTAGCCCCTAAACTACTTCTGCTTTCGAAAAAAACATAAAGAGTTGATTATTTACAATTTCATAACTTTAGACTTGATTTCATCCGCGGGGGGGGGGGGGGGGGGGGGGGGGGGGGGGGGGGGGGGGGGGGGGGGGGGGGGGGGGGGGGGGGGGGG